>NW_017732041.1:18300-30075 GCF_001890085.2 Hipposideros armiger | reverse complement strand
CACTATAAAAAGGGGCATGCTGTAGAATAAAGTGAGACACTTCTCTTCTTGAAAAAGCGCTCCTGTGTCTCTGCTCGGTTTTTTCCTTTTTCCTCGCCGACTCCGCCTCCACCTGAGGGAACCCCTGGACTCCGCGGGAGCTGGTCTCCCGCAATCACCCTAGCAAAGGCCCAATTAGGTTCATTGCTGGTATCTTGCAACCCCTCTAAATCATTTTTTCCAATCACCAGCCTTTTCCCATTCACTTCATCTTGTCCATCGACATAAGATGTCTGACAATTAGAACTGAAAACCTTTAGTAAGCATCTGGTTTTTGCAGGGCTATCTTTTGATACTGAAGAATTAAAGGCAAATGTATCACAAACTCTACCTATGCACCTTTTTCTTCCCTCAAATAATCTTTATTTTTAAGTCCAACATTTGACAATATTAGGAAGACAGAAAAAACAGAATCCATTACAAGACATCAAGGCTTCCAGAAACACCAAGGCCAGCTCTCCCCACTCACCACCAACCAAACTCTCTCACTTCTACTTCCCTCTGGCAATAAAACAACTGGTCCCAGCTCAGCCTCACTGCCATTCTGAACATCCCTTTCATGCTTCAGACTGAAAGTATAGGTTGGTTTTGTCCATGTATCTGAGGGAGGGAACACTCAAATCTGGGAACATATTCACCAACTCTTAAGCTCCAGATGAGAAAAACTTCCATCTTAGATAAGGTCAGGCTTCCTCTGCAAGATGAAACAAAGACCCAGGCACTGACCTGCAGAATCCTTCTCTGTTTAAATTTATCTACCATCTAATAGCTATTCACACTCCCTGCTTTCCTGTTTTGATCACTGTGGTGTCCCTACTTCCTGCAAAGATCCTTCATATCTGCAAGTCCAAATCCTCAAATTCATTTCAAGTGCTACCTGCCCACCAAATCTTTTCTGATTATTCAATTAAATCTAATACTTTTTCCCCTTGACAATACCATCACTTTTGATGGCACCTTTTATATGGTACTTGTGGTTTTACATTGTATTTTAGTTATTTAAACACAAATCTTGTTTCCCTATTCCACTGTCAGTCATGTTATGGCAGGATTCCTATCTCATTCTATTGTATAGCTCCTTGCATGTGCTAAATGTGATTTTAAAGCAAATGAATGAACATGATTTCCATTAGAAAATAAATTATATTTAAATAACTTCTTGAAAGAAAAAATAATTAATCATTGTCCTCTCTAACATTGGTTTATCTTGCATTTTACTTCCCAATCAGGGATTGTGCACATGCCTAGTGATTGAAATTTTCTGATCATTGCTTCCTAAATCATCCAATCAACCCTATTAAAACATAATCAAATCCAAGCATTTTTTAATTCAAATTCTTGATATATGGACTTTTGATCAAGTAATATCAGGAAAAAAATTAATCATTTATTAAATTAGAATAGGACAAGCATCTTCAAATTAATGCTGTGGTAGTCAGCGTTTTTATTCATTTCCTAGGTCTCTTTCATCTAGTTTGAAATTTTTTAATGAAAAAACGTTGCACAAAAGAAACTCTATACCCATACTATCCAGGTCAGATATAAAGGAGATTCTTTTCACTTTGCCTAATGTATAGCCAGTGAAGAAAAATATCATTTTGCTGCTATCTCATGACCTTTAAAAGGCTGAGTCCCCAAGTACCTTTTCTAAACTAGCAGACTTGCTTTCATGAAACAGTCTAAGTTTAAATTTGGATCCACCTTGCTGCTTCTAATTTGTGAAATGAATAGATTTTCAGCAGAAAGCTTCAGCCTTGTTCCCCTTTCTGAGAGCACCTGTATGAAGCAGGAGCTGTGAGAGTTATTTTCGTGCCTGCTTCCTAGCAGAACTGCTGCATATATCCTGTTGTGTACAAGCGACTCCAGGAATCACACTGTTTTCTGAGCATGTGACTTCATGATATTCTACTGGACGTCTAGGGTGGAAGGAGGTCATGATAAAAAAGAGATTTCTTATATGAGTGATGTTTGTCAGACACCTGAAGACTTGAGGTCACCAAGCAGGTCTTGGTCAATTGTTTGGAAAGAAACAATATCTTTATCAACAAAAGGGAAATGAGGCAGAAAGATAAAGAGTTCTTGAGATTGAATGAAATGTCAAGGCAAATAGCTTGGGAGGCAGACCAAGCTGGAATTGAGACCTGCATTTGTTAGACTACAAGTAAATTATATAGTCTCCCATCTTTTCCATTGCAAAATAGATATGTCACCTAAACAGTGTTATGACAATTAACAGTGATAATTCATATAAAGTGCATAGCATTTTTCTTGATACATTTCTCTAAAATTATTAGCATTTAAATTTTTTTTTAATTAAAATTGATTGGGGTGACAATGGTTAGTAAAATTGCATAGTTTTCAGGTGTATAATTCTGTAATACATCATCTATACATCACATTGTGTGTTCACCACCCAGTCAGTTCTCCTTCCATCACCATATATTTGACCTCCTTTACCTTCATCTACCAACTCTCTCCCCTCTTAAAATTTATAATATAGATCTGAAGCACCTTGCAGCAGACATTGCTGACATTGACCTACCTAAACAATCACTATTCTTTCCAAATAGGTCCTCAATTTTGTGTACTTTTCTACCCTCTCCCATAATATCCACATGGCTGAGGGAACCTGGCTTCCCCACTCAACCCTAGAAGTGGATCTGATTTGTGTAAGAGTAATTCCCAAGTTGTCCAATGCTGACTAATGATACTAACCTCTCTTTAGAGGTGAGTTGGAGGCTTTTAAGACTCCTCGTTCTCATTCTTTTTAAAGGTACAGAAGCCTCTGCTTTTTTTCCACTGCTAATGTGAGCATAGAAGCATACAACCTTGTTTGCTATTGGCAGCCATCCTACTATCATGAATAATCATTCCAGGAACCAGCCTCAGGATGAAGCCAAGTTCAAAGCATATAGAAGGAAACACATGGTCCTCAATAATGTCGCTCTATCTTTGGATCAATAAGCCTTCCCTACCATTAATGTTTTGGTAATGTGATTCAATGCATTTTTTATTGTTTAAACTACTTTGATTTCAGCTTTCTATTATTGTTGCTATAATAGAAGAGGCCTAACTCATATAATCTGTGTAGAGAATGGAGATTATAATTTTTAAGAAACTACAAAAAAGTAAATTCAATAATCATTTAAAACATTTTGACCTTTTAAATCTGTTTCCAATTTGAAGCCTGAGTAAGGAAAGACATCTTCAGTTTCTCTTGAAAATTATACTGTCTGCAGTAAGGAGGGAATCTGATGGAAGGGACAAGTCAATTGCATGTGACTTTGTGAATGAATGTTCTTAACCATTTCCCTGCACCCTGTAACCATTTACTATTCATATAATTTCTTAAAGTCATTTGTTTGAGCAGTCCTAATATTTGAGGCACATAACTTTCTTAAAATGTGATCTTTACATGATTTTTCCTGACTTTTTCCACAAAAATAAAGACATGAATTTGTTAGGCTACTCCCCTCACCCTCCCAGTATAACCTCATATCTCCCATAGCTTTGGTTATTATTTATGCTGATCATTTTCAAAGCTATTTCTAGCCCAAACTTTATTTGAATTCCAAAGCTATACTTTTATCTGCCTCCTGGAAAATTTTACTTGTGATACGATAACATAAATCTAGTGTCCAAAGTGGATATCTTTTTTTTTTTTTACCAAAACTTAATCTCTCTTCTGTTATCCCCTTCCTAGTGAACGCCATTGTCATTCATTCAGTTTTTTAAGTTATTCTATATTCCTTTCAGACTCTTCCTCTCACCAACCTCCTATGATGAACAAGTACTGTAGATTATATCAGCTTCTTATCTTTCTTGGTTATCTTCTTTCCTGCATTTCTACTGCTTCTACTTAAGTCAGGCTTTCCTTATTTTTTAGCATATCTATCAAAATATGCTTCTAATTTGTCAGATTGCATCTAGTCTCTTTTCTGTTACATTTATCATCCACAGCATTGGTTGCCAGAGCAAACTTTTCTTTCATTGAACTGGTTGCCATGTCATTTTCTGCATCTTATTGCCTGTTGAAAACATAAATAAAATAGTTTTGTTTGTTTGTTTTAATGATCTGTGCCTGGCTAGCTTTACCACTACAGGCCCGTATCATTCACCTTTCACACCCTTCTTTCTTAGGCCATGACTCTCTCTGATCAAGATCCTATTATCATCCCCCTCCCCCCATGCGATTCTATTGTTTACCTACTCTGACTGGGTCATGAGATCTTATTCACCTTTAATATGTATTACCTAGCTGAGTGATGGCACAGGAGAGGTGGTCTATATGTGTTCGTTAAATAAGTGATGAATGCACAACTTCCAAAATCATTAGAAATGATAGTATAGCCCATAGTTAATCAACTGTAAATATGACAAATTTGAGTAATGTTCATAGACTGATGAAACAAATGGAGAAACTAACTCCAGAATTCTGGCTCTAAAGGTATTCTCAAAGGAAATTTGCCTTTCCTGAAGACCAAAATCATTACAACTCAGACATCTCATTTTAAGAACATATAGTTTTTCTTTTACTTGATGCTTTATGTACAAAGACATCAAAGAAATGGAAAAGATTAGTTTTGAACACCTGAACTATTGAGTAGGTAATTGTTTGTTGCTAGAGCACTTCTTTTTCTATTTGCAAGAAGTTTTTAAAAATTCCTTTTAAACTATGGACTTTAAAGACCAACTAAATGTGTGAATATAAAATGAGACATGATTTTTACAGAATGCACTATGAGAGCCTGCATATCCAAATGATATTGACCTGTCAAAGTGTGCAGCTAAGTTATTTAAAACATCTATGGAATTCCCCCTTTAAAATTATTTCACTGATGAACTCAAAACCCCAAAAATAACCAGCACTATTCCTTATTCCAGAAATACATTTCTTTGACCAGATACCGTTCTCTTTTCCTTCACTTTACAGATAACCTGTCTGAATCTATTCAGTGTCTCACTGGGAATAAAACAGTGATCAAATGGACAGAGAGATCTAAATTCAAGGTATTTATCATCTAGTGATGCTCTATGTCTGCCTTATCTCTTCTACTCTGAGTCCACAGACAAAACACACACATGCACATGCTCACACACACTGGATAGAGCATGGAGAGAACTCTGGGTCATATTGGAAACTTTAAGTTAAAAAAAAAAAACAACAATAGATTTATATTGGTTGATAAAATTTTTTTACTTATGACTCATAAAATTTCAATTACTACTGTTATTCAACTTTAGTGATGGGTCTGTTTATACATAATAGTACCTACTGTGACTAGACAAGACTCATTTATTGTCAATTGCTGTAATCCTGTATATAAAATACATTAAAAACATAATAGATTAATACTTTGTAACATTTACTTTATATTATAAATTCAAATATTTTGCTACCCTAGAATAAGAAATTACTTGCAGTTCTAGTGAATCTGGGGTGGGGGATATTATGTAGATAATACTATCAAAGTATTTCCTGACACATAATAATAAGAAAGTGTACAAAACACCAGGCTATTCTGTGGTAGTTATTAATTGCCTGTGTAATACAGTAGTTGGTCCTTTAATGGAAGCTGATTAAGTTAATAATTGAATGTTTGGAATAGTGATTCACAGATGACTTTCTCTATGTGTTTGAATTTACCATGGTAACCATGAATTGGTTTTGTTATTGTGTTGTGTATTGTTTTAAATTAAACTGATATGGTGAATAATTGGATGGCAATTATAAAATTTGTACAGCTGATGTTTCGTTATCTTGGTGATTTTCTATCTATTATGCTCACATAGAGACCCTATAACTTCCCATCTACCCATTGCCATCAACAAAGAAATAGGTTAAGCCTGTTAAACATCACATATCTTAATCAATGCACTAATATGGACATCATTTTTACATTTTCATTATTTTTAATTCTAAAAGAGTATTTGGGAAGCTATAATATTAAAAGTATTATCTGTGTATATTTATATAATGATGTTAAGAATTTGAGTAGTTCATTATACTTTCACCATAATCTTTGTTACTTTATCTTTCCTTTGAAGGTATAACAGATTTATTTTGAAATATCACATAAATTCATATAATTTTTTTAATAAAATAGTGAAATCATCTATTTCATATGTTAGCAAGAAGAGGGTTAAATTTTTTATATTACTTCCCCGAGCCTGTTAATAATAGAGCAAAAAGCAAAGTGAAAATTTTATGTTTGATTTACTTCCTGTTTGCATTTTGGAAATTTTTTTCTCCCAGACTCTACTAGGACAGGCTTCTTAGGTCAACATTTTTATCGTTTTTGTTTCCTGTTCTAAAACTTTTAATGACTTTCCATTACCTCTATGATTTTTCCCAATCCTTGACCTGATATGCAAGTCCCTACATAATCTGATCAATTTTATGAATTTTATTAGAGCTCAAGTTCTACCTATAGCAAAAATATTGGAAGATATACATTCTAAAGTTAACCCTATTATCAATATGGAGGGTGAACATGGGAAGAAACTTGAGGCAAGCAAGGTGTCTAGGTTCTACTATTTGTTCATGTGAGAGATAAAAACTGGGTTTACAGAAGTAAAATAGAGACAAGCCAACCCCAGTGGGACACTCCTCTTAGAATTGTCCTCAACTGAGGGTATCTTTAATGTAATAAACATTAAGAGGTATAACATATAATATAGTTGATGAGTTTAAGGGAGACAAAATTCTGTTGTCACTTCACAGCTGGATCGTCTCTGCCCTCTATGCCCAGAAGACCATCTTTGTAAACACAGTCATTTGACAAATGTACAGTGATGATCACAAAGGTATCAGGCAAGAACAACATTTACAAGCCTTAATACAAAGCTAAGAAAAGTTCATTTAAAATCTCATGATACTTTTACTGGTCAAACTGTATTAGAATTATGTTGGTTTTTGTTTTTTCCTGTTTGCTTTTTTTGGTTGTTTCAGGTGCAAAATTTCAGGTGAGCAGTTAAAAAATTGTACTTACAAAATCATGGTTAAAACTCCATAAATAGCTCAATTCATAGAAATCCATTTCAACAGGTTATACTTGAGGGCCTACTGCATTCAAAGCATGATGATTGATGGAACTGTTTTGACTTGAAAAAGGAGATACTGAGTTGAGGGATGTGAATATGTTAGAAGAGTCAACTTTTACTTTTTGAAAGAAGTATGTTTTTTTTGTAATAAAAGTAATACAGAAGCAATGAATGAAATTGTGCAAAAGCAACTCTCAGTTTAATATTAGAAAGAAATTAAAAATTTAGAACTATCTAAAAATGAAATGGGCGATAGTGTGTCAAATCTTTGTTTAATCAGAGAAGCAATGGTTTCTTTACAAGCTACTATAATCCTGATTCATATATTGAGTATAAATTTGGCCTAAATTATTTCTAAGCTCATTCCATGCATGGTAACATGTGCTAGAAAAGAGTAGAGAAAAACTAGAGGTTTGAATACCTGGTTATATTTACTAGCAAGCAAGTTAATTAAGTAATGCCTGGTACATCAATTTTGAGCCTTACGTTCCTTCATCTCTCACTATGAAAAAATCTACTTCCTCAATAAATTAATGGCATTATATTTATACCTGAAAGAAAATGGTTCAACTGTCAAGAAAAAATGCAAAATAAAAGGGAGAGGACTAATTTGGACATATCTCCATGATGAATTTTTAGTAGAATACTTTTTAAATTATAACTAAACTATTTACAACCAGATATACTAACATTCTGTATATGTGACAAGCAATGGTATTATTACAAAATTATTATTACAAAAGCTACAGATATCCATTTCTGTATATTTAATTTTTAAAATTCCAAAAATGTTTCTCATTTGGATAAAGTAGTAAGAAAATTTATTTGATTGTTATGCATACATCCATGTAAACTCTAATTAGATTTATGCCTCAGAGTTCTCATCAAAAATAAGTTAAAAATATTAACCACTGATCAAAAAGTATCATCTGAAGAACATAAAATTAGCCTTTTCTCTGGTCCTTCATTCAATATGTTCTAGAACTTCATTTATCTCTATGGATTTATTTAGTCAAAATCTGTGTGTTACCTCTGAAAAGAACTGAAACCATTTCAATGAGGCATGTTTCTATTAAAATTATAATTGTTTACAGCATCCGTCGTGCTTTGCGCACTTTTATTCATGGAGTGATGAGGCCCTTTAAGAGCACCAATGATTTCTCTAATCTTAGGCCATTCTCTAGGACTGGAGGGGTTCTTCCCAGAGATAAACAGTATTTGTTACAGTTCATTTCCCTGTTGCCTCTTTAGGGAAATCAATATAACACTTCGATGCCAGAAAAGAAAAAAGCTGTGTGAAAAAAATGCTAAAAACCGAAAAACTACATTTTCAAATGTCAGCAGGCCCATCTGACACCTGACCTAGGAACAAGTTCTCAACTAGAGAACGCGCCTTATCCTACTCCATCTCTGAGCACTGACCCCCTGCTGCCTTTGCTGGTCTGTAGGAAAGGAGTGATTTTGTGCTCCTCGAATGGAATATTTTACATTGAAAAATGTACTAAATTTCCCTCAGCCTTAAACACCTCTCACGAATAAGTCAGATTGAGGGGAAGAGATAATTTCCCGATAAAAGAGATATTTGAGGCAATTATTTATTAACTACTTTTACCAACTCTTCTATTACAATAGGTAATCTTTGATATATACAAAACATATTTCCTCATATTTTATAACCAAAGTTACAGCTCTGTATTATTAATCAATAGGTACTATTACTACTTCATACTTGTGCATTATATGTCCATGTGACTTTATATACATTATCCCCATTGATGCCCATTGCAATGTTTTTAGTTACATAACAAGGCCTCAGTAACCTAATTTTTGAGATAAAAAAATTGAGACACATAGTTATTAAGCAAATTACTCAAAACCAAGCAGTTACTATGTGGCTACAACAGCAATGTCAACAGCAAGCAATATATATTGTTTCCCTACTCTATTGGACGCACTGGCTGTATATCCTCATTTCTGGCCTTTATTGAGATGTGGCAATGAGCTTTTGGACCACATATTGCAAAATATGCAATCATTAAAAATATTAGGATCAGCTGGTTTTGAATCTTGGTAAATCTTTCAATAGTGTCATGTCAGAGTTTCACCATATGCAATGACTGCTTAGGAACTAGAGGAAAAAAATTATGTTATAAAAATGGTGGACAATTTTCTACATAGCATGCAATATAATATTTATACTATTTTTTTCCTATAAAAGAAGGACCAATAAAACCAAGTATTTTATAAGAATACTGCCCTCTATTTCCCCAAGGTGTGCTGAAAAGAATGAACCCTGGCTGCCTCCCCAACTTCCACTGGCTCCCCTTTCTGCCAAAAGTACCCCTGTTAACTTCTAGGGAACCCCCATCTTTGCTGTGGTGTCCTGCTTTTTATTGGAATTGACACAGTAATTGGTGAGTGTTTGACCCAATTAGGTTGCTGAGAATTATGAAGATTGATCAGGGTTTCTGAAAAAGTGTTTCTCTTCTCTGGTTATGTGACCTGCTGTTGTGAGGCCAGCAATAACTGTAGGATGTGGGATGCCAGCAAGGGGTGAAGCAGAGGCGAGGGCCTTGGTAGAATCACACCTTCCCTTTGGGCATTTTAGTAAGGAAATAATGAAACACTTTATTTTTTTTAAAGCAAATTGACTTAAATTTTCTCTTAGTTGCAAATAATAGCAAACTAAGTGACATACAGTGGAGAATCCCATTTATACAGTATTGGTAGAGTACTCTGGCAGCTGTAATTTGCATTAATTGTGATGTTAATTTGCCTCTATAATGTAATACGATGTGAGAATTATATCTGCACTGCATCATGAATTTTCAATTTGTCTCTTCCATGCTGTAAGTTCCAAGAAGGTAAAGAGCACCTCTATTTGGTTTACTGCTAATGACCTTACATGAACCATAGTTTGCGGCACAAAGTAAGTGTTCATTAAATCTTCATAAAAAGAAAAGCGTAAGGAAGGAAAAAAAGAATACCCATCATGGTTTTCTTAAATGTTATGTTGGAATATATTCTCTTTGCATAAAAACAAAAGGTTCATAGAATTTTAATACAAAATAAAAGTCACTTTTAAAAAGTGCAGACACTTAAAATACATACAGGCTTACCCTTTTTGTCTCTCTGATATGTAATATAGTACATACAAATTACAAGAGCTGCATTTGATATTAAAAACTGTATCTAATTTAGAATGACCTTCTTAACAGCTACTGCTGATCTCAAATCTATCAGAGCGAGTAGGACTATATTCTTCAAATTCAGTTTCAATGCTTTGAAGTGTTCTACTTTAATTTACCTTCTTTCTTTCACAGTAAAAAGAAACACACACACACAAAAAAAACACTTGATTCTGTCATCATTTCTCTACTAGTAATCCTTGAAATTATATTCATCTAAATAAGTTAGGACAAATAGTGTTTTAACGTGATCTGCAACAACTCTCTGCAAAGAAGAATGAGGCTTTAAATACCTAATGGTCTGAATATGAACACTTTATCACTATTTTTCTTTTTTTTTTAGCTGAGCCATCCTGCCATCTGTTGGCAGTTCAGCTCGGGCTGGGACTCGAACCACTGTTGCTTAGAGCTTAAACTCTTGAGCGAGCTCTTAACCAACTGAGCCACTCAGCCAGCTGAACACTTTATTAACATATACTCGGGCCTTCTCATTTTCTCAGTAGATGAGAACCCCTTGGTAATGTTTGGACATTTGCTATGATTCAAGATTCAAGCCATTGTTATCTGGTTACCTTCCTTAACTGTTTTGATTTCTATAAAACATCCCCACTCTTAGACATGGTAATAGCTTAAAATAAATCATGAACTAAAAACACTGGTTTAGTGAATACCTGCCTACATGTATATAATACTGTTTTCAAGATTCTTATAAGGTTTAATATTTTACCTCTTTTCTAATTGCAATCTCAATCATCTTGGTACCTTAAACAGACTTTCAACTTTTCACCTTTCATTTGTTTACAAACAGATTATCCTGATGGATTAAATACACATTTTAATAGAAGAAACATGAAATTTGTTGTTTACATCAGAAATCTGTCACCCTAACATGAAGTTTAAGGTGGGTTAAATTTTAAACAGAAAAGTACCTCTTAGTAAATAGTTATAATTGATTAATATTGACTAATAACCCTCTTTGGGTTGTCACATCTTCTTTGGCCAATCAAAGCTGATATGTGTGTGAAGAGATATGTATGTGAATAGATAGCAGGTCTGTGTTAATAAGATGTGGCTTTCTGTCATGAAAAGGAGTTGAATGGAAGTTACCACAAATATAGAGTTAATTCAACACACACTAAATTTCTCTTCTGTACATGGTTCCTTCATGACACTACTTGAAACTCTAATATTATTTACTTTAAAAATATCTGAAGGTTTCTAAAAGTTTGGGGAATATATCTGCACTTAGGAGTAGCATTCATTATATTCTATGTCTCAGCACAGTACAGTAGAATTTTTTCCAATTATGAAAATGAACTGCATTTTCCAATATGACAGCCACTAGTCACATATAGATAACAATAACAGAGACTGTGGCTAGTTTGGCTGAAGAACTGAATTTTATTTAATTACTTAATCAAATGTATATTTAAATAGCCACATGTGACTAGTGGCAACTGTGGTGGACAATGCATGCCGTTGTAGCAGTTATAGTCTCGGTCTT
>NW_017732041.1:6611-12805 GCF_001890085.2 Hipposideros armiger | reverse complement strand
AAATCTACAAGCACTGTATAAGATGCACCTAGTTTTTAGACCCCAAATTTTTCGAAAAAGGGTGAGTCTTATACATGGGGAAATATGGTAACCACACTGTCACATGACATTGACTTAGACTGCTTTTCATGGTCTTTGGTCTCGAAATGCTTATGTGCTAATAGCAAGGCAGGCTGCTAATAACAGTGGAAATATAGTAGACAGATATATAACATGTATATTGTATATAATAATTCAGTGTATACGTAGTAGATAAGTATGATGTCCCTGGTGCCTGTGTACCCTGCAAACAAATGTAAGGAGGTCCTGACCCAATTGCTTTGCTTAGTTAGATGGATGGTTAGTTATTTTAATAGTGTCTCGTAGTGCCAGGAAAAACATAATAACCTCTGATTTTATAGTGCTTTTTATTTCACAAAATGCTTTCTTACACATTCATTCATTCCATGACTAAATATTTATTAATCATTTATTATATGACAGACACTTTTCTGGGAATATAGCAGCGAACATAACAGACCAGGATTCTTGTCCTGATGGAGCTTACAGTCTCATTCTCCTTGGGGAAATAAATGATGCAGTGAATCATAAAGTGATGGGTGCAGCCAAAATAAGTCAAGTAGGGCAGAAAGATAAAAAGTGCTGAGAATTTGCATTTTAAAGAGGGAAATCAGGGAGTAAAGATAGAAAGGAGACAAAGGAGTAAACTATACTGATATCTGGAAGAAAAACACTGCAGGGGATGAAAACTAGATTACAAAGGTCTTAGGTAGCAACATGCTGGAGAGATTTTCCAAACAGCAAGAAGTCAGTGTAGCTAGAGACGGTGAGAAAGTGGAAGAAGGGTTGCAAGAAAGTCCAAAAATGAATGCCAGAGCAGATTGTATAGGGTTTGAAGATGATTTTAAGGACTATTTTTTACTTTGAGTGACACAGAAGTCATTGGAGAGTTCAGAGAATGTCAGAACCATAATCTGACTTATAGTTAAAAAAAAAATTCGCTATATTTTTGGATTGAAAAGAAACATAAAAGGACAAGAGTAGGAACAGAAAAAACACTTAGAAGGATATAGCGCTGACCCAAGAGAGAAAGATGGTGGCTCACACTACACTGATAGCAGTGGAAGTGATGATATGTCAATTTTAGTTATTTTTAAAGTTGAAAGGACTTCCAGTTGATTGAATGTATCCATGATGACTTCAAGGTTTTGGCCTGACCAGCTGGATGGCTGCTGTGGCCATTAACTGAGATGGGGAAATGTTAGATAAACAAGGTGTGGGAGGGGAGGTCAGGAGCTTAATTAAGTTTAAGATATATATTGGGCTGGCTGAGTGGCACATTGGTTAAGAGTTGGTTTGGGATGCCAGCTCAGAGCAGCAGGGCCCTGGTTCGGATCCCACATGAGGGCCAGTGACGCTGCGCCCTCTACAGCTAAGACGGTGAACAACAGCTCAACCTGGAGCTGGGCTGCCATGAGTCACCGGCGATGGCATAGGCTGCAGTGGGGCTGGCCAGCAGCTGGTGTGAGCCACTGTGAACAGCTGTCCAGTGGCCATGGAGCGACTGCCTCACCCAGGAAGAGCACAATGATAAAACCAGCAAGGGCCAGTGAAGCGATGTCCTTCACAGCTAGACTGAAGAACAAAAGGACAGCAACTTGTCTGTTCCTCTTCCTTGATTCCCCAACGCTGTTCCCCTCCCACCATTTCCCCAATAAAATCTTAAAAAAAAAAAGATGTATATTAAGTACTCAATTAGAGATGTCCAGAGTGCAGAAGGATATACAATTTTGGAGAGCTCAGGAGGAAGTAGAGACTAGAAAGAAACAACTTGGGAACTGTCAGCATATAAACTACTTAAAAACCATGCCATGGAGTGTGTTCATTAAGTGGTTAGCTGGATAAAAAAGACATCCAAGAACTAAGCTTGGAGGCACTCTAAAATTATGAAATTGGGGAGATGAGAAAGCAAACAAAAGATATTGAGAAGAAGCAGCCCGTGATGTAGGAAGGAAGTCATGAGAACTTATTATCATGGAAGCTACATAAAAGTATTTCCAGAAGAAGGAGAGTTCAACTGTAACAAGACGGGTGAGCATTGACTTTTGGATTTAGCACTGTGGTCATCACTGCAGATATGACAGGAGCAGTGTCTGTGGAGTGGTACCAGCCTTATTGGACAGAGTTTAAGAGAAAAATTGAATATTCTAACTATAAAAATCTGTTTCAAGGGATGTTGATACAAAGGGGAGCAGAGAAATGGAGAAGTTGTAGAAGTGGAAATAGAGTGTAGAAGAGGCTCAGTCAAGGTGGAAAAAATAACACATCTATGTGCAGATACATTATGTTATTTAATAATCCTAATAACCATGGAAGGTAAACATTATTTGCCCCCATTTTGCAGGCAAGCAAAAAAAAAAATACGACTAAATCAGATTGTGAAACTTAATCAAGAATCTTGCCGTTGAATTATTGGTAACAAGGATTTACTGTCTGGTATTTGGATTCCCAAGCCCTTACTCATTTTGCTACCCCAAGGAGACTTTCTCCCTAAAAACAAGAACTGGAAGAGAAGAGTTGGAGGAATTCTCCCTGTGATGAGAGGCCAGGAACCCCCAGTGTATAAAGGACACTACTTAGCTAATCATAAGTTTTCCATTTACATTATTATTTATGCATATGTTTCATTTTTAGGAGTGACTTGNTGTTCACCATCTTAGCTGTAGAGGGCGCAGCGTCACTGGCCCTCATGTGGGGGCCCTGCTGCTCAGAGCTGGTGTCCCGAGCTATCTCTTAACCAACGCGCCACTCGGCTGGTCCTCTTTTACACTTTTTTGTTCTTCATTCTCTAATAACACATATAGTACGATTTCATATTGATTTATCACTGGTATCCTTTGGGTCAGGACAAAGAATATGTCTAAGTTATAGGTTTTATTTTTCTGAACACTTAAAATCTAGTTAGGGAGTCAAAAATCATATACATCTACACACATACACATACACACATAATATATGTATCCTGATTGTGTGAAATAATTTTGTACAAAATTAAATTCAGAGGAAGAGAAGATTATTGCAAGCATAGTATCTTGTTTTGGCTAAGGCATGAAGTGTAAAAATGTTTTTTTAAGTTTAAAAAAGTATTCAGGGTCTAGATCACAGAAGACCTTATGATAAGTTTGACTATTATCCATTAGACAATAGAAAAGTATTCGAGTTTAAAACTGGAGTATAACATGGCTATTTGTTTTTAAAGATTATTCTGGAAACATTGATCTGCATTATAATAAGATAGTATACTTCAACTGTCTGTACATTGTATTATAATTATCTATGTGTAAGTCTGTTTCATCAAGTAGAATCCAAAGATTGTTGAGAGAAGAAATTAATCTTGTTTATGATATTTTAGTAATTAAAGTACCTACTGTAATGTCAGGCTCATAAATTCTCATAAACTATTATAAAAATTTTTCTTGAATACATGCATCATTTCTAAAACTACAAATATCTGTCTATGTAATCCTCAAATAACGCCCAAAGATGCTAAGGTTAAAACTCTGGTTTTCTTTTTCCATTTGGACAGTAAGGAATTAGAATGCAATTCTCACTTTCTGCATTAAATATATTATTCTTTGCTCAGCAGCTATAGAGTGAGTTATTAAACTTGGAGTAAAAAAAAAGAGATATCATAGTCTATGTTTGCTAATCACAGGGGATGGTCTTCCTAGTAACAAACACTATCCTTTCCTGCTCCAAATCACAGGTGCAGGAGAACTGGTTCATTTCTGATCCCTAGATATTAGGGACCTGAAAATTCTTTTTGACAACATAGAGACAATGGAAATACATAGTTTACAATAAGCTAAATCAAGGAAGGCTAAGGTGGTCAGAAAAAAACGGAATCAGGATGTGCCTTCTAAAATCACTATCCTTTTAGGCAAGTAACAGAGAACTGAATGTAACTGAGCAGAGATATTCAGTATTTCATTTCTGCCCCGACCATCTAAAAGATATCATCCATATGAGCAAAATGCGAGCTCTAGTAATGGTTACTTATTCTCCCAGTTTTTATGGAAATTTCTGTGTAAACTGAAATGGCATTATCTCCACCCCCGCCGCCTCCCCAATGCCCCTGACTTACCAGTGAGCCTCAGCACCACAGGAAAACCAACAGATCTCTGGTCTGTTCTCAGTCACAAGAGTAAAAGTAGGAACAAGTAACAAGGGAAACACGCTAGGTAGCATAAAACAGCAGGGAACTGGAGCCTCAAATAATTCAGTTGAGAGACACCAACGGCATCAATTATAAAAATAATAATAAACAGTGTTTTTCATGATTAAACAGAGATAAATATCTCTCAACAGCAGGTGGTGAAATGCACATAACATACAAAATGCAATTGTTTGCAAAGTATTTTTCTTTGATTATGTTTTGTAATTACTTAAACTTACTCTTATAAAATGCATAAACTGTATAATGAATAATTTATAATACTTGTGCTAAGTGAAATTATAGTCCAAAATCTAAAAAATTGAGTCAGATATGCAAACCTTAATCATTAATGTGATAATTTAGGTGTTGTAATAAAGTTGTACACAGGATTGAGGCAGTAGAGGGAGATGATTACCTAAATGGCTCTAGGCGGGAAAGCTAGCAGGGAGGGAGGGCTTCAGAGCAAAAGGAGTGCATTAGTTGTTTGATGAATGAATAATGACTTTTCAAGTGATCAAGGAGAGAGAGTATTTCAGACAGTGCAAGCACACTGCACAAAGACATAGTGGTATATAAACCTGGAGACTCACCTGGCGACTCCAAGTAAATCCATCTGACTAAGCTGTAAATTATGATCACAGAGGAAAGAACGTGAATTTTGAAGTCGGACAAGCTCACAGCCCTGACCCACCCAAGAGCAGCAGTGTGACTTTGAACATATTAAATAACTCATCTGAGTCTCATTTGTTCAAAGGAGAGAATAATAATTACCTTGTTGGGATTCTGGGAAGACGAAATGAAACAGGCACCTAAAATGTCTTCATATCGTCTAGGTAAATAAGATGCCAAATAAATGACAGCTGTTCTCCTCCGCCTCCTCCTCCTTCTCACCTTCAGATTGGGGAAGTGGACTCCTGGAAAGCTCGTGTTTCACACTGACTGTACATGCAGGAGACATTTAAAGACTTAAAGCAGAGGGAAACAAACTCAGATTTGTGTTGTAGGGAAATCACTCTGACGGCATCATGGAGGATGGGAAGAATTGAGCCTGGAATCAGGAAAAAAAGTGAGGTGACAGAGGCAACAGCGCTGGGAATATGAGTGCGGAATGAAGCCACTGAGTGTCAAGATGGAGAAAGAAGATGTTATCATGTTTCCTTCCCCCTTCCCCTTTTCCCATGCAAAGCTTAAGTAGCTTATGAAAGTTTTGAAATACAAAGCCACAACTGAGGTTGCTGTGGTTACTGTGGGCAAAAAGAGAATACTGTGGATCTTTCCTTTCTTTTCAATTCTTAAAACAATAATTTTATTATACGGTAGTCCAAAATATTGTGTGATAGCTAATCTCCTGCCACCAAAGTTTTCTTTTCTGGCTTTCAAAGTAAATATAAGATGTAATAGGAAGCCTGACACTCAAAACTTACTCCTTTCATTGATCCAAGGTATTTAAGATGCTGTACATAGTCTCTGATGAAAAGAGTTTAGAGCCATGTAAGGGTGGATTAAAAAAAAAGTTAATAAAAATATGGATGTGGCTGTTGGGCATTGCCGTTCTCACTCAGAGCACTATAGCTACACAGGTGCCCTGTCATGACCAGCGCTGTTTCTTGACAAGGAGGTTCAGTTTTCATGAAGTAGCAATTTAACACAGACTTTTAAAGAAACTCTTTGATGTCTTCCTCTAACTGTGCTGCAAGTTTTAGTTTGATTCCTCTATTCATTGTTTTAAGTTATGAGCATTTTTTGTTAATATATCCTACTCACTGGGGTACAACAGTTAAAATCGACACATACTGTATTTCCCCATGTATAAGACGCTCCCATGTATAAGACACACCTTAATTTTGGGGCCTGAAATTTGAAAAAAATGTATCACATAAAGTTATTGAACTCAAGTTTTATTCATCATAAAATTCATACAACTCCTCATCACTTGCGGGAAAGGCAAGTCAGAAAAATCTACAAGCACTGTATAAGA
>NW_017732041.1:0-1075 GCF_001890085.2 Hipposideros armiger | reverse complement strand
TGAGAGTAAAACAAGGTAATACATGTGGATTTTCTTTAGGCATCTACAGATAGTAAATAAAGAATGGTATTATCATAATCATTTCAGAAAGGATTTAAGAAAATTATTAATCTTTCATTTATGCATTTAACAAATATATTTTGAATATTTGTAGATATCAAAAATAGGACTAGAACTAGAAAAGAGAGTGGGCTGAAGAATAATGAATAAAGAAAATACCTTTCTTCAAGAAGGCCTTTGTGTCATATGTGTATATAAAATGTCATAGAAAATTAAATATGTTGCCATGGCAATTTGCCAGTTCAGCTTTAACTTATTTTACATACTAGTCAGTCACCATATTCCTCTAGTTATAAGAGGTTATAAGAACTTCTGGAAATCTTAAGTGCCCTTCTTCATCTCTGCAGACATTTTACTCTTATGTCCACTTTTTAGACTGAGCTGTCTCTACTACTTAGGGGTTAAAATCCATGATGAAGTCACTTTTCATTAGAATTTGATCATCCACATTGGTATGAGATGGATGTGGGATTTTTGGGGGGTGGTGAAGAGAAAAATTATCATCCTTCTAAAATAATGATCATGAAAAAAATAAGAACGGCATGTAAAGGACAGTAATAGCAGCCTTTAGAAAAATGGAGCAGAGAAGAGTTGAGAACAAAACTCATTCACTTCAAATAAACATGTTTTAGAAAGTAAAAAAAAAAAAAAAGCGAGAGAGATCATAAGAAGCTACACCCAATGTACTCTGTGTTTATGTAATAATAGGAGTTGCATTCAGCCAGATGGAATCAAGTCAAAGCTCTAAACACTTAAAATGATAATTTATTTAAGCTCTTTAAGTTTTTTTTCTAAACATAAAAATGGGAATAACACACTCCTTAGAATGTTATTTTTAAAATGAAATTTAAAAACACAATATCTATCTATCTATCCATGCCATGTACTGAAAAATAAATGCTGAGCCAGTGTTCCCTTTCTAAATATATCTTTCATTCTCAGTGTACAATAAAATGAACATATAAAGGGGAGGCTTATGCTGGATAACTCAATATGTAAATCAATCAGATATTTT
>NW_017737871.1:0-1073 GCF_001890085.2 Hipposideros armiger | reverse complement strand
TTCTGGCTTATGTTTGTTAATGGCTTTTTTTTTTTAAAGATTTTATTGGGGAATTGGGGGAAGAGAACAGCTCTGGGGAATCAGGGGAAGGGGAACAGACAAGTTGCTGTCCTTTTGTTCTTCAGTCTAGTTGTGGAGGATGTTGCTTCACTGGCCCATGTTGGTATTATCATTGTAATATTCCTGGGTGAGGCAGATCAGTCGCCAGCCTCTGGACGGCCGCTCACGGCGGCTCTTGGCAGCTCACACTGGCTGCCGTCCACTCACACTGGCTGCCGGCCACAAATGGTAGCTTATGGCAGCCAGCTGCAGCAGGGGCTGCAGCCTATGCCGTTGCCGGCGACTCATGGCAGCCCAGCTCAAGGTTGAGCTGTTGTTCACCACCTTAGCTGTAGAGGGCAGTGTCACTGGCCCTCATGTGGGATCTGAACCGGGGCCCTGCTGCTCAGAGCTGGCATCCGAAGCCAGTTCTTAACCAATGCGCCACTCGGCCGGCCCAAGGGAAAGAGTTTTTTTATCTTTTTTAAAACAAATTTTCTTTTTCAAAAATTAAGATCACCTCAAAGCATCTATCTTTTTACTATCTGTATTGATTTTAAATCAATTTTGTTTCAATAGTTCATTGGATTTGGAGGCAGGGAGGATCATTAGGAGATGAGCTCAGTTTGAATGAATTAAATTTTAAATGCCAGTGCAATGGAATTGTTTAATAAGCAATGGTTTTAGTTTCTGAGTTGCTTTTTTTCAGTTGGGGATATTCAGAGATAAATTGGTTTTGGACAGACATACTGAATTTTAGATGCCTTTGGCACAACCAAGAAAAGAAGTTAACTAGAAAGAGGCTCTAGTGTGAAAAAGGAATTCACAGGTAGGTGCAAATATGGGAGTCAACATACACATGGTGGTTAAAGACAATGGGACCAGATAAGATCATTCAGGGAGAAGAGCATTGAGGGCAAAATTCAGAGGAGTTTATAGGAACCAACAAAAAACAGTGGTCAGGGAGATATGAGTAAAACAGAACTGTAACTACACAGAAGCCCAGAGAAAAGAAAGCATTTCAAAAACAAAAG
>NW_017737870.1:0-1134 GCF_001890085.2 Hipposideros armiger | reverse complement strand
GGTCTGAAGAGATAATTCATAATAAAGGGCATATAAATCATAATGTACCTATGAAACATGTTCGACTAGAAATTGGAGAGACACGAATGACAACGAGATATCATTTCCATCCATCAGCTTGTCAGCACTTACAATATCGAGTGTTGGTGAGGAATGGAGCTCAGGGAAGCTTTCAGGCTTTGCTTGGGGTAAAACTGTGACGACCATGTGGCTTACACAGTGTTACTGGGAATAGCACAAACTTGTAAACCATAATCTAACAAATGGGAAAAAAGAGCTACTGAAATACATTCTATGAAATGTATCTATTATATAGATCAGTGTGGAGCTAGAAGGCATTGATTCATGCAGTTACAGAGGCTGAGAGGTTCCACGATCTGTAGTGAGGAAGCTGGAGACCAGGAGAGCCAGGGGTGCAGTTCCAGTCTGAGCCAAGTCCCAAGTAGGAGAGGACCCAGCTCCGAAGGCCAGGCCCAGAGAGCACGTTTGCTCTTAGGCTGCCGTTTTGTGCTAGTCAGGCCTTCGGTGGATGGCAGAGGCCCACCCACAACGGCAAGACCAAGCGTCTTTACTTGGTCTACCAATTCAGGAATTAAATCTCACCCTCCTTCTAGACACACCCAGAATAATGTTTAACCAAATATCTACCCCATGGCCCAGGCCACATTAGCCATAACTCTATCATCTATCTATCTATCTATCTATCTATCTATCTATCTATCTATCTATCTATCTATCTATCTATCTATCTACCTATCTATCTATCTATCATCTTTCTAGCTATCTATCTATCATTATCTATTTATCTATAATATCTATTATCTATCTGTCTACTATCTATCTATCATCTATCTAATTATCTATTTATCTGTCTAAATATCTATCTAATTATCTATTATATCAATGTATTATCTATCTATCTATCTATCTATCTATCTATCTATCTATCTAATCTATGTATCTATCACCTCTCCCTACCTATGATAAGCAGTATACCACCAGATAGCGCCTTGACATGCAAACATAACGGGACTTTGGTCTGATCTGGCATCAGGAAAGGCCCCTCTGGGGAGGGGCCATCTCTGGGGAAAGCTGAGAGAGAAGGAAGTAGTCCAGGCAGAAGGACAGCAGGGC
>NW_017737869.1:0-1134 GCF_001890085.2 Hipposideros armiger | reverse complement strand
CGAGGATCAGTACAGTTTCCGGATACATTGAAAGCGAATTCACAGTCCCTTCAGCTCAGAGTCCCGACTAAGGAGGCTAGTTTTGAGACGCAGGAGAGAGCGTGCAAGTGTGCAGAACGTGGCTGACAAGTTTCATAACCGTAGGAGGGGCGGCGCGCCCCGGCTTAAGAAATATTTAGACGATCTACGACAATGCCCAGGACGCTGGGAAACCCAAAGAGGCGAGTGCCCTCAGCCCCCAGCCAGGGCACAGGGAAGCGGAGCAGGCCGGGCGAGCAAGGCAGGAGAGCCGGGCGCCTGCAAGGCCAGCGTCACCGGGGTCCCCCAGCCGCGCCCCATCCCGCGGATGTGGTAAAGCCTCGCGCTCAGCCCAATTAAACAGGTTTCCTGTACCTCCCGCCCCGGCGCCGCGCCTCCCGGCTGCCCAGGACAGCCCCTCTGCGCTGCATCCTCCGGTGCCCGGACCCAGGCCTCCGAGCTCGGCGCCTTGTCGCCGTGAATCCCGCCCAAACCGTCCCTCTAAGGACAGAGCTACTGGGCGGGCAGCACTCACACCCTACCTCCAGGGAGGCTGGCGCCGGCACGGATGAAAATCTCCCCGGCGCGGGGCTGCTCCACCGGCCGGTTCTTCCCCGGGCAACAGAAAGCTGACTCCGGTCCTGCGGAGACGGCAGGCGCTCCCCGAAATCGCAGCCCTTCCGAGCCCGCGCCGCCGCCGCCGCCGCCGGGTCCCCACCACACCCCAGCACCATTCTGGCGGGCGTCCTGGTGCTTACCTGCGCGCGGGACGCCGCCGAGCTCCCGGTGCCCGGCTCCGAGGTTCGTCCACAGACCCAGAAGGAGGCAAACCTGGCTTCCTCTGTCCCTCGCAATGCTTGGCTGACAGTTCCCGCACCAGCCGCAGGAGACGGGAGGAGACGGCCCCTCGCGGACGGACAGAGGGGCCGCAGCCGGAGCCGCGCACTAACCGCCTTGCGCCTAGGGCCCCTTTGCCCGGCCCCGCTCGTGGGCGCTGCGATCTCGCGGCCAGGTCCTAGGACTTTGCCCAGAACTTCTCTGCACTCGCCGCGGGGCGATTAGCAGGAGTGGGTGAGCGAGGAGGCGGAGCCTGATCCCGCCGTGGGGGCGGGGCCA
>NW_017737868.1:0-1113 GCF_001890085.2 Hipposideros armiger | reverse complement strand
CAGCGTCGCTGACCCTCATGTGGGATTCGAACCTGGGCCCTCCTGCTCAGAGTTGGCATCCCAAGCCAACTCCTAACCAACGCACCACTCGGCTGGCCCTCTTTGTAGCAATTTTTAAAAGTAGTTTAGAAAACACAAAAAACTTAGGACATCAGTTGTAATTTATCTGATCCCTCCTCACTTGCCTTTTTCTGTCTCGTTTTAAAACACCAAATGGCTTCAAAATTTAGAGAGTAGCTATTTTCTCCTGTTTCTCTGTTTTATGGTACCTCTCAAACACATTTTACTCTACTATTTGTAATTCTACTCCTCCTCTGCCACTCTGGTCTCCTGGAAGGTAACCTCTGGTAGCAGTTCAGAGTAATAGTTTAAAAATGAAAATCAGGGGCCAGCCAAGTGGCTCAGTTGGTTAAGAGTTGGCTTAAGATCGCGAGCTCTGAGCAACAGGGCAGCCAGTTCGATTCCCACATGGACCAGCTGCGTCCCGAGCTGAGCTGTCGCTGAGCTGCCAACAGGTGGCAGGATGCCTCAGCTGGTGTAACAACAAGACTGCCTGTTCAATTGTGGGCTATGCCCACCCACAACTAAGACTGAACTCTGCACCTTGAGAGCTGAGCTGCTGTCCGGATGGCTCAGTGAATAGGGTGTGCAGTCTTTTTTTTTTTTTTTTAAGATTTTTTTGGGGAATTGGGGGGGGGGAACAGCGTTGGGAAATCGGGGAAGGGGAACAGACAAGCTGCTGTCCTTCCATTCTTCAGTCCAGCCATGGAGGACGTCGCTTCACTGGCCCATGTTGGTATCATCATTGCACTCTTCTCGGGTGAGGCAGATCCGTCGCCGGCCACTGAACGGCCGCTCACTGCGGCTCTTGGCAGCTCACACCGGCTACCAGCCGCTCACACTGGCTGCCGGCCACACACGGTAGCCCACGGCTGCTCACTGCAGCTTCACTGCAGCCCATGCCATCGCCAGCAACCCAAGGCAGCCCAGCTCCAGGTCGAGCCACTGCCCACTATCCTAGCTGTAGAGGGCAGTGTCACTGGCCCTCATATGTGGGATCCGAACCGGGGCCCTCTGGCATCCCAAGCCAGCTCTTAACCAACGCGCCACTCG
>NW_017737867.1:0-1134 GCF_001890085.2 Hipposideros armiger | reverse complement strand
TGGCTAGAAAATGTGAATATGGAAATGAGAGAGGCTTGTGTTGCATGTGTTTTAAAGTATCATAACTCACTAGCATTGGGAAATAGGATCAGTAAAGAGTCAGGAAAAAGGATTGGACCAACTGAGATAATAGGAATACATAAAGAAAAGGGAACCAAAATGTGCTGATTGGAAACTGGAGCAAAGCTAGAGTTCCCTCAGTTGAGCAAAGGAGTTGAATTTATAAAGGACAGAAAGAGTTAAAGCATAGAATAAGACAGAAGAGAAAAACTCTGTGCAATATAGTAACCACTGGCTGCATGTGGTTATTTAAATTTAAATTAAGTAAAATTAAATAAAGCTAAAAATTCAGTTCTTCACTCATGGCAGCCACATTGCAAATGCTCAATAGCCACATATTAGTGGCTATGATATTGATTAGCACCGATAGACAACATTTCCACACTTCAGAAAGTTCTATTGGACAACACTGCAGTAAGGACATTAAAATGAGCAGGAAACAGAAAACAGCAGGGAAAGAGGTAAAGGAAGAGGAGTGATGATTCATAAACTCCCTTTCCTACTTGTGTTTAATGTCACTAGCTCTCATGTGATGGTCAAGATAGCCACTGCTCTGCAATATTGCCCGTTGGTCACACCTCCTCTCAGAAAGGTGCTGGAGAGGGTGCTGCCTTATAAATGCTCTAGTTGGTTGGAATTGTTGGAGCAGGACATTGAGTTGGGGTGGAGCCAAGGCTGGGCTTGGGGGAGAGTCATTAAATGGAAGAAGAGGGCCTGTGCACACCCTAGTGTCATGCCCAGAATTCAGAGTGGATAAAGCATTCCCTTGCCATTGAAAAGATGCAAGAGTAGATTGTTTCATCTCTGGTGTCCAATGAGTCTTCAGTCATTCGTGGTCATACAATTTTACTGTGAATATATTGTTAATATCACTCTCTATCTTACTCCACCAATGAGAAATTTGGCCTGATCGTCTTTTTTTAATTTTATTTATTCATATCAGGCAATTCTTATTCTACTCATTTTTATTCACTGCCGGTAAATACAGGCAGCCTATCTCCTTCCCTCTAAGCTCCAAGATGAATAGCATGGAATTTCAAATTGCCGTTGGGTAACCCTCTTTTCCACACACCT
>NW_017737866.1:0-1134 GCF_001890085.2 Hipposideros armiger | reverse complement strand
TCATCACTGTCCAAAGCCCTGGGATAAGAGCTCACAGACTCAGGGGCGGGATCTAGATAATGGAACAATAGAAATAGCTTTCCAGTGATCCAGTATCACTCTCTCCAGAGGAGGTTCTTCAGAAAGTAGTGAGTTTCCCATCATTGGAGGTATTCAAGCAGAATCAGAGCATCCATGATTATCACCAGGACCTAGGTTAGAGTTTCAAAACTTGGAAAGCCTCACCAAAGGTACCTAGCTTCTTTTCCCAAAGAACCAGATCCCAGCTGATGAACTAGGCCCTTTATGCCGTGCCTCAAACATCCTAGGACATGATTGCTAATGGAGATGCCAGATTTTTCCCATGAAAAGGCGACGCAGAGCTGCAAAGCTCGCCTGACACAAGAAGCCTCTATGCTTCCTCTATTCCCAGTTTGGCTACAACCCTTGCACCACCCCCAGCCAAACCATGTCCTTGCTCACCCAGCCCTTTGCCTGCTCACCACCCTGACTGCTTGTGCTGGCGCAGTCCCTGACCCCGTTTCTGATCCTGCCAATCTGACTGTGCCCCTAAGTGCATCCCCCACGCATAGTGCTCTGGTTTCAATACTGTCCTGCTTGATGTAACCTGGGGCAGGTCTAGGCTGACCTCCGCCCCCTTGCTCTGTAATCTCCTTGGCCATCCCAGGCAGAAACAAAGCATAAAAAATGAGAAACATGTTTTTAAACAGCTGACACTTGGAAACAATTTAGTATCCACTGCAGCTATTAAATAGGACACTGTAGGCAGCGGGAGGGGGGGGGGATGTTCTTGATATGTTACTATTAAATGAAAAAGAAAAAACAGTTTCAAAAAGAGTACACAGAGGGTATATGATCCCCAATTTCGTTTTTGTGGGTTTTATTTTAGTTTGTAAATATATGCTTCCCCAGATGTCTGCTGGGGTCTCTCTGCCCCTTTAGACTCAAGCTGCAGCCCATGCCTAGTGGCTCTCTCAAGTCCACCCCAAGATTTCTGTGAGTTCCCCAGGGCTTATATGCCTGGTCTCCTCTGCCTTTGGGCTTCTACTTGACACCATGTCTGTTCCATATTGTACTGATCCAGATGTGAATAAAGCACAGCCCCTTCTTCAAGTTCCAACCCCCCATCCCCTG
>NW_017737865.1:0-1134 GCF_001890085.2 Hipposideros armiger | reverse complement strand
CCCCTAGGGCTTACAATAGGCATTTTTAAATAAATGAAGTCCACCAGTAAATGCTATTCTACTGTTTCACATGTAACGCAAGTGCCTAATAATTGCAAATTCCTTATATCCCACTTCCATCCCTGTGTCACCATTGTTACACATTTCAGTTTTACATATGGTAGAAACATGTAACACTTTGAAATTAATGTTGCTTTAAGTAGCTCATTATCTTCTAGAACAATTAAAAGTAAAATTTTATTTTACCTTCTTTTAGTTGCTTTCTGATACTTTTCTTTGTGACAATCCAAGTTTCTGAAAAATATTCCTTCTACTTGTCAAACTACTGCTAACATGTCTTGTAAGACATGTTTGACAAGCTCCACTGTCTTCAATTTTTCTTTGCCGAAGTATTTATGTCTCCCCTTTTGAAGGATATGGTCTCTGGATATAGAATTCTGGGTTGACAGTTCCTTTTGTTGTTAGCACTTTGAAGATGCCCTCCCATTGTTTTCCTACTTGCACAGTTTCTGACAAAAGCCTTTCAATTATCCTCTGTACATAATGTGCCCCTTTCCTGCTGCTGCACCCCTCTGGCTCCCTTAAAGATTTTCTCTTTCTCTTTGGTTTTCAGCAGTTTGAATACGATATGCCTACTTGTGAGTATGTTGCAATTTGCCCAAGTTTGTGTTCTCTTCGTTTCTTGGATCTATGGTTTAGTGTTTGTTACTCACTTCAGAAAACTCCAGTCATTATATCTTCAAATATTCCTTTTCTTCTTTTTCTCCTGCTAGGATTCCTATTTCTATTACATGTATACAAGTCTGTTTGTTTGATTGTTTGTTTGTTTTTGAATTTTAGTTTAGGTAATTTCTGTTCACCTATCTACAAGCTCACTCATTCTGTTCTGGTCCATGTGGAATCTAAGGAAGAGCCAGATGAAGGCATTTTTCACCCCCACTACTCTGTTTCTGACTTCCAGCATTTCAGTATGATTTTATCATTAGTGTCAATCTCTGCTAAAATTACTCACCTATTCTTGTATGTTGTGTACCTTTTCCATTAGAGTATTTAATATAACAATAATAGTTATTTTAAAAATCCCTGTCTGATATTTACAATATTTGTGTCATTTTTGTCTGTTTCTGATTTTAT
>NW_017737864.1:0-1116 GCF_001890085.2 Hipposideros armiger | reverse complement strand
CCACTCCTGGAGACATTAGAAGACCCAACAAATTCTATCACTGTTTTATAGTTTGGAATTACAATATAGATTTTATTGCGGGCCTCAATGGCTTTCTTGAAACAACTGCACAGCCTGATAAAGCAGAGAAGCTAGTAAAGCAGCACTGTGGAGGAGCTGATAGGTCTTTCTAGATCATACTTGGCTCCCTGGGAAGGTGTGGCCTCCCTTTCTGATGGGGAAAAACCAGAAGCCTGGCTTAGCCTGTTGGAACACACAGATAACTGGGAGTGTGTTTTTGAGACAGTCTTCCCGATTTGGGACCTCAGGGGGTATCTGGGAGGGCCCCTCCCTTTTGAGGGTTTCTTTCGAGTTAGTGCAGCAGTTATTTACTGAGCATCTACTATGTGCCAGGCCTGCAGGGGATATTGAGATTGACTAGGGCACCATCCTCATCCCCACAGAGCTCACGGTCTGGAGGGGGTATGAGCTGTGAAAGAGTGAATGATAACGTTGGACACAAGCAGAATGCAAAAAGGCTACAAGGAATGGCAGTGTACGGAGAGACTCTTGCATTCTGCTGGGGGAGCACCTGGGAGGGTACCACAGACAACATGACATGTAAGCAAGGCCTTGAAAGACGAAAAGGTTTTAACTGACCTCCCCTGGGGCTGCCAACTTGCGTCAGGTATTCTTCATCTTAACTTTCACTCTGAGGTTTCTACACCAGAAACCTGAGTGACTCATCACCAACATCCCACCTGTCACCACATCCTGTGGCTCCTCCCATCAAAATATATGTCAAACCTGTTCCCTTCTCTACACTTCCACTGCTGCCGCCCTGGCCCAAGGCACGGTCAGCTCTTGCCCAGATACTGCAGCATCTTCTATAGTAGGTATTTTTCGTGTAGGACCACCCAGCCTCTTCTCACTGTATTTTCCATAATGGCCTTTGGTTTTCATCTGGGGAATGTACCTCTTCCCCTTTAAGGCATGTAGTTTCAAGGAAACTGACTGAATCTCTGACTCCAGGGGTAGAGCATGTGACCCAGGCCAGCCAATGGCTCCTTCCATTCCTCTGGCCACAGTGATTGGCTCAGGGAAGGGCACAAGACTAAGGTCAGGCCAATCAGAGCC
>NW_017737863.1:0-1037 GCF_001890085.2 Hipposideros armiger | reverse complement strand
AATATGCTTTAAGTAGACCAAAAAGATTTATAGGGCTTTTAATTACTGGAATAATGGCTTTGGTGACTATTATTGCAACTGCTACTACTGCTGCTGTAGCTCTTTCACAAACTGCTCAAAATACTCATTATGTTAATAATCTTTCTAAAAATGTTACTTTAGCTTCAGGAACTCAAAAAAATATAAATGAGTAGTTAAAACAAAAAGTAAATACTTTATATAATTTGGTTCAATGTTTGGGAGACAAAATTCAAAGTATGAAGGTCAGAGCTCATTTGGTATGTCATTCAGAATATCATTAAATATGTGTTACCCCTAAGATATATAATAGTAGTCAGCATAAATGAAATAAAGTTTGTTTACATCTTCAGGGAATATGGCATAATGCTAATGAATCTCTGGACATGCTTTGACTTCATGATGAGATTAGAAATATGAAAGAAGCTGAACCCTCAAAATTTGATACAGCTCAAACTGCCTCTAAGTTTGTTGACTTAATAAGAAATTCTTTGCCCTCTATGCCAAACAGTATCTATTCTGTTACGGCATTTCTTGCATTGGGCCTTTGTGTCTGTATGGTTCTGTGCTTACTCCCCGTCCTCATTAAATGTTTTATTAGGAGGATGTTGGACATTCAAGACAACATCCATAAGATTAAACTTAGGGCGATGCCTTAAGCCTGGCCACCTGTTTTATTCGCTCCATTCCCCCCCCCCCAGGCTTAGTGAAGACAGGTTAGTCAAAGACGGGTAAGATTTCCCTGGGGGTAACCAACCTAAGACAGGGTTTCATCGTAAGATGATGAAATGCCAATGACGGGTAAGGTTATTACTTACAAGGGAAACGCCTAAGACAGGCACTGTCTCTCGCTGCCACCTGGGGTCACGGGTGTGCTTTAATAAATAAAAAAGGGGGAGATGTTGGGAGCCATGCAGGCTGGCTTTACTGTAGTATAACTTGTTTTGCTTCTTGCTCCTTTCTGCACCTGGAGGACGCTTACTTAACCTTGAGGTATGTGGTGAGAAGGCCAGTTCCTT
>NW_017737862.1:0-1091 GCF_001890085.2 Hipposideros armiger | reverse complement strand
ATGTGATATATAGATGATGTATTACAGAATTGTACACCTGAAACCTATGTAACTTTACTAACAATATTCACCCCAATAAACTTTAATAAAAAAAAATCCTAAATACTGCCCCTTTCAATATAATCAACAACAACACTAGTTACAGCTAGCATTTATTATCATATTTGGTATACACATTTCACTAACATGACTTCTTATCCTCTCATCATCTCTGAAAGACACAAATTTTAATTTTAAAGCTATTTTGTATATAAGAAATAGAAGCCCAGAAAATAAGTAACTAATAACTTGCTCAAGGTCACTCAGTTAGGATCTAAACACGATACCTTTTCATGATATCATGTTTCGTTTTTAAATTGGAATACAAGTAATGGAAAACATATATCCTCTAGCTTAAACAATTGAAATTCTACTTTCACTTCATATTAAATTCATCATTATCCCCCCTGTATTACAAACTAGCAAGTAAAAGAGCCATTGACATTTTATTAATCTCACATTCACTGTTATCAAACACTGTTATTTCTGCTCTTGAAATCTCTTTTTTTAAATTAAAGTTTATTGCAGTGACAATGGTTAGTCAAGTTACATAGGTTTCAGGTGTACAATTCTATAATACATCATCTATATATCACATTGTATGTTCGCAACCCAGAGTCAGTTCTCTTTCCGTCACCATATATTTGATCCCTTTTACCCTCATCTACCACCCGCTCCCTCCTTACCCTCTGGTAACCACTAAACTGTGTCTGTGTCTATGAGTTTTTGTATCTTTATTTGTTTTCCTTGTTTCTTTGTTGCTTTCACTTTTATATACCAAATATCAGTGAAATCATATGGTTCCTGACTTTTTCTGACTTATTTCGCTTGGCATAATCATCTCAAGATCCATCCATGTTGTCACCAATGGCACTGTTTCATCTTTTCTTATGGCAGAATAATATTCCATTGTGTGTGTATACCACATCTTCTTTATCCAATCATCTATTAAAGGACACTTTGGTTGTTTCCATGTCTTGGCCACCATAAATAAAGCTACAATGAAAATCAGAGTACATATATTTTTATGGATAAATGTTTTTCAGATTTTT
>NW_017732040.1:834377-853268 GCF_001890085.2 Hipposideros armiger | reverse complement strand
TATATATACATATAGTCACGAGATGTGGAGTAGAGAGTGGGAATGGAGTCAATGGAATTGTAATAGATAAGTATGATATCGGGGGTGGGAGGGCAGTAGATGGGGGAGTGGGGTTGTTTCTGTGCGAAGGGTGAAAAGGATAACTATTGCATTGTTCTGTACACCTTAAACTCACAATAAAAACAAATAAATAAATAGCAACTCCCCCGCCTCCCCCTGCCCAAAATAAATAAAAACTCCCTCACAGACAGTGCTGTGTGAGCTGGTGCATTGTCATGATGCAAGAGACATGAATTGTTGGCGAAAAGTTCACGTTGTCTAACTTTTTCACGCAGCCTTTTCGGCACTTCCAAATAGTCAACTTGGTTAACTGTTTGTCCAGTTGGCACAAATTCATAATGAATAATCCCTGTGATATCAAAAAGGTTAGTAACATCACTGCAACAAGTTCACAAACTTAACTGTCTGACCTCGTATCTGTTTATTATCTGTCTATAGTAGTCCCACAAAGGTGTCTTGTTCACTATTGTTTACCAAATGCTTAGACTACTACCTGGCACATAGAAGAAGCTTAACACACATGTGCTGAATGAATGGGTTTCACCTCAAGCAACCTATAGAAACAGGGGCATGAAGATAGATGATCAAGAATGTTCACTAGAGCCGATGTCGGCGGCTCAAGGGGCTGCTGCTGTAGCAGCGGAGAGGCCGGCACATAGCCTGGACCATGGAGGGGCAGAGCGGCTGCTGCCAAGATCATGGTGGTGGGGGGATGCGAAGTGCGGCAAGACGGCACTGCTGATGTTTGCCAAGGATGCCTACCCCAGGAGTATGTCCCTACCGTGTTTGAGAACTACACGGCAAGCTTTGAGATAGACAAGTGCCGCACTGAGCTCAACATGTGGGCCACTTCAGGTTCCTCTTACTATGATAATGTCAGGCCCCTGGCTTATTGTGATTCAGACGTTGTGCTTGTCTGCTTTGCCATTAGACGACCAGAAACACTGGACAGTGTCTTCAAGAAGTGGCTAGGGGAAACTCAGGAGTTTTGCCCCAATGCCAAGGGTGTGCTGGTTGGCTGTAAACTGGACATGAGGACCGACCTGGCCACACTGAGGGAGCTGTCCAAGCAGATGCTTATCCCTGCTACACATGAGCAGGCAGGACCCTTCACCCCTGACCTAGTCCCAGCCCAGACCTCCTACCTCTGAACCTCTCAATCTCTGATTTGAAAACATCCTACTTTGCTCAGCCCTTTCCCTGGCCTCTATCCTCTGACCTGATCTCCTGACTTACTCCATCCTTCCAGGGCACTGTGCTGGCCAAGCAGGTGGGGGCTGTGTCCTACGTGGAGTGCTCCTCCCAGTCCTCTTGAGCGCAGCGTCAGGGATATTTTCCATGTGGCCATAGTAGTCTCCCTTGGCTGTGGCCATAGGCAGCTTCATGTACTGACTCTCTTGGGGACTGCAGTGATCTGCTCAGCTGGCAGGATGGCCAGACCAGTGGAACAGGAAAGAAGGCGAAATGCACAAGGATCGAGTCAAGAGCAGCAACTTCATGTGAGGGACTGGGTGGGGCAGTGTCAGGAGGGGTTGGGGAGGGCACAATTGTTCCCCTGCCTACAGCAGGCTTCCTGATCGCCAGACTCTGGCTGGGACTTCAGGGTGGGGTGAGTAATTCTCCTGGGCAAGAGAGCCAGAGGCAGAGGGTGCCATCACTCCCCACATCCTCGTTCCCCTCTTCTCCACAGGAAGCTGAGGGCACTAGGAGGGCAGGAACCTGGGCCTGGAGCTGGGATGGGGCAGGGGGCTTGGGGAAGCCGGCAACAAGCAGCGTCTGGTTGAGTCTCAGTATATGAAGGGCGTCTTCCCTCCCTACCCCATCTCATAGCCTGGTTCTAGCTTCCTTCCCTAAGGAAAGTGTCCATTTCATGACCTTCCCTTTTCCTCTCCTCTCACTTCTACAGCTGTTCTCACGCATCCTAACCTCCAGGCAATATGCACTAAATTAAAAAGCAAGGTGAGAAGTCCTTCCCCCATCTATCCACTCATCCTAGCTCCCTCCCCTCCCTTTTTCCAACAGTCCCCAAATGAAGCCCATGTCCATGAGGTGGGGCGCAGGGCGCGGGGAAGAATATTCACTAGAGAATTAAATATGTGTATGTGTGTGTGTGTATAAAAATTTTTATATATATAAATTTATTGGAAAATACATTAAATTATGGTACATTTTACTATGGAATAAAATGAGCCTTAAAAAAAATGAGGTGAAATCTGTATGTGCTGCCATAAAGATATATTTATGATATATTAAATGAGAAAAAATAATCTGTATGATCATACTTATGTTTTAAAAACCCTACAAATATAGAATACATGAATATGTATTTGTATATGCATTTATGTTTATAACTGCATAGAAAAAGTTCTAAAAAGCTACACACCAACCTATTCATAATGGTCATGTCTGTCAAGCAGACCAAGAATTGAAGGGATGAAGGAGGAATTTCACTCTATTATCTTTTTCATATTGTTTTTCTTTAATCATAAGGGTAATTTTTAAAAAGGTAGAAATATGTCAAGAGTAATTTAAATTCTCACTAGGTCCAAGTTCTATAATATATATTGGCACTAGGCAAGCAGGGGGAGGTCATGGAAGTGGCAGCAGGCAGGGGACTTGTTTTAAAATGCAGGTTATTCTGTCCCAGATTTCAGTAAGACACTGTTTTTAACAAGGACCCCAGGAGATTCTCAGGATCTGTAAAGTTTCAGAGCCACTGTTTGAATAGTAGGATTTACTGGTGATTTTCATTTTTCTTTGAGTTACTTGCATTTAAAATTTTTTCTGCAATGGGTGTGCATTTCTTGTTAAGCAGAGACTACTTTGAAAAACTGCCTCAAAGTATAAGAATGAAGATAAAGGGTTAAAGATCTCAACTTTTCCCAGATGCTTTTGTATACAGAATCTAATCTGAGACCACCAACAACCTTAAATATATAGGGCAGGAATTACTATGTCCATGTTAGAGATGAGGAAACTGAGGCTCAGGGCGGTTCCCTGGGCATGGGCATGGTTCCCTGGCTAATGAATTATGATGTTGGAGTATGGTCCTGGGTTTGCTAGTTTCTACCTCAGTACATTCCTAATTTTACTATTTTGCCTTTACTAACTCTTTTAAATCTACTTTGCTTAGCAAGTAAAAGATCATAAGACACTCAAAGTTTATGTGCACTTTATCATGACCTCTTCCTACTGTTTCTTCTTTGCGTAAGAAGTGTCAAACTCTCAACTTGGGAAGTTTCAAGATTCTGCTATAAATCCCTATATGTTTTATCCCTACTGAAGCATCTCTATGAGACATAGGTCCAGGTCTATTCCACTCCACCACTGCCCCCGTCCCATGCTACCTTTTTAATACTCCTTTTGGTCCTGAGGCCCCAGCCTCTTCGCTCAGTTTTGATGATTTCTGCATCAGGGTAGAGCCTCTTTGTGAAACACTGGTTCTGGCAACGGTCTCCAGCTGGGCACACCTGCGGGTGACACTCATACTGCAGCATTCTGTTCAGGCACGCGGATTCCAAGCCGCAAGGGTTTTCATCAGCTGGCTTGCAGTTACAGCGGGGAATCTCTGACAGGTCTGCAACCTGGATCTGTACCTTTCCTATCACTTTGTTAGCCTAGAAAACAAAATCACAAATGAGAGGGAAGAATTTGAACAGGAACATCAGAAACATCCATGCTGTTCTTGGCTCCGCTACTGTCTTGTGGCATGATTCTGAGAAAGGTACTTTCTCTTAATTGTGATTTCCCCAAGAATAAGCTAAGAATAATACGTGCCTCTTCTTAGTTGACAAAAATATCAGGACCTGATGTAAATTCTCACTTATGTATCCTGTGTATTTCTCCTTCTACTAGTTGATCGAAATTTCATAACTGAAAACAACTGTGGACTGTCTGGAAGAACGGGGCTAACTATGTCTATTCTCATTTGATTGTAGGATAACCTGGTAGAGCAGAAACAGGATTTTCCATCAGACATGTTGCTCAGGTACAGGCGGGCTTAACTAACACCTCACCCTTGCAGCACACGGCTCTGGCTCCCATTTGATGCTTCCAAAAAAAAGCTCCGTTCGTTTTACAAAAACACCAGGTAGTAACTAGCAAAAGATTTCACAAGTGAAAAAGGGCGTTCTAACTACTAAGAGAGTAATGCATTTCATCTTGCCTGTCAAATACCAATGTTTTCATGGGTAAAGACTCACTTTGATGTGTTTGTAAGGGGGAGGTTTTCTTGAATTTTTTTCAAGCTCTATTGCTTCTTTACTTTCTCTTTGTGCTTTCAATTCCTGGAAACGTTTTGCAGCTTCTTCCAGTGCTGCCAATAAGACCAAACAAAGTGTGTAAATACCAAAAAACAAACAAAAACCGTTACGAGAGTAGTTTTACACTTCCTTCCCAATGCACTGAATCTGGCCTGAGTTTTCTTTTTAAAATTATATTCTGGAAATAACCATTTACCACCAGGGTAGGGTAACACTGAAATAGGATATGACTCATTTATGGCTGAACACTGCTCTGTGCAAGCTGCTGCCTCGGAGAAGAGGTCCTACTTCAATGATCAGAGGTTTCCAAGAGAACCTTTTTACCTTGAACTAGATTTACATTCATTTTACTCTTACCCAGAAAACCAAACTTCCTGGTAATTCGTTGCAAAAACAATTTTAAGGCTCTTCAAGGGAAGCTTTTACCACTCTTCTGAGCTAAAGGAGCTTCACTTGATGAAGACTAGTCCTAGAAAAATCTGTTTGTAGAAAGACCACTTAAGAAACTTCTTTCATATACAAAGCAGAGCCTACTATGTTGAAATGTATTTTCTAACTGATTGGATTCTGGTATGTTCTAATGGGATTAGAAAACTTATGGACCCTGGATCATAATGCCTGGTGAAAATTCTCTAATACCAGAAACGTGTCATATGCAAGTTAGGAGATGCTGAGAAATCAACACCAGAGTCTTAGTTTTGAGCCATGGTAAACATCACCCAACTTACCTTTTTTGAAGGTCTTGTTAATACTAGTCTGTCCCTCAGCAAAGTTTTTGTCGCCTTCAACATAAGGGAACACTCTGCCCTGGTGTACCCAATAGTAGTCATGAGAACCAAAGAAGAATACAGGGAAGTCCCCCAAGTCATGCTTAAGGCCCTGGATGTTCAGTGGCACAGACCTGGGATTGCAGATCTCTGCTGGCCACCATCTGAAAACAAAAGCAATTTTAGACCAAGGGGCTGAAAACCACACTACTCTACATGGCTGACAGGAGGGGAAAAAAGGTTTTGTACTTTGCAATTTTCATTCAGACTCTAAGGACACAAAAATACCTTGTTTATCTTTAATCCTGCCCAAACTGTACATCATTTAAAAATACACTGATTAACAAATGTATTAATAAAATCATGAACACAGACTAAATTAGGTCATAAATACGCAATCTAGTTTGTTTCTTTAAAAAAATTATTTGGTATTTATAAAAAGTATACCAGGAAAATACAACCTATAGAACATAATAATAAAATAACAATGAACCTGCTACCCAACTTAAGAATTAGAATTTACCAATACTATTCCAAACCCAGTTTCAACCCTAGAAAAGTCATATTTTTCTCCAAACTTGGCATTCTTAAAACCAAAATTGTTTTCCAAGGTGTAAAAGTTTATTTCTAATAATCAAGGGAATTATTTGAGAATAAACCGATACTATAGTGAAGAATGACCACTCCTATTCAAATTAGCATTTTATGACTCTCTAATCAACCAGGATAAATACTTTTTGGTCAAATGTACTAGGTTTATATCAGTGTGTATTTCAGAATCTAATTCATCTTAGGTCATAGTAAATGTGGGCTGTGGGACAGAATGAAACCTAACTGTTTCATGCAACGATGACTGAAGACCACAGCAATCACTACAGGAAACCATGTGTGAGGCATGTTTGAGTTTCCAGCAATTGGGCAAGTCAGAAATTGAAGTATGAAGCTTTCGTAGTATGTAAAATCATCAATGTGAACAGTAAATACACAAAAACAAATATTTTCAGTCACTTGTAGCATGGTTACACCCCAGAGTTACAGTGCAGACCTTGAATATGCACTAATATCATCTAAAATATGCACTTGAATATGCACTAATAGTATCATCTAAAAGGTAGCCGGCTGCTTATCTAATAATTAATTAGAAACATAGGTAAGAGTCTCTGCTCAAATTATTCAAACAAAACAACACTATTCTGTGTAGTTAAGTATTTAGGTCCTCTCAAAGTAGGCTACGGTTATTTCTAAAGCATTTTAAGGTATTTAACATGTACATGAGAACTGCATTCCCTGCGTCAGTGAGGAAGAGGCACACACTCTGAGGCTTTTCCAGGTCCACTATTTCCCATAGGAAGTGCCACATTACAGTAACTAATTATTGAAAAGAAACAGCTCCATGTGGCCCAGCTGGACCTGACTGGAAAAAAAATACCTTAAGCATTAGTTCACGGATGAAAGTCTTTGCAAAACTTACAAGAAGAGTTTGACCTGCATATGAAATCTCACTGGGCTGTGAACTGGAGCACAGCTTTGGGCTTCTTTAAACTTCAATTTGATTAAAACTTGAGTATTAAAATTAAGGCAAAGGTATTTTCATATCCACAACTTTTTCAAAAAGAAATATGTAATGTATAGTTAATCATACTGTACTGCATTGTATATTTGAAAGTTGTTAAGAGAGTAGATATTAAAAATTCTCATCACAAGAAAACTGTAATCATGTATGGTGATGTATGTTAACTGAACTTATTGTGATCATTCTACAATATATGCAAATATTAATACTGACTCATTTTGTACACCTGAAACTAATATGCTATGTCAACTACAGAGGGTGCCAAAAAAAGTATACACATTTTAAGAAAGGAAAAAAACTGTATTAAAATTGTAATAATATATACTGATAACAAAAGACGAATACAAGTCACGTTTGACTTCTGCAATTATAAGAGGTGCTCAAAGTGGTTATCATCAAGGTAATTTTAATAGTTTTTTCCTTTCTTAAAATGTGTATACATTTTTTGGTACCCTCTATTTTTTATAAAAAGCCAAAAAAGTTAAACAAAAAGGAAATATTTCCGAAATTTATTTGAAGATCTGAAGCCTTCTTACATGGTTTTAGGTATTTCTTTTCCAGGAATGTCTTATTGATTAATTGTCAAACTCACACTCCTCCCCTCCCCAAAAGATAGATTATATATATATATATATATATATATATATNAATATTTTATTGGGGAATTGGGGGAAGGGGACAGCGTTGGGGAATCGGGGAAGGGGACAGACAAGTTGCTGTCCTTTTGTTCCTCAGTCTAGTTGTGGAGGACGTCGCTTCACTGGCCCATGTTGGTATTGTCATTGCGCTCTTCCTGGGTGAGGCAGATAGGTCACCAGCCACTGGATGGCCTCTCACGGTGGCTCTTGGCAGCTGATACCAGCTGCTGGCTGCTCATGCTGGCTGCCAGCCACTCATGGAAGCACATGGCAGCCCACTGCAGCTCCACTGCAGTGTATGCCGTCGCCGGCAACTCAAGGCAGCCCAGCTTCAGGTCGAGCTGTTGTTCACCATCTTAGCTGTAGAGGGTGCAGCATCACTGGCCCTCATGTGGGATCTGAACCAGGGCCCTGCTGCTCAGAGCTGGCTTCCCAAGCCAACTCTTAACCAACGCACCACTTGGCCAGCCCAAAAGATATATATTTTTAATTATAAAAGCAGTGTGTGTGTGTGTTTCTTTTAAAAATTAAAACAATATACAAATGTATAACAGAAAAACTGAAAATACATCCCATTGTTATCTCATGCCTCAGACGATTAACACTAGATGTATTTCTTTCCAGGTATTGAAACCTTATTATATTTAGATCTACAATTTCTAAAAATTATATAAAACACATGGAAAGATAATGTATACATCGTTTAACATGCTCTCTAAATTCAACTATATATTGTGGATATCTTCCCATGTTACTACATAGACCTGCATTATCTTTTATTGGCTTCAAGGTATTCTACAATATAGATATACTATAATTTGACAAATCCCCTACTGACTGAGCATTTGGGTTATTTCAAATTTTTACAATTAGAAATAATATTGCAATGAACACATTTTTTGCCTTCTGGTCCAGTAATTTTTCCTTGGATAAATTCCTTGAAAGAGAAGGGCTGGGTCAAGGAATATATACAATTATAATTATAATACATGATGCCAGGCTGCCTTACAGGGAGGGAGCACTCTTTCCCTATGCCCTCTCCTAGCGGCAAAATCATTACTGTTTTAAATCTTTGCCAATCTGTTAATTGAAAAAACAAAAACAAAAAAACTTCTTTGCTTTTAATGTACACCTATTTTTAGTGAGGCTGGGCATTTTTTACATGTTTATTTTCTATTTGGTATTCTTTTGCAAACTGGTTCTTTCCTTCTTTGTCCCTTTTTCTAGGTAAGATATTTGTCTTTTCTTATTGAAAGTAGGTGAGCAAACACTTTCCCCTGGTCTGACATTTGCCTTTTAAAAACTTATGCTATTGACAAATAAAACCAGAAGAATTTATGAAACTATAAAATACATCCACTCTTTCACAAACCCTAATGCAGTATATGAAACAGATAAGAATTCTGAGTAGATAAAAAATAAGATAAACCTTTATGTTATTGTTTTTGCCATACAATATAAAATTGTTTATGTATTCAAATTGTCAATATTTTTTAGGACTTGGAGATTTCCTGTCATATGTTTTAAAAAAAGTTAGGGGTGGCTTCTCAATCTCAATGCCACTTATCTCAACTAAGAACAGAGTAATCAAACAGATTTAAAACAGAGAAAACAACACAGCCCCTCATAAAAACATTATAATATGTTTGAAATTCTATATATCTTACTTAGGATTCTAATTGAAAAGCAAGACTCTATTGTTCTCTCTTGAATAGTAACTATTTTCTTAGTAAAATGATAAATTTATGCCTCAAATGTAGAACATAGATTTAAAAAATATATCGCTATTCTTGTTCAGCGAAGGTTTGTTAAAAACAGGCTTCTTAAAAGGAGAAAGTCTTATTAAAATAATGGTAGTCACACTTCTTACTTCATCCCCTTAAGAACTAAAGGCTTTTATTGAAATAATCTGTTTAAATCCTAAAAAGCTCTCTTTTTGCAGTTTACAGTTTCTACTAGAGCTAAAATGCACCAGTTTTAGGGGCAAAGAGAGCTACTTTGGCCAGGAAATAAACTCTTGATTTTATTAGAAATCAGAAATCAATACAAATCCAATTAGGACACAAAGAAAACGTCTTCCCACTATCCACATAAGACCTTTTATTGCAAAATCTAGGAGTACATATAGTTACTAATATAAAATAACGTTTGGAATTTAAAAACAAAAGTCAACCAACCAATCCAAACAAAAAAACCCCCAAAACCCAACAACTAACCTTCCCAATCCTCTAAAAAAGCAGACTCAATATATGTTTCTTTTCTCTCTCTTTTTGAAGAAAGTAGCTCTGTGCTGGTCTACCTATCTCCTACATGGCTACTTTGTATATGGATTATGACTCTGTGTCTGAACAATGATTGAATACTTCCTCTTTGTCCTTGGAAAAACTTGCCTGTAATTTCCCAGTTTGACCCAAACAATCTGCTTGTAATGTAGTTTCTTGCCAGCTTTACAGTCATTACAGTTCCAGCAGCCTTCTGGCATGTCTATGCTCAGGCATTCCGGGTGGAAGGAGGCTGGGCACGACTCGCAGCAGAGCAATCTTCCACCTTGAAACAAATAAACAGTCTTAATAACTGAGAAAAGAGGAAAGAGAAAAAGAAATCGGAGAAAGTTATCTTTTTTAGGGCATTAAATTTGATTCAAATTGGGGGAAAAAAATAACAAAGGGATTGAGTCATATCTATGGTGATGGATTAAAATAGAAAGCAAAGGAACAGATTTAGCTACTTAACTTTTCAGGGCTTCAGTAGCCAGAAACTCAGGGCTTTTTGAGTAGTAAGAGAAACATTACTGTACTCTTTACCCCTCTAAAATGTGGGCTACTGAAGTATCAGTTTAGCAGGCAGCTAAATCTCTTAACATATAACAAAACAGATGTATGAAATCTTTAGACAGAGTAGATCTGAGAGCAGATTTTCAAAGAAATATGCAGCAACTTACTTTCTTTTCTCCTTAAGAGAGTTAAAAAAGAAAGCAATGGTTATCTTTATATTTTAATCCAGTGCCACAGTTAACTAAATCCCCTCATAAAAAAATTAGCAAGAGTGAAAATAGCCAATATGTTGATCAGTCCTTTTTTCTTCCCATAAAAGAATACAAAAAAAGCAAAAGAATCGCACTTGCTCAAGTAGGTGATTATATTATCATTACCTTTGCAGTGAAGATAAAGCAAGTCAAACAGGCTATACAGCAGTGGTTTGCAACTTTTTCATCACCAAGGATCCCCTTTTCCTTCCTCAAGGACCCATGCTTTCAAATATTTTATCAACAACAACAACAACAAAACCCCAAACCAAAACCCAAACCACTGCATTTTAAAAGTAACATTTTCCTGTTTTTATTAACCAAAGAAATATATAACTGCCAATCAGAGCTTCTAAATCCAATAACAAAACTAGTATTACCATAGTGTATTGTTAAAATCATAGCCAAATATAAAGAAACTCATGCAGCCTTAGTTTGCATAAATGTGATTCTAGTAGATTTTCTGAAATATTAAGCATAGTTCAAAAATTTTCTTTACGTCTTTTCTGACTTCATATTGAGAACCACTGCTTTATAGCATAAAACCAAATAAATATCAGTGTAGAATGAGGTACCACACATACGGAAATCCCTCCAACTTCCCTAGCAAAGTCCTTTCCTTTTAAATACACAAAATGACCTCTGGATTTAAGATCACAACAGGTGCAACAAACAAAAGAAAATATTATTAAATGCAGAGAAATGAAAGAGATTTGGGGGGGAGATTGGGTATTTCTAATAGGTATTTCCACAAGTGACAGAGAAGGATGTTAACCACTGAAGATGAAATATAATAAAGAAGACATTTACTACAAAATAAATAAATAATTTATCTTCCCATTGGAAAATCAGGCCTACAACCCACAAGTGTACTGAGATTTAAAGTCTCATAAGCAAAAGGTTAGGAGCCGTCTATACAACTTTATCAAATCACATGCTCCAACCTTTTGAGGGTTTGCTAATTTTCCAGAAAATCTTGTCTTCCTGTAGACTTTCAAACTTCTAACTGATTAACATAAAAACAAAAAGAAAATCCAAATACAATCAGTGATGAATTAAATTACTATATTTCCTCTGCTTAAAAGGTTTTACTTCAGTCATTGGGATTTTTTCCTTGTCTGCAGATCTCAATATGGATCAATGGTTCTAAGTCTCCAACCTAGAGATTAGCTGCCCGAGTGCTCTTAGCCTAGGTAGGGAGTTCTTCTGTAAGTTTAAACTAAAATAAGAATTCATTTTTCCAACAGAAAGAAATGACCAATAGGGAGAGCAGTCTTTGCAAACAGCTTTGAAGAACATGTGTATATTAGAACTGATATGGAAAAATCAGGCTGGCTGTTTTTAACATTATAGAATAGTCCTTAATTTTAAGTCTTATTTCAGAGGAAATATAGACCAAGAGTCATCAATGAAAACAATGATTTTTTGACAAAAAATACACAAGGGAAATTGAAAAATAAAAATATGAACAATCCACCTTGGTGCTATGCAAGAAAACTGCTTTAGGATGCAAGGGAAGTAGATATGGTTCAAGCTAAGCAAACAGAGGGCTCAAAATAATTTCAATTTATATCAAGGTCAATACTGAGTACTGAAAACAAAGTAAGCAACAATTGAATTAATTTAATTTTATAAAGGCGCCAGCAGGTAAATAAGGCATTTCCTAAAATGTCTTGGGTAGTCAAATTTTATTCAATTATGGAGTTAGACCTATATCCATCTTTGTTTTAGAAGTAGGTGGTATCACCAGTAAGGTGACATACTGTGACTTCAATGGAAAACAAAAAACCCAATACTCTCTCCAACCTTCTTCTCCATAGATTCTAATCAGCTTGCTTAGTTATACTTTCTTTTAGTCATGGGTTGCCACTTCAGAATTCTGACAAAGAGCAAAGATACATCAAGCAGGCAACACACACAAAAAAAAACCAAAAACAAAAACAAAAAAAGCCCATTTCAAATATACTCAGTATGTTAGGTGTGAATTAAATGTTCTTTAAAGAATCTGAACCTGGTCCCCACATCATAATGGGCATGTGTACAGAAAAAGGCCATCATCTTCCACATTATTCCCCAAATAATACATTATTGTTAAACCACTTTTTTCCTTTATTACAAGTAGGCTATGTAAAGTAAAGCTAAACACAAGATTTTTTTCCCATATATTAAATTAACTGGGAGACTATAACTATATATTTAGCTCCTGGTTCTCTATGGATAAATTATCCATAAGCAATTTTTCAGTTCAGCTGGGCTGCCTTTCAATATTCGGTATTTGGGGTGTCTTCCCCAGGGGCCCACCAATGTCTCTCTCCTAAGAGAAGGGCAACTAGTTTTCACAGCATCTTAACAAAAACATTTAAGAAACATAATGATAGAATGTATTCTAAAATCAAATCTTTAAGTATCAGTATCTTGGTTTCCCTCTATTTAATAACTTATCTTGAAAGTTAGTAACAAATTATGTCTATTCTATTCTAACATGAATGGTAGTTAGTTCTGTATCAGGTAAAAGAGAAAGCCCTTAGAATATTCCTCTATATTAAGCAAAATCCTAGTCTCTCAATTTTAATAACCCATAGATATATGGAATGTGTGAAAATTTATTCAAGAAGAGTAAAAATTTGTAATAAATGGAATTATTTTAAGCCCTTTTTAATAATTTTGCAGCCATATGAAGACACAGTCACAACCACCAAGGTAGAATTTACCAAAAGCAACAGATGGTGCTTGACAGGCAGACATTTCCCCCCTTCATTTAAAAAGAAAAAAATAGGAAATGCAAAAACAAAAGCAAGAGATAAACTATTTTGATTATTACCTTTCTCACATTTCTTTTTGGAAGCTGACGAAGAAGGAATCATAGGTAATTTCATCAACTCTGCACGATTTGATTCATTCAGTAGGTAGTGGGACTTATAGGCATAGGAACTGAACATGGGGTCTGAATGGTCCTGAACTATCAGCCCTATACGAAACAAACAGAAAGAGATGAGCTTCAATGAAACTACCCATGATTCCATAGGAAAAAAAATAAACCAACACCTATTATGTAGCTGTGCTTAAAGCTGGGGGTGGGAGGAAGAGTATGAAGAAAAAGAAAAATCTGACAGAAAACTCTTTATATAGTTAGTATAGGGAGTTTAGGCTACTCAATGCCTTATCCCTATATAGAAACCTATATACCCAGAAGAAAACTCCAAATTAATTTAAAGATGTAAAATGCATTTGACATCATACTGAAAACTCCCTGTGGAAAACAAGACTACATCCCTTAATATTTAGAAGTACTATGATGACAATCCAGAAAACAAAATAATGTATCACTTAATTGCTAAAAATAAGATTTACATAACATAGTAGAGACCCTGATCTACGAAGTAGCACTTAAAGGCAGAATTGAGTCTCTCCTCTTCCCTATTCATATCTTGAGATATACTCAAAATAGATTTTCTCTGCCAGACAATGAAGCTTTTCTGTATCAAGATGATACATGATTTTAAAGGAGCCATAATTTGTTGAACTTCACTGAGGTAATGCAAACCACTTAAATTTTTTCTCTGCCATCATCATATAAAGTAATTATCAACTTATAAAGAGTTCATAAAAAGTCCTTCTGATCTACCAATATCGCTATCCTATTTGGAGGAAAACATTAAGACGTGCTCTAATTCACACCTGTGACATCCACTTTTCCTCTCCCTCCCATCCCCCTTCCCCTAAATTCATAATACAGCTACAGGTCACTCCAAAACCTAGGGAACTGTGAGACCAGGGAAAATTTCTCTATTTGGTTACTGGTCAGTTTATAATGGTCAGTTTATAAAAATCTAGGATTTTACAATACAAATCATGAAAGCAGTTTCATAGAGATCATGTTGAAAAGAGGGAAGAGCTTTATTTTTAAAGGGGTTACCATTTACTTTTTTCTGTGAATGTTATCTTCATTTGGTGCTACTCTACACTGAGACAGATTCAAGAAATATCTCTGACCCAGACGACAGAATGGAACTTGAAATTGCTAACTGGTAATAACAGCATCTTCAAATAAAAGTTACATAATGTTGAATGAATTTTATATGTTTAATACAAGTGGCGCAGTATAAAAAACATGGATTTTGAAGTAAGAAATATTAGGTGCATATGCTGGTCTCTCTATTTAACAACTGTGTAACCTCCAGATAAATTATTTAATCTGGGCTTCAGTGCTCTCATCCATATAATATGGGGAAATAACTTCTTAGTTAACTGTGGCAATTCATTCAGATAGTGTCTGGTAGAGAGAGTTTGATTTACAGATGCAAAATAAATTGCTATTAAAATTAAAAAAAAAACCACCTCTTTATTTAAAATTACCATTAAAAGAAAGGCATAGAATGTTAAGTAACTTTTATTTTACACCACCCTCCAAATGAAAGGAACTACTAAAGAATATATACTACAGTGAAATATGACTGAGGGCCGGCCGAGTGGCGCGTTGGTTAAGAGCTGCCTTGGTACACCAGAGGGCTCCGGTTTGGGTCCCACATATGAGGGCCAGTGACACAGCCCTCTACAGCTAAGATGCTGAACAACAGCTCAACCTGGAGGTGGGCTGCCATGAGTCGCTGCTGGCGACAGCATAGGCTGCAGCCCCTGCTGCAGTGGGTTGCCATGGGCTACCATGTGTAGCCAGCAGCTGCCGTGACCGGCGTTCAGAAGCCGGCGACTGATCTGCCTCGCCTGGGAAGAGCGCAGTGATGGTGCCAACTTGGGCCAGTGAAGCAACGTCCTCCACAACTAGACTGAAGAACAAAAGGACAGCAACTTGTCTGTTCCCCTTCCCCCGATTCCCGAACGCTGTTCCCATCCCCCAATTCCCCAATAAAAATCTTAAAAAAAAAAAAAAATGACTGAACATTTCCTACGGCACCACAGGGAGGGGAAGGGAACAGCAATGTTTCTCTAAACCTTGATATATCTCTAATATTGTATACACCTGAAACTAATGTAATATTGTATGTTAACTATATTTTAAATAAAAATCTTTTAAAAAATATTAGCTTAATGATTTTAAACAACCAAGAACTAAGACAAATCCTCTATGAGAAGAGAAAAAAACTGTATGAGGCAAGAAACAAAAACAAAACAAGGTAAGTGTTCTAATACCAAAACATAAATGACAAGTATCCTTTATGTGTGGATTTATTACAATTAGGTCTCTAAAAAAAGAAAAAGAAAAAAATGATACTTCTATAAATACTGGTAAGAGAACAATACATTATTTAATTCTGAAAAATTTGACTTAAACCTTCCCAAATCCCAACAGCTCATCTATTTATTTAGAATAAGTTTCTGTAGAATGCTGGAAGGAAAATCCAAGTTTCTGTTTACTAGACAAAGTTTCAGTGAAAATATTTGGGAATTGTATAATCTTGCTTAAATAGGCATTTTAAATACAGTAAATCTTCAGAATAATTGTCAACTGGATAAGATGCAAATACAGATCCTGTTGTTAAAACATGGGTTTTCCCTTCATTTTCATTATCTTAAGCTTTTAGTCAATGCATGTAAATTAAACTTAACAAAATGGCTAGAGTTTCTACAAAAATAGGTTCCTTGACAATGGGACATTTTCTACCTGTCTAAACTGAAAACACCTGTTTTAAAAGTCTCCCAATTATTGAATGAAATAGAGCAAAAGAAAATATTGGTTAATATACTAATGGTACTTGATTCAGAATGTACTCCAAAGTAAGGCAACGTGAGAGTTATAAATTTGGTATTTAAAATGCTGGCTCAGTTATATGTTTGTGCACACGAGACAGAGCGCACGCACACACACACACACCCGAATAAAAGTAAGTGCCCAGAATGGTAGAATACTATACTTAAAAAGCGATAGAAACTTTGTTATCACTGACATTTATCTGTTTAAAAGTCTCTAAGCTAGACATTCAGCTGATAATTCAGTACTTCCATCCTATCGCTACTTTCTTAGATATGGGGGGGATGACAAAGACACTCGTGATTTTTTATTTCTTTTGACAATTTGAATCCTTTTGGTTACCTGTTACAATGTGGCATGAAACATTTCAGACCTACTTTTCCATGTACCAGCCAGGTTTCACAGCACAATACAGTTGTATAATTGTTCTAGTAAAAAAAGACACAACGCTTTCCCTCTAATGGCATACAGCCCCACGTGCTTACAACACTCTGGCAAACCGAAAGCAGTAAGACAAGGGACCCAGCCGGCTGCTACAGAAAGGACTACTGTTTATTTAATCTTATACTGCCCACCTCCTCTAGTTATTTTTTTTAATGAGAAATACAAAAGCAAAACAACTCAAGATCATACTATCTAAATTCTATTAAAAAATACTTTATAGTATTTTCACAAATTAAAAGAACTGTCTCCTAAAGAAAAACAAAAAACAAAAACCTCGTTTTCCGTCTACCCTACATATAATCTAACAGGCCTGATATGCCATAGAGTCCTTTCACATATTTCATACATACTAAGGGAAGTTTAGAAAACTTAGCACTTCTATTTTAGAACAAACAAACAAACAAACAAACTAAACTGCATCTGGGAATATTAGTTGGTTTCTAAAATACTAACTAAATACTAAAAATAGTTTTATTATAATACAGCTGAGATACTCTGTAAAGTTGGATACTCTGCATCATATTCAACTAAAGAAGTTCTATTTTATATTTATTACGAACTCAAGTTTGCTGAGCCCCTCAGGAACCCAATATTGTTTTTAGTTGACCAATCTCTTGGCACACTTAAATACCAACAGCTGGCAAGTACGAGAGCCTGTATTGCTGGCTCTGAACTAACATCACCGCATATGGTGCCTTGGCTATATATCCCATCAGGCGTTCCTCAATGCCAGACCAAAATATGATAAAATACAACATAACGATTAAAAGATAAATGTGTTTGTCTTGCCTTCCAAGTGAAATTTCAATCAGTTACAAGCTTTGTATTAAAGAAATGACATGGGAAGAATCTACTTCAAATAGAAGAACTGTTTGCAGAAGGACACAGATTAATCTTTTGATGCTCCAAGTAGAAATATTAAGAACTTCTCTGTAATTTAAAGTTATTAAAAAATGAAGATTTTAGCTTAATTTATGGAAGAGTTAATAGTCTAACAATTTGAATGTCTAATATTATAAAAGAGACTAGTTACTGGAAGTGTTAATCTCTCTTAGGGATATTACTGAAATTCTATTTTAATGGGGAAATATGCCCATGAACTCAGGAAGAAATGAAAAGGATTGACACTCACCTCTTGCACAAACGAAACAAAAGCCTACATTTACAGCAGAGGACGAATTACTGCTCCGTTTGGAATGATTACTACAGATGAGAACGCAGGAGGACACAAATATGCTTCCGGCAGCAATGCAAGCATCTCCAGAGTGATAGGCTACTGGACATCTCAAACATCTTATCATGCGACCTGTTTCAAGACAAGTCAAAAGGAAATCTATATAAGGTATCAGCTGGATATGTAAAATGAGATTTTTGGAGTTCGGCTCTTTGGATTCCCATGTGATGCTGGTTACAGTAAGATAAAAATATTTTTCTCCATAGTTTGGCTGTGTCATTCCTATGCTATATAGCTCCTAAATGCAGCACCCATCTAGAGAACAACAAAAAAATTTGCTTCAATACTGGAGAGGTGGTGGTCTCCAGTATGGCACCTGTTTAAGGAATTTTCTAGGGCAATTTTGAACATACGGAATTTTCTTCTCATGGTCTGAATTAGAACCTAATCTCTACTTATCATGCTATCTATTGTGGCTAACCCCTTTCTCTACAGATAGATAAACAGAGACAATGCTTGATATTCTTAATAACAATATGCTGATTATTTGCTATTGAGTTTAAAAAAAACTTTGTCCCCTTCCTTAGTTCTGTTTTACCTTTACTTGCTTTGTGGATATCTTTCTCCATTGAGCAGGCAGAGCAGCAGTGCTGGGGACAGCGGAATCCTTTTGATTCAAAAATGGCAGTGGGGAATTTGCGGACACAGGCTTCATGATAAAATTTCCCACAAGCACCAACAGAGCAACGCTTCACATCTGTACCAGACACCTTACATGAAAAACATGGGTGCTGTCCTGGAAATTGGTAAGGAACACAGATTAAATAAAATCTGATTAAAATATATTCCTTTTAAATATAAGCAGCTACTGACATCAAAGAGCTACCCTCCCAAAAGAAACTATTATGTATAAGATTTTAATATACAAAAATTGAATAGTAAATGGTTAAATTAAAATACTATTTAAGGGCCAGCCAAGTGGTACGTTGGTTAAGAGCTGGCTTGGGATGCCAGAGGTCCCCGGTTCGGATCCCACATATGAGGGCCAGTGACACTTCCCTCTACAGCTAAGATGCTGAACAGCAGCTCAACCTAGAGCTGGGCTGCCGTGAGTCGCTGGCGACGGTGTAGGCTGCAGCCCCTGCTGCAGTGGGTTGCCATGGGCTACCGTGTGTAGCCAGTAGCCAGCAGCCAGCGTGAGCAGCCAGCAGCCGCTGTGAGTGGCCGTCCAGAAGCTCGCG
>NW_017732040.1:832167-834372 GCF_001890085.2 Hipposideros armiger | reverse complement strand
ACTTGGACCAGTGAAACAACGTCCTCCACAACTAGACTGAAGAACAAAACGACAGCAACTTGTCTGTTCCCCTTCCCCCAATTCCCGAGCACTGTTCCCATCCCCCAATTCCACAATAAAAAATCTTAAAAAAAATACTATTTAATAAATTTTGCTAGAATAATTGATTTGCTATAGTAATTAAATGATTTAGAGATATAGCACTAAAAATAATTTAGATCTCCACTTCTCACTGTATACTAAAATTATTTCCATTAAAAACCCAGAACAGGGCCAGCCGAGTGGCGTGTTGTTTGAGAGTTGGCTTGAGACACTGGCTCTGAGCACCAGGGCCGCGGTTTGGATCCCACATTAGGGCCAGTGACACTGCGCCCTCTACAGCATAGATGGTGAACAACAGCTCGACCTGGAGCTGGGCTGCCCTGAGTCACTGGCGATGGAGTAGGCAGCCGTGAGCTACGTGAGTGGCTGGCAGCCTGCGTGAGTGGCCGTCCAGTGGCCGGTGACTAACTGCCTCACCAGGGAAGAGCGCAATGATAATACCAACATGGGTCAGTGAAGCAACGTCCTCCACAACTAGACTGAAGAACAAAAGGACAGCAACTTGTCTGTTCCCCTTCCCTGATTCCCCAGCGCTATTCCCATTCCCTAATTCCCCAATAAAATCTTTAAAAAAACAAACAAAAATACTCCCAAAACAGAATTTTTCAACCCCTGGGAGCTGGGAATGTCAAGGTCTTTCCAACACAGAATAAGTTTAAAAAAAAAAAAACTACGACAGAAAAGATAGGTTCCATTAGTGATTCATAATCACTTACAATTTCCATATGTAAAACAGGGGTATGATGAAAACTTATAATCCTAATTTAAAAATGCAGAAAATTACAGCTAGACATCTTATTCAAGCTGTAGAAAATTAAGGACAAAGAAAAAATATTAAAATTACCCACAGAAAAAACAATTACCTTCAAAGAATCAACAGTAAAACTGAGAGTTGACTGAAAGAGAAAAATGGAAGCCAGAAAATAAGGAATGTTATCTTCAAAGGACTAAGAAAATTGTCACCAAGCCAGAATTCTATATCCACTGAAAGTACTCTTTAAGAATGAAGTGAAATCAATATACATTGGGGAGGATTAAGAAAACTAAAAGTTGGCTCTTTGAAAAAGATTAATAAAACTGATATCCCTGGCAAGAGTGACTAATAAAAAAGGGAGAAAAAGTCAGCAATACATATTAACAATATCAGAAATGAAAAATGATGCATCACTACAAATCCTACAAAGTTAAAAAGGCAATAAATCACTACATTTTTGCCAATAAATTAAAAAATTTAGATAATTGAATAGATTTCTAGAAACACAAAATTTACCAACACTAGCACAAAAATAGAAAAAATGATTAGTTATATAAACTATTAAAGAAATTGAAACTATAATTAAAAACCTTCCAACAAAGAAAACTTGAAGCCCAGATGGCTCCACTGGTCAATCGGCCAAATATTTAAAGGAAGAAATAGTGCCAATTAGAATAGAAAAAAAGAAGGAACAAGTAAAAGACAAACAGATGTGGAAAAATATATGCAACAAATATGCAACAAAGATGACAAAGGATTATGTTTTGTCACATAAAGAGTTCAAATATAGAGAAAATATATGCAACATATATAAGCAAAGATAACTAAACAAGACTTAAAAGGACTATAAAGCAATATAGAAACAAAACAGCCTAATAAAACATGGGCAAAGGGTATGAATAGACAATTTACCGAAAGCAGAAAGTAAATAAACAGGAAAAAAATACTCAACTTCACCAGTAATCGGATACATGCTAATTAAAACCACAAGTAACATTTTAAAAACTCATCGAATAGGAAAAACTTTTAAAAGTTCGATAATACTAATTGTTGATCAAGATGTAGGGAAACAGGTTAACTTATATACACTGCTGATAGGAGTTAAAACTGGAAGGAACCACCACCTTAGAATGAAACAAGGCAGTATCTTTTTTAAAAAGTACATTCACTTTCTGTGGCCTAGAAATTCTATTTCTGAAAAAAGCAAGTTGCAGAACAAAGACAAAATTCATTCTTATGCAACACACATAAAAATGTTACACACATGCACACACACACACGGTTTACAGGGCTACACAAACTGGAACAAACTGGTAACAACGGTTACTTCTGGTGAGGGTTAGAATTAA
>NW_017732040.1:818938-831793 GCF_001890085.2 Hipposideros armiger | reverse complement strand
CAATGATGGTGCCAACTTGGGCCAATGAAGCAACGTCCTCCACAACTAGACTGAAGAACAAAACAACAGCAACTTGTCTGTTCCCCTTCCCCCAATTCCCCAATTAAAAAAAAAAAAGAGTGGTGATCTAAGGGGACTTCAGCTTGGGTTATTATATTTTCATAACACTTTACGTATTACTTGTGTAATTATATATAAATTTAAAATACTAACAAATAATAACACCTTTAACACTGCAATACATAAATGGACAAGACACATGAACAGATCATTCACAAGAGAGTCAATCAAGATACAGAAAAAATGTTTAGTTGTAATCAAAGAACTTCAAATTATAACAATGTTTTTATTGTTTTGCTATTCTTTGAAGGTAATTATCTTTTCTGTGGGTAATTCTAATATTTTCTCTTTGTCCTTGATGTTTGAATAAGATGTCTCGTTGTAACTAATTTTCTTTTTAATTAGGATTGTGTTTTACATATGGAAATTCAAAGTGATTATTTATTGGCCATTTGGATATCATCTTTTGGGAAGTGTTCAAGTCTTTTGCCCATTTTCCTTAAAATGCTATAAAAAATCTGAAGGAAAAAAGAGAAGGAATAGTTTTTTGTTTTGATTTTTTACAGAAAGTTAGATTTGGTTTTGGAAGGACCTAACCTGTACAAATTGGCTGAATTATAAAAATCCTTTAAAATTAGTACTTAACAACTGTGATGTTCAAATATTTGTGGGGTTTTTTTAACTCATTTTGTTGAAATAAAATATTGTACAGCAGGGTTTTTGTTGTCTTGTTGCATATATATAATTTCAAATTATATTTTAAAATGTATGTAGATATGAAAGCAATAGTATTGTTTTTGAAATAACTTTTAGAAATTTAAAATATTAAAATTATTTTAAAGGTTAAAATGTTTGCTTTCCAGCTTTGCCTAATGCATAAACTGAATGTAAAAATGAAATAGTTAGGGTTTCATTTGCAAATTGATCAAAGTAAGTTTAATAGAAATGAAAACTTAAAACTAGTGATGCTGTTATACTAATAGAGAACTGAACTATCAAACCCCTTAAGATTTATGCTTAGAGCTCTAGCATGTGAATGCTTCCAAAACCCTCTCTTCTCACTAGGACATGGTCTTCATTTAGAGTAAGTAAATAATAAGTACAATGGCAGGTTACACATTTTATTCAAAAGGGCAAATGAAACTGCTTTCTTTCCAGAAATCACATTTGTCTTAAATGACAGAAAGAGGTAGTACAAGAACTTATTAGGCATGTATCCTGTAATGCTGTTTATATGTAAAGTGCTTACCTTTTGATAAACAAAAGTTCCTAACTGACCTTAAATAATGGTTTAAAGAATCTGAGTTTTCACTCCTAATATGTTGGAAGTGCACCAAATTGGTATTAAACTAATTTTCATGTGATAAATAAATCAAAAGCAGTTTAAAGAACAATTAAAAAGTACAGTTGACCCTTAAACAACACAGGGGTTAGTACCGACCCCCCACCCCGTGCAGTCAAAAATATGCCTCTAACTTTTGCTCCCCAAAAACCTAACTACTAATAGCCTACTGTTGACTGACCAGAAGCCTTACCAATAACATAAACAGTCGGTTAACATATATGTTGTATGTTATATGTATTATATAATGTATTCTCACAATAAAGTAAGCTAGAGAAAATAAAATGTTAAGAAAATCATAAGGAAGAAAAAATACATCTACAGTACTGCACTGTATTTATTGATACTGTAAGTTTATGTCATCTGTTTACCAGATGAATTGTCTATCAGTACCTATATCAATATTATCTTGTATGATACAAAACCACTGTAGATGTTATATTACTAACACTACACGTCAAGAATGAAAAGACAGTGTGGAAAATAAATTCATATTTATTTACAGGTGTAATGATTCATGCATTACAATGATTCATGAAGAAGCAGCAATATGATTGCTTTATGGTAGCCTAGTATAATCGATACGATTACTTCATGGTAGTAAGGAAATTTCCAAAAACATTTTCCAATATACACTATTTACTGGAAAAAATCCATGGATTCATCTAGTTCAAAACTGTGTTGTTCAAGGGTTAACTGTAATTGTCTTTTAAATTGTGGTTAAAATATACAACATAAAATTTAACATTTTAACTATTTTTAAGTGTACAGTTCAGTGACATTAAGTACATTCACATTGTTTTGCAACCATCACCACTATGCATCGCCAGAATTTTTTCATCATCCCAAACTGAAACTCTGTACCCATTAAACAATAACTCGCCATTCCTCTCTCCTCACCCAACCCCTGGTAACAACTGTTCTACTTTTCTGTCTCTACAAATTTCATTACTCTAGGTAACTCAAGTAAGTGGAATCATATAATATTTGTCCTTGTGACTGGGTTATTTCACTCGGCGTAACATCTTCAAGGTTCATCCACGTTGTATCACGTATCAGTATTTATTTCATCTTTTTAAAGCTGAATTATATTCCATTGTATATGTACACACCACATTTTATTTATCTGTTCATCCATTGATGGTCATTTGGGTTGTTTCCTTCCACCTTTTGACTACTGTGAATAATGCTGCAATGAAGATGGGTGTACAAATACCTGTCTGAGTCCCAGCTTTCAATTCTTTTGGGTATACAACCAGAGGTGGAATTGATGGATTACACAGTAATTCTATGTTTAATTTTTTTGAGGAACGACCATAATGTTTTCACAGCAGTTATATCATTTTACTTTCCCACCAACAGTGCACAAGTGCTCCAATTTCTCCATATCCTAGCCAATACTTGTTTTGTTATTATTTTTTTTTCATTACAGTTATCCTGATGGGTGTGAAGTAGCATCTCATTGTAGTTTTAATTTGCATTTGCCTGATTACTAATGATATTGAACATCTTTTCATGTACTTATTGACCATTGTGTATCTTCCCTGGAGAAATGTCTACTCAAGTCTTTTGCCCAATTTTGAATTGGGTTGTTTATTTTTTGTTGAGTTGTAGGAGTTTTTTATATATTTCGAATATTAATCCCTTGTCATATGCTATTTGCAAATATTTTCTCTCATTTTGTGGGTTGCTTTTTCACTCTGTTGACAGTGTAACTTAGGGTACAGTTTTCAATTTGTTTTTCTCTTGTTGCCTATGCCTTTGGTATCATATCCAGGAAATCATTGCAAATTATGTCAATGATTAACCCAATGTCATGAAGCTTTTCCCCTATGTTTTTTTCTAAGAGTTTTATAGTTTTAGCTTTTATGTTTGATCTCTGATCCATTTTTAATTATTTTTGCATATGGTATTAGGTAAGGGTCCAATTTCATTTTTTTTGTATGTCGATATCCAGTTTTCCCAGTACTTTCCCCACTGAATGGTCTTTTCACCCTTGTGAAGAACTCATTTAACCATATATGTGAATGTTTATTTCTGGACTCCCTATTCTAGTCTATTGGTTTATATGTCTGTTTTTATGCCAGTATCACACTGTTTTAATTACTATAGCTTTGTATTAATTTTTGAAATCAGGAAGTGTGAGTCCTCCAAATTTGTTCTATTTAATTGTTTTTAAAGCAAATTTCCCTCTTAAATTTCTTAATAGATGTATACCAAATTCGATTATATCTAACCTATGTTGGCACAATTCTGCTGGATTCTAGAGTTAGGAGAAGAAGCCTTAAAAGAGTGTTTTAATACTGAGCTACATGGTGCTTCCTATCAGTAGTCTAAATCAGAGATTGCAAACTTAAGTGCTTCAAGGGGCTGGGCAGGTTACATAAATGACTGAAATGACTTTTAGAAAAAGGGAATGGTAGAGAATGTGAGGAACCATGAGTACGTGCCTGACCCATGTTCACACATCCAAAACACATTTTGAGGGCCAAATAAAACAATGTGCAGATAATTTGATCCTGAGGCTGCCAGTTGGCAAACTGTTCAAAAGTTTTACTGCAGAGTCTAAATGTGATGAATAAAATGACATTTTATATATGGAAAAATATATGTTCAAAACAGCTTCTATAGCTTCATTTTTACATGTGTATGTATGTGAGAGAGAGAATGTATGTGTATTAGAATATGTGATACATGTTCTTCATCCTACTTAGTCAAGGTGGTAGAAGACAGTGGGAAAGAGCAAGGATTCTGGGCTTAAGCTACCTCCTGGGTTTAAATCCCAGTTTCATCATATGCTGTTTATGTGACTTTGGGCAAGATGCTAAACTAAATTCTCTAATCTTCATTTTCACCCTCTTTGCAATGAAAATAATAGTATGCTCCTCATTCTATTATGAGAACCAAATAAGAGGATAAAATGATTAGTACTAATAGCACCTGGCTTTTAGTAAGTGTTCAGAAAAAAATTACCATTCTAGTGGATTTCAGATATATAAACAACTTTAGGAGGCATACTATCAAATAAAAAATCAATATATGAGAATCCAAGTAAAGAAGGAAAATTAGTATGAAAATAATAAAGTATCAAGGGTAAGATCTGTATATCATAAATATTTGATATCCAATTGACTCACACACAGTTCCTTCCACATAGCAAAAACAAAAAGCATACAAACATGGTTCACTGAAGCACTACCATGCCATCTGCAGTTGACTTTTCACTTGCTTTGTTACAGATTAAACAACTCTACTCCTGCTTTCCATTACTTTAAGTAGAGTCACGGCTACATAGAGAAGAAATATAAACTTCCATATTTCTTTCTCTAAAAATTATTTTGATAGGTGGTAGTCTATTTGGGGAGGGGGATAAGAAATAAATGATGAATCCAAAACCCACATGTTTAAAAAACAATTTCCAAGGCCGGCCGAGCAGCTCAGCTGGTTAAGAGCTCGCTTGGGAGCGCCGGCTCTGAGCAGCAGAGCTGCGGTTCGGATCCCACATTGAGGGCCAGTGATGCTGCGCCCTCTATAGCTAAGATGATGAACAACAGCTTGACCTGGAGCTGGGCTGCTGTGAGTTGCCAGCGACAGCATAGGCTGCAGCGGGGCTGCAGTGGGCTGCTGTGAGCTATGTGAGTGGCTGGCAGCCAGCGTGAGCAGGCAGCAGCCTGTGAGCTGCCGGGAGCCACTGTGAGCAGCTGACCAATGACCAGCTACTGATTGCATCACCTGGGAAGAGCACAATGATCATACCAACATGGGCCAGTGAAGCGACGTCCTCCACAACTAGACTGAAGAACAGGACAGCAACTTATCCCCCAATTTCCCAATTAAAAAAAAAAATTTCCAGCAGCTACATCTTTCCATTAAAAAATACCATCACCATGGTTACAGTTTGTGATTGACACTTATTCCAATCTATTAAAGTCAAGGATTTTAAACTAATTTATTGAGCACAAAAATTTCAAACCCATCTGAAAAACAATTCACTCTACAAATTTTTATAGCTCTTTAGATAAAATACAAATACACCTCAACAATTTGATAGATTTTTATGATTAAGGCACTGGTAGGAGGAAATCTGACAATAATATTGCTAGCTACTTTTTTTTTTTTTAAGCTGAGCCATCCTGCTACCTGTTGGCAGCTCAGCGGCTGCTCAGCTCGGGCGGGGAATCAAACCGTTGTTGCTCAGAGCTCAAACTCTTGAGTGAGCTCTTAACCAACTGAGCCACTCGGCCGGCCCTGCTAGCTACTCTTTTGATCTTAGGAAGCCTAATCACTGAATGGTCTTAATTTGTGGAAATACCTATGGGACAGGAAAATAAGAGCTAAATAAAAAGAAGTAAAAAAATTAGATATCATAGGAGATGCTGGCATTTTTTGCACATTCCTCACTATCCATTTTTTCGTATCTATCAAAATAAGTAAGCTTACCGGTTTTACATTCCATGCAGATGAACTTTCCATCAGGGAGTGATGTCAATCCCAGGCACTCCAGGTGAAAGTTTTTGCAGCACTCTCCCTCACAAGGAATCAAAGAATCACCAGAGCTTTCACATATCTGGGAAATGGCATAAGGCAGTGGTTCTCAAACTTTAGCAGGCATCAGAATCACCAAAGGTCTGTTAAGACGCAGATTAAGGGGTCCCTTTCCTAGAGTTTGATTCAGTAGGTGTGAGGTGGGGCCCAAGATTTTGCATTTCCAACAAGTATCCTGTCAATACTGCTGCTAGTCCTTGGCCTTCACTGTGAGAACCACTGAATCAGATAACTACTTCCAGACCCATTATGGTATAAAGTTTAAAAGTCATATTTGATCTTTTATGATTCCTCCTTTGGAACCTGCATACTTTAACTTTTCTTCACAGGGCAAAGGAGTTTTTTCAAAAAGGGTAAATATACACTAAAACTTCACACTAACTTAATTTTAAGAAAACGTTTTTTAAACCAGTCATCTGCCATTTACTTCCAATTCATAATACAGTATCGTAATGAAGATTGACATTTGCATGTGAATAAATATTCCAACTCAGAAAGGGAAGAGCCAGAAATGGATTTTAGACCCATAGCTTTAAAGTAAAATATCATAATTTAGAAAGATACTACCCTTTCCAACAAGAGGTAAGTATATTATTGGCAGAATCTGATAACAATTGCTGCAAGCTATAGGTCACTTGCTTACCTGACACACAGTGTCCTTCTTATTCATTCCAAAGCCTCTTCTTGACAAACTTGAATCCACAGACTGAACATCAGAAACATCTGCATCTGCAGTAGCTGAAGGGCTATCTACTTGCTTTCCAAAGCCTACCTACATGGAAAACATAGCACATTTTTAAGAAAAACAAAACAAAAATTTCCTCAAAGTTAAGTGCTATGAAAATCCTAGTAAGAGTTGCTCAAATAAACTTTGATACAACCCCCCCTTTTTTTTTCTTTCTTTCTAAAACACGTGGATACCATATGTCTGGTTTTGAGAGAAACTCCAATTAAAATTAAGAAACAAACTATGCTTCTCTTATTCAAGAGATAAGCAAAATTAAGACACAATTACAAAATAACCAAAATGACTTCACTATGAATATTTTTAAAAATCCACATTCTCCCCAAATAAATCAGGCAAAGCAATATGTATGTTACTTGGTTTGGCAAAGCAAAAAAGAGCACTGTGCTCAAACCCTTGAACATATTTACCTGCAGGTCACTCAGGCCTCTAGAATCGGAGTCAGATGTGTCTCTGTATGCTGAACTAGTCATTTCTACATCAGTTGAGGCGCGACTCCTTTTCTTTAGAGGTTTACAGGAATCTGAAATCTCGCTGGCACCTTAATACAATACACTGAAATTAATCCTAAAATAGTGCTTAAAGTTTGTTGTTTTATTTTTGTGGGAGAATGTTTCTTTCCCCAAACTCATCTGTAGTGTGAGAAAAGCACAGCTCTTTGTAACACTGAAGTCATAAGTCAAAAGACTTCGTAAGCTTCTGACCTTCCTGATGGTGATTTAATTTACAACCGCTCTATTAAAACATTTAATTCAGTGCTCCTGCTCTAAAGCTATTTTCAGTCAATAAAGCCCAAGTTCAAACCTAAAAACCAATTCTATCAAAACTGTAGGATAGCTAATTTGGAACACTCCAAAAGAACCATTCAATTTGGAGGGGAAGACATAAAACCCAACACACTGTGTAGCTTACAAATATGGTTGCAGAGACATCTCCATCTTGTTTTTATTAGGGATGTGACAAATCTTTGATTTGTATTCGATTCGTACACGGATAGTGCCATTTTCCCCGGAATTTTGCAATTTAGTTGATTATTACCCCCCAAATAAATTTTGGATGTTCATAATTGTTCATCTGAGACTTCCTTGGTGAAGTGTCATTTATTGTGACAATTAACAAGTGCTGCAGCACATCTACGTATGTCATGCCATTTAGGAGGCACATTGCTGAGGGTTGTAAACAGACAATCAATGTTCAAGTGCAGCCAAATCATGAAGAGCTGGATGTGAGGCCTCTACGTGGAATTTGCGGGAAGAAATAAATATATATATATTTTTTTAAAAAAAAGGCAAAGAATAGTGTGGAATTTTTTTTTAAAACTGTGTGTAATACAAATCCAGCCAAAACAATAGTGCAAAAAGTTACAAAGCAACAATCTCTTGGGCTAATGCAGTATAGGCTATACAGAAACAGCCACGATGAAATGTGCAGATCAGGCACGGTGAACACCAAGGAACCAAGGAGACGGTTAATATTTCAACCCACAGTTTGTGTTTTGGATTTTTCCCCCCAAATTTCCATACAACAGACAGACATCTAGACCAGCCCAGCAAGCTATGGTGGAAGTGTGCAGTCCAGAAGAGACCGTGGAGAAACAAGTCTCCTGAGGCCATGGAGATCCGCAACAGGCTGAGTGGGAGTAGCACTTGGTGTATAGCCATGTTCTGTGGTGGAGGATGTGGGTCTCTTTAGACTGCTCAGATTACTGGAACCTCGTTATCACATCCCATTCTACAAGTTTTTCACTGAATGTTTCCTTACATCTATAAATGAGGGTGCCTGCCCATGTTAACGCTGATTAAAAAACACAAGTACACAAATCTAGCTCCTTCATTGCTGGTGTATGGACCCAGAACACCACCACAAAATATTTCCTTGGCCTAAAAGATCACTGGATTAACAAGGAGTTTTAACAGAGGAACAGGAGTGCTGTACTGAGAGGCTTTCGAAGGGAAACAAAGGTACCGCCATTTCCGATGAGTTTCTGAAAATGCTAGAAAAACGACAGACTGCCAAAGACAGCTGCCATGCTGTTCTCCATGATAACGGCACTAATATTAAAAAAAAAAATAAGAGCTTTTAATGATTGTAATGTACACAGTTTGGGCTGTTTGGCAAAACCCTGCAGATGTGCATTAATGATGCTTTATTTAAAAACAAAAAAACAAAAACAGTCCATGTTGAAATTGATCAGTGTAAGTTAAACGGTGGTTTTTAGGCTGGACCCATGATTTAAGCTGTACCTATCCAGCTCAGACCAAAAAAAAAAAAAATCATTTGAATGTTAAAGCAATTGTTCAGAGTCTTGAAGAAGAAACCAGGCAGGAAAATGCCAATAATGATAATTGGCAAAATCAAAATTGAAAACAAAGAAACTGTTTATCGAGCCGCCGACAAAGAAATCTTGCATGGAGACTACAAGTCTGGAGTTTCTGGGATGAAATTGTACAGGAATCTCAGTCCACAGTTTCCTCAATCGCTGCGGAGACGGAGCTGTCACTGAATCTGACAGAGCCCTGCACTCCCCGGTCCGTCGACCCTGTGGAATGGTGGAAACACAACGCAATCAGGCCTCCTAATCTCGCAGCGATCGCGATGTCTTTTCTTGGAGCTCCGCCAAGCAGTGTTCCCTCCGAGAGGCTGTTCAGTTCTGCTGAGGATCTCCACGGAGACCATCGCTGCAGACTTCTCCCCGAGAATGCAGAGAGGCTGGTGTTTTTTTTTGTTTTTTTTTTTTAAATAAATAATGCAATTTGCCCAGAGTAAACTACAGGTATTAAATACAGTCTGAATGATCTCACCAAAAATGCACGAATCATGCTATGGAGTTTGTACTGTAGTCAAATTGCACACAGAAAATACAAATATAAGTTTAAGGTTTCTTAAACTTTGTGCATATCTCAAATAGACTTGTATAAGGTCATCTAATAATGGCCATAAATATGCTATGAATCATTTTAATTTACAAAAAGATTTTACAGCACTGTAAAAATAAACGTGGAAAAGATTTTTTTTTCAATCATGTTGTCTTGTCTGATTTGTCATAGTCCATGTTTGACAAACATTAACAGCTACTATTCGGTATTCAGTCGAATACCAAAAAAAGTGGATTCGTCACATCCCTAGTTTATAAACCAGTGAAACCCCAGAATTTATGGAGAAAAGTTGGAAACAGTATCAAGTCTACGTGGTGTTCTCCAATTTACTAAAACAAATGAGACTTTTCACACGGAAGTACAGAATAAGATCAACTCTAAAAGGCACACGCGCGCGCACACACACACACACACACACACACACACACCGAAGAATACTTCAATTTCACACAAATTATTGACTGAAGAACAACAATGATTTACAGAGACAAACAAAAATACATGAAGTACAAATAATTCTTTAAAATTGGTTTTAATCAAGGAAATGCAAAGCAACATTATAGTAACTCACCTTTCTGTAATCCAGTCTTCACTGTAGCCTGAGGAACTGTTTCAACCTGTTTGGACAGAAAAACACAGCATTAACAAGGAGTTTTTTTCACTTTTGATTAATAGAGGGAAAAAAATAATACTTCCATCAATCTAAGTAATGATGAGTGATTAATGTATCTGAATCTAAACTCAGTCCCATCTTCTGGGTATAGTTCTCTGTCTCAAGGTCAGGGAGGGTTTAAATCCTAGCTGCCTGTGCTGAATACCAGGTGACAACGCACAGCCACATGCTTGCTAGCAAAGACTTTTCCCACCATTCCCTTGGTAGATGAAGAGAACAAGAATACTTTCCTCAGTGTCTGGGAGGCAGGAGAGGGGTTGTTTCTGCAACCAGCCCCGATGTTGCTATAAACCCCTCCCGCCCCAAAGACGTTAGGATAAATTTTTACTTACTATGATACTCAGGTTAATGTAACTCACGCCACTTTAAGACCCTTCCGCGCCTGCACTCACAGCTAAGTTGCTGGGAATCAGGACCCTCTCTGTAGAGAGTGCTACAGGGCTCCATACAGCTGGAAGCTCAATACTTTTGCTGCTAGTACAAACTTAAGAAAATAAGTTTGTGATATTGCAAAAGCACTTTCTTGAGTGTCTTATGAACAGTGTCTTGATCCTACATTAGGAGAGCGAGATCAGAAGTTATTCTGCCAATGTATATGTAAAACACGTGGTAATTTGAGGATTGAACCATTGGAATTAAAGAAAGGATGCTGTTTGGAGGAGTTCCTGTTTAAGCTATGAACTGAATTTTATGTTTCTTTAAGATGTGGTGAAATATGCATGTTGAAACACATTTTGTAAATATTTAAGGATTGTTCTAAGCTTTTTAAAAAAAATTTTTATTTTTTTTACAACAGGTAAAAAAACATACAACAGAAGCGCTTTTATAAGATACAATTAGTAATACAAATATAAAATCTTCTAAACAATCACTGGTATTGTTCTACTACTAACTATAACACAGTGGCATTAACAATTTGTCCCATTTTGTACTCATTCTGCTTATTAATTTTAAACTGACTGGTCACAGACTGAATTTGGGAACCAGCTGGCAAAATCACAACTTCAACTTCATTTGGGTAACGAATACTGTAGACTTGCAAGACCTTAGAAAGATTTTTTGGAATATAATTTCCTAAGTATGAAAGTTAATTACGATAAATGAATGACAAATTAGTATATTATTTAAATTTTATCAATAGCTAAATATTGCTGGGAAAATTGTTTTACAAGCTTGATGATACCATAGAGCACCCACAAAGTCAACTTTTAAGTTTGGAAGTTTAAAATTATGAAGGAAATAATGGAAAAGTTCACTCTTCCATATTAATTGGTTTTAAAAATATAAAGCTTATTGGAACTAATACCATTCAGAATTCTTTTGTTTTAATAACAGCTGTCTGGGCTGTAAAAATGGATATTCTTTCACTTTAAAAAATTAAAGAAAAATTCTGACTGTGAGTTTAATTAAAGGGAGTTGGTTTCTAAAAATTTCTTTGAAAAGGTAATTTAATATGAATATAACTACATTAATTAGACTGTTTTAAGACTTGTTAGTCAAAATGCCCCTTCTCTTTTATTTTTACTAAGTGTTTATCTGATAACCTAATAACAGTGCCATTCAATTGGGAAAATAACATTCCAAAAAATCTGTGATACCAACAGAAAAACCAGGTCATCTATGATTATCTGTTTCTTAAATATAATTCTTGTATTTAATTTGATTTGTTTAAAAAATAAAAACAATACATACCAGCAGCTTATACCAAAAATCAAAATTTAAAAAAAGGGAACTCAATGATGGTTCCAAATAAAAATCATGAAAACATGAAATCATTTTGCTTATAACAGAAATTTCAAAATAAATGTAAGGAATTCTTTAAGAGTCTTGCACCACTGGCTTCCCATCTCCTGAAGCCTGACTGTTTTCTGTGAAAATGCCTGAAGCAGAATCACAGGATGGTTGTATTAAAATTGGGTACTGGAATTCACCAGGGCAGAAGCATAAGATAGTCCAGAAAGGAAACCCAGTGTGGGGAAAGTTTCTTTCTTTTAAGGTACCAATATAAGCCACAACATTTACAAATACAATGTTTTAACTCTCTACATGTAGGAAGCCAACCTGCTCCTTTTTGATCTTCTTCTTTGGCACAACCTCAGTGGATTTCTCTGATTCAGAACGAGTTCTAATTGATCTTCTCTGTTGTTTTTTTTCTACTGAGCCTAAGAGATGATTTAAAGAAACAAAAAAATGATTGAAAACTCATTTAAGGATGCCTTGACATTTATGTAATTAAAATTTGACCAAATTCCCTGCTTTCCTTACCCATTTCTTTTGGTCTTTTAATTATAAATCACTAAAAAGCTATTAAATATTTGGGAGCACATAAAAATTTTTATAGATCAAATTATAAAGGCTGATAGGCTAAGACTGGAATTCATAAAGGACTCTAAATTATACAAATGAAGAGAGACTAGAGGTTTTTTTTTAAAGATTTTTATTGGGGAACTGGGGGATGGGAACAGCACTGAAGAATTGGGAGAAGGGGAACAGACAAGTTGCTGTCCTTTTGTTCTTTCAGTCTAGTTGTGGAGGACGTTGCTTCACTGGCCCAAGTTGGCACCATCATTGCGCTCTTCCCGGGCAAGGCAGATCAGTCACTGGCTTCTGGATG
>NW_017732040.1:812910-816593 GCF_001890085.2 Hipposideros armiger | reverse complement strand
ACAACGTACTCCACAACTAGACTGAAGAACAAAAGGACAGCAACTTGTCTGTTCCCCTTCCCCCAATTCCCCAGCGCTGTTCCCATCCCCCCTTCCCCAATAAAAAAAATCTTTCAAAAAAAAAAAACAGAATTATAACCTTCCACTTAAAAAAAGTAAAGAAAAATATTCACAGAACTTAAATCTTACAATGAAAAGAATACATGAAAATAAAATGTTCAGTAGCTGAGGGGAAGGAAATAACCAACTCCATTAAAAAATAAAAGTATAATATTTAAGATCAGTCATATTATATGAAGAGTTTACTTTCTCCCTAATTAGGAGAATATAAATGTTTAAATAAAGATCCTCCTAGTCTAAGTATCACATTTAAATTCAGATAAATTACCAACAGTTTATTGTAAAGAAAAATAATAAAAATAATATACTAAAGAAAAATAATAAAAATAATATACCTAACTATGGAGAGCTGAAGCCTAAAGATTCATTTAACATTCAAAAGGGAACAAATATTTTCAATTATCACTAATTAATGCAAAATATCCTAAGTCTGTTTATTCATTCCTTTAATATTGTAATTTCACTTTTTTACATAGTATTTTGAAATGAGAAAAGTTGCAAGTCTGGTTTTGGACTTTGCTACTCCCTCCTTATTTTAATGCCGCTTCCTTTCTCAACTCAATTTTGGATAAAGGCATACTGTTTAATATGCCCCCTCCAATATATGCCCCATCTCCTCTGCCACCACCTCCCTGTCCTGCAGCCCCCATTGCTTTTGTTTCCTGAATAATGATGTTTTTGTTTAGATTTTATAAGGAGAATCGTACTCAAAATTTCCCTTACAAAAATATTTACTCCATTCCTCCGTGTCACTCAATCACAGGTTTGCCTGAGTTACTAATGATTCAAGATTACTACTTCAGGTCTTAAGACTTTAATCCTTCTAGAAAGTTATTTGGTCACTTGTTAGATCACAAAAAATTTTTTAAAGAACAAAGTGAAACGAACATCTTTCTTCTAAACTAAGATTCCAAATGATCAATCTAGTTTGATATCTAACTCTTCTCTTGATGCCTGTATGAAGCAGTAACACTGTTATATGAACTAAACCTACTGGATACTCAGTTAAACCGTAAGGTCCTTAGTAAGTCTCTTAATAAAAATTACTTTGGGGCCAGCCGAGTGGCGCGTTGGTTAAGAGCTGGCTTGGGACACCAGCTCTGAGCAACAAGGCCCTGGTTCGGATCCCACATGAGGGCCAGTGACACTGCCCTCCACAGCTAAGATGCTGAACAACANTCTAGTTGTGGAGGACGTTGCTTCACTGGCCCAAGTTGGCACCATCATTGCGCTCTTCCCGGGCAAGGCAGATCAGTCACTGGCTTCTGGATGGCCACTCACTGTGGCTGCTGGCCGCTCCCGCTGGGTGCTGGCTTCACACGGTAGCCCATGGCAACCCTCTGCAAAGGGGCTGCAGCCTACGCCGTTGACAGCGACTCACAGCAGCCCAGCTCCAAGTTGAACTGTTGTTCAGCATCTTAGCTGTAGAGGGCAGTGTCACTGGCCTTCATATGTGGGATCCGAACCAGGGCCCTCTGGCATCCCAAGCCAGCTCTTAACCAATGCGCCACTCGCCGGCCCCGGGACTAGAGGTTTTAAAATTATAGAGTCAAACCAAAATAGCAGAGACATAGTTTAGTTTTAAAGACAGATAAACACATTTAGGTAACTATAATTGAAGGGATAAAGGGACTGAAGGCATGGATGAAAATGACTGTATTCTCAGTTGACATTAGTGATTATTGGTTCAAAATTCAATCAATACTACATATTTTGCATTTTAACAAATGAATTAATTGTATATATAAAATGCTTAACAGTGCCTAGTACACTTATACAAGTTTTGCTATTGTTATATTATTAACAACGAAAAGGAAAAAAGCGGGAAAGGCACAAAAATGTTGACCAAAACTAAATCATTAATTTGGCTATTAAGGGACTTGTTGTTATACTTCAGAAATAATCAGTCATGGAAAACTAGCTGAAACAAACTATCAAGCTTTTTCATGTTAAATGGTAAAACACAAAACAATAAGATTTTTAAACAGTAAAATTCTTGGAAGGTAAACAGAAGAAAACTCACATGGACCCCAAGTTGGAAAGGATAAAACTTAAATTGAAGACCACAACTTGAAAGAACACTAAGTCAGGAATGATTCCATTCTGTAACGCTGAGAAGAATGATACTTTCAGTGCAGCTATTCTACATCTTTTCAGTGCTTGGACCACCCGAATGGTCCTTCCTAGATAATAAACACCTTTTGCTTGCCATAGAAGAAAGCTGCTAAGACCTCCTGTAAAATCTGGCAGAAGCTACTTCAGTAAAGCCTTCATATCACCTGTATATTATTTGGTTTTGTTGTTTTTGTCTATATGTAAATTAAATGGCTTCCCTCACCTTAGTTCAAGGCCAAAACAAAGAAGGATCCCACTACTTTGTTTTGGGGAAGGAGTAGATAGTTTGATAACATAGTTTCTGAGTTTTGGTTAATTGATTTCTCGCAGAGGAGTCACAAATGAAGTTGCTAGCTCCTTCCTTTATTCTCACTCTTCTCCTTACACTGATGAAAATATTTACTGAGACAACAGATATCTACCCTCAGAGACACCTGAGTATCCCAGAGATCCATACTTTAGTGTGATCATCAATACTCAAGTATCTACCAGGGAAGAACATAAAAACTGCTTAAAACAAACAAAAAATCTTTGTCTTGAGGATGACAACATAATTGTTCCATCAAGTACAGATAATATCTGATCTGTCTTAAAGATAAGGCAACATGACCTCTTAAAATTATTCTGAAAGCTACCTGAAGAACATAAAGTCTACTACATTTAAAACCACTAAAAAGTATTATGTTTATGTTCTAAAAGAGAGGAAGAAGTGAGCATCTCTGGATTTGGAAAACAGCTTAGAAACCTAGTATAAATACAAATACAATTCTGAAAACCACAGAAATGTAGCAGTGCCACAGTCTCTGTATCTCCTAAATTTACTAGGAAAAGGCTCAAGAATTCTCCCTGAGTAGTTAACACCAACTGAGATAGTGATGTAATTTGTTTCTCAAGGGAGACCAAATCTCTTTTCTGACATTTTAACTACAGGCATACCTACGAGATATTGTGGGTTCAGTTCCAGACCAATGCAATAAAGCGAGTATTGCAATAAAGCAAGTTATAATTTTTTGCTGGAGGAGGAGTGTTACCTTTAATTTGGAAAAAACACAACCTCTGTGAAGCGATAAAGTGAAGCACAATGAAACGAGGAATGCATGTACTAAAGTTATTTTCACAAGAAGCAAAATGGTAATTTAAAATGACAAAATATGCTTATCAATTACAGCTGGTAACCAAATTTAAACCAAAGTCAAAGCTTTAGAATACTCATCTCTATATTAAGATTCCAACATTAATTTACAACCTAATCATATGTGCCTGCCTAAGGAAGAAACTGTGTGCTTTTTTCAGATATAAAGAATTATAGGGCCGGCCGAGTGGCACGTTGATTAACAGCTGGCTTGGGACACCAAGGGCCCTGGTTCGGATCCCACATATGAGGGCCAGTGACACTGCCCTCCACAGCTAAGATGCTGAACAACAGCTCAACCTGGAGCTGGGCTGCC
>NW_017732040.1:798322-811410 GCF_001890085.2 Hipposideros armiger | reverse complement strand
GGTGAGTCACCAGCGATGGCATAGGCTGCAGCCCCTGCTGCAGTGGGCTGCCATAAGCTACCGTGTGTGGCCGGCAGCCAGCGTGAGCGGCTGGCAGCCGGTGTGAGCTGCCAAAAGCTGCCGTCCAGAGGCTGGTGACCGATCTGCCTCACCCGGGGAGAGCACAATGATAATATCAACATGGGCCAGTGAAGCGACGTCCTCCACAACTAGACTTAAGAACTAAAGGATAGCAGCTTGTCTGTTCCCCTTCCCCGATTCCCCAACGCTGTTTCCCTCTCCCAATTCCCCAATAAAATCTTTAACAAAAAAAAAAAAAATTACTTTGACTATTCCAAAGGCACAATCTTACTGAATATAGGCATTTCTCCTATAAGCAACATAGCTTGATTTTCAATGCATGGTATCTGTTCATCGAGGTTACTCCCTAGGCCCATCAGCTACTAACATAAAGCACAACTAGACTAATGAAAAGAGCGCGGGCATCTACCAAGTTGTTTCCAATAGGGGATAAAAGAGGAAATGGCAAAAATGTGTTAATAATGCTGTAAAAGTAAAGCTGTTATTCTCATGCAAAGAGAGATAATCAAAAGGTGCATTTACTGAGGTATGTGCAGATTTTATAACTATACTCTTAATTATGAAATACTCCTATTATGTAAATTTCTGTAGGAAAAATAACTATTACCATGAATAAGCTCTCAAGTCCTAAATAATTCTTTCCTATTCAAATAATTGCTTTTATAGTTTGATTTTTTAAATATAATTTGATTTTGATAACTAAGTTTCTAGGAACATACCTACCATGTTATAGCAGACTAGAACTATGACCTCAAAATGGATCTATATACTTTTCATTCATACCTACCTGTAGAACCACATGTTGCTTCAGATATATTCTGAGTTGCCTTTTCATTTCTCTGGTTTGGTGTAGAAATTACAAGTCTGTCTTGTCCCCTGACACTTATCTCCGTTTTGTTACCAATTCCCTTCAAAATAAGGCAAATTTAAAATTAGGTGATTACCAGGCAATGGCATCATGGGCTTATAAATATATAAAGATAGTTTAAGACTATAATTTGCTTGAATTTTATATTGTCTTTTTTGCAGTAATTTATTATCTTAGTCATTATCAGAACAATTTTATTAAGTCATCAGGATGTATTCCAAAATGCACAATGAGATTTTGTGGGGGGTAAGAAAACCTCTTTGTCTAAGTCCAGATGATGAATATCACTAAAAAAATGAATGTGTATCACATAATTTTCTGTCAAAAACCCAGTATTTTCTGGTCTGAAGAGTCCCTCCCTTTACTCATATAAGAGAACTCTAGTCATTTTCATTTGGTCAAGTACCCTATTACACAGACAAAAATGTCAACAAATCTTGAAAGACAAAAACATCCACAGGTACAGAAATGTCTTTCATGGTGACCAAAATGTGCACCCAATAAGCAACTTGGAGCAGGTAGAAAGCAGATACAATTACAGTTCTGTCTCATTTTAGGGATTTCAATGAAATAAAGGAATGATTTATACGTATATATGTATTTTTAAAGCCTTCATTTATAAAAGGTCAGTTTTATCCTGAATTTCATTTAAATAGCACTCTTTGGAGGGGGATGACAAAAGTTTGATTTGTGCATCTAAAAGCAGGTTAAAAACTAGCTCCAAGAATGGAGCCAATTTGTATTAAAAAAAGATGCAGACTATTCATTTGCTGTTCAAAGCTATCAGCAGAACCAAGTGGGGACTGTAACAAGTTTTTCCAAGCGGCTTAGCCTTAATGACATCAGTTGAACGTACAGGCATGAAGAGGTTAAGAGAGAACCCTTACACTTCTCTCTAGGAAAATATATCACTAATAAGGCACACCTGTATTTAATTACTTTAATGTGCATATGACAATGTTAGGAAACACAGAATTCTTCAAAAGTACACATCCACGAGGTGTCACTAAATTGAATTCACAAGCCCACAACTGTGGTATTGGTGGGGGGTGGGGGTAGTGAAGAGGTCCATGATTGAATAACCATTACAAATCTTATGAAGAGTTTTAAAGTTTTAAAACTAAAGTATAAGTGCCCTATATGCAGGCCCAGGGCTGGCTGATGGGAGACATTCAGTTTCACCTCAGACCCAAGCTATCATCACAGTTAATTGTTAAAGAACTAACACAGTTCTGGTATTTCTCTAAAATGCATTAGATACCCCAAAGCCAATATGAGCCTAACAAAATAGCTGGTGCAACCAAACAGATCAGCAGGTACAATTATTACAATGGTTAATTCAGATAATTAACAAAAATGACTTAAAAAGAAGCACACTTTTCAACTAAGAAAAACAATACAAACTAGAAACAGGCAAAGGGCCAATTTTCTTTCCATGACTTTAGGGAGCTAGGCTCAATTTTGGCTGCACAGCTCAAGATTAATCTAGTACAGATGGGGATATTACAAAAGCGGGAGGAGGGAGAAAAACAGCCTTTTTGCCTATGTCTTTTTTTTGCCCCCTCCTAAACAAACTGGCCGTACATTTCAATTGCAGAGGATAAAAAGCGTATTTAAATTATGACTGTTATCTTTTAAATGCCAAGGTTGACACTTATTAAATACTGTTTCCCCAAAAAATCCTTGAAAAAAGAGGTACCTTCGTTGAATAAACAAATTGATCGATAAATTTCCCATCTCCTGTAGCATTCTGAAGAGCAAACACTTGTTCAATTTTCACAACTGGAGACATGTTACACTTCTGCAAATCCAGGCTCCCTTTGTGCATTGTAATGGAAGCTGGTAAGGATTTCCTTGCTGCTGCTGTTTTCCAGGCGATTTTAACAGGGGGTGGCTCTTCCTCTTCCACACTCATGTGCCGCCTCTGGCTATGTCTCCGAATTTCAGTACTTGATAGTGAGGAGGCCACCTCACCTGCATTGGTCTGTTCCGGCTGAGTGTTCAGCACTGATCTTGGTCTCCGGGTTTTTTTAACTTCAGCTTTGGAGGTGACATTCTTTTTTGCTTGGGATAAAGCCTCCTCAGGCTGTTTATCAATATAGATAAAAGTATACTGTTCTATTCTTTCCTCTCGGGTCATTTTCAATGCTTTCTCTGCATGGGCGATGCCAATATCCCATTGAGCACGTTCTCTCTGTGGTCGAGGTTTCCGAATCTTTAAAAAGAGATACAGGCATTATCAGACACATGTGAATCTATCAGGTACACTTAAACCAATAGTATTCCCATGTGAGCCTGTCATCTTTCTAGCTTTACATAAATATCTTCAGGGTTTTCAGTCAAATCAATGAAATGTGCTAACTCCGTAATTCTGATAAATCGGTTTTACTAGCAGATGACATGTAGCTCTATGCTTTCATCTATCCTTTGTTGACCACTCTGCTGGACAAGTCCCTCAAAGAAGAAGTCGTCCTTCTCACACCATATTCATAAAAAAGCAGCAGTAAAGGACAAAGAGGAGAAAGATTACAGAAATGATTGCTTTCAGTGACCAATAAAACACTAACATTAAGACACCCTGGGCAGGCCAAGTGGCACGTTGGTTAAGAGCTGGCTTGGGATACCAGGGGACCCCAGTTCAGATCCCACATATGAGGGCCAGTGACACTGCCCTCTACAGCTAAGATGCTGAACAGCTCAACCTGGAGCTGGGCTGCTGTGAGTCGCCAGCGACGGCGTGGGCTGCAGCCCCTGTGGCAGTGGGTTGCCATGGACTACCGTGTGTAGCCAGCAGCCAGCATGAGTGGCCAGCAGCCGCCGTAAGCAGCCGTCCAGAAGCCGGCGACTAATCTGCCTTGCCCAGGAAGAGCGCAATGATGGTGCCAACTTGGGCCAGTGAAGCAACGTCCTCCACAACTAGGCTGAAGAACAAAAGGACAACTTGTCTGTTCCCCTTCCCCCAATTTCCCAATAAATATACATATATATATATATATACATATATATATATATATATATATATATGTATATATATATATATATATATAAAGAATGACACCCTAAAGCTGCAGGGTGCTACAGAGCTCACAACAAAGTGAACTGGCAGAGAGCCAGCATCTGAAGCTGGGCTGCTAGTTTGTACCAATAATGCAAATGGGCAGAATGAAGAGAAAGGACCGAGCCCCGAGGAACACATGTAAGTTGACAAGACACAGCAAAGTAGGAATGTATGAAAGAAAAAATGAATCTGAATCACAGTTTCCATAGGTCTCTGTATCCAGGGTTGATCACAAGATTTTGGATTGGCAAGGCAGATAAGAAAACTTTAAATAAAGAAAGGTACATGAGATGACCAAAGTATTTAGGAATTATCCAGGTTAAACTGAGGTAACCAGAAATTAGCTAATGAAACTCTGAGATTGTCTAGTATATGTCAAACACTGATGTATAAATCTGTAAAATATAAGAGTCTGATAAAATCAATCGAAATCCCCCGATTAAATTTAGCTTTGAAAGTGTAATATGACAAATTTATGAATCACAAGAGATCCACACTAAAATTAGTTAAGTTTAAAAATATCAACCAGAGTATCAAGAGTTCATGTCAAAAATCTAAAAAATCCACCACCACACCAAACATATTTCTTGGTTCCATCACTTGTGTGACCTTGATTGAACCAGTTAAGCTTTCTGTGCCTCAATTTCTTCATCTGCAGAAACAAGAATAGTATCTACCTCATGTTATGAAGATTAAATGAATTAATATATATATTAAATACTTAAAACAGTGCCTGTCTCACAGTAGGTACTCACCAAATATTTTTCAAACTTTACTTTCATCAAAAATCTTGTTAAATAAAAGTAAAGGGGAATTATGGAAAGACGCTGAAATAGGAAAAAAAAAAATCCCCTGACAAAATTCTCATTTCACTAGCATCTACTACTAGACTTAACGTATATTAATTCTATTCAAAACAGAATCCAACACTGTATTAAGCAGATAGTTTTTAATAGTATTATGTTGTTTATGACATATAAAACTTATTGATACACTTACAATAAATTATTAACATTGGAGGAGTTAAAATAACAAATCATTCTAACAATGGTCTGAATTAAAATATAAAGTCTGAACTCTACTAAATTATGAAGTCCTTTAAAAACCATATTTGATTGATAATGTGAACATGTTGTCAGTTACCTTTTGTTTCTCGGAGTGATTACTGGCTTGTTTAGTTGCCTCAGCCAGTAATTCTTCATACTGTTTATGACCTTTATACTCTCGTACCCGCTTTTCATGAACCCATGCCCTCTCTGGCTGGTTGCTAAAAAATTGGACGTGATATTCTCGCGCACCTGCAAATAAAAATCCGTATTAACCATTTCAGAACATAAACATCCACATATACGCTGCCAAAAACGCAAACCTAAGCCAGGTTCCCTAGTATTACCCCTATTAGAACTTGTATGTTTTGGATTGTCCAAAGATATAATCCAACACCTATAAATTACACAACTAATAGTTATTATAAAAATTTTTTAAAAATCACCCCAAATGATTAAAATTAGTTCAGCAAATTTTAAGAAAATCAGAAATTCTGATTATCAGATTTGTTACCTTGGTTACATAACTTATTTTTACATGGCTCAAACCTTTTTACAAATATGGGTATAAATAGTTTTTTCCTTCAAAAAATATATAACATCTTTTCTTGGGCTTTTAAAAGCCCAGTGCTCATCACATTGCTTTTCTAGCTGCATAAAGTGTGGTATACAGACCAGGGGTAGAGGCGAAGAGGCCACTGAGGCTCTTTCAGGGATCCTGTGAGGTCAAAACTATCTTCATAATACTAAGATGTTATTTGTCTTTTTCACTATGTTGACATTTGCACTTAATATTGTAAAATAGAGTGCTGTAAGATAGAGTGCTGGCATCTTGGCACAAATAAAAGCAATGAGTGACACCAAACTAGTACTGTATTCTTCACAGCCATACACTGGCAATTAAAAAAAAAAAGCCAGTTTTATAAAAATGATTTATTTTACTAAATCTCAACCCTTGAACAGATGTCTTTTGAATATTCTGTGTAACAAAATGGGAACTATGCATATAGGACTTTTGCATATAGAAGTATGACGGTTATTTTGATGAAAAGTACTTGTGTGACTGAGTTGCTACAAGGTGAACTGGCCATTTTTTATGGAACATCCTTTTCACTTCAAAAAATGACTGACAGAAAAACTATGGTTATTTGAACCTGAGTATCTGGTACATAATTTCCTCAAAAACAAACAAAGCAAGTCTGTCACTTTAAGAAAAGCAACTGACAATATCTGTTGCCATTAATAAAATTTTATCTTTCAAACAAAAAAGTTAGAATTTTAAAAACTAGTGGTCTAATTTTATTAGACATTAACAAGAAATTATCTAAGGGATTATTTTGAAACCAGATTAAAATTTCATATGAAAAATAGCCTATAAGAGAGAAACACACACAACTCAGATTTTTCTTTCTTTCTTTTTTTTACGACTCTGATTTCCGTATCATCTAATCTGAGAAGAGCTGACCACAAATTCGGTTATAATTAATCAATGAAGTTTATCAGAAGTCCAATGGTTTTGAGGGACAAAAACAGAAATATAATCTAAATTAATAGGTGAGTTTGGAGGATAGGGTTGTGGGTAGCAGGGTTGAAAGAACACAGGACATAATCTGTTTTCAAGTCAAGAGTTACTTATTCAGAAGTAAACAGATAATCCCAAAGGACTTGATAGTTAAAAACATAAAAACCAGAATAGATAACATAATATCACTTTCATTTTTATTTTCAACTTCTTCCACCATTAAAAGCATTTGCTACAGACAAACAAATCAAGCAATTTGCCTCTTTGTTGGCACTTTGTTTCCTGCTGGCTGGAAAACCATAAAATAAGAGTGAAAAAACTAGACCTGAAAGATAGAGAAATAAGCACATCTGTCTCTGAATAATGGGCTATATTTCCAATAAAAAAATGTCAAGGCAATGTTTTTATATAAGAAAAATAATATAAAGGTAAAACTGTCCAGTTTTAAACTAAAAAAAATATATTAGGATTAAAGGTTACAAAAGGTATGTGATACCACTTAAAACTCTGAGTAAAAATCTTTACTTTCATATCTATTATACTATGTGTAAAGAAAAAGAATTACTCTCAAACTCTTAATATTACTTACATATCTGGAGGAAGAAACTACGGGCACCTTATGTAGTATTATGACCATATGTAGTATTTTTGTATTGTTATAAACAGAGAAAGCATTTCAATTTTAACTTTTAAACTTAAAATGAGACCTAAACAATGAAATACAACCTAAAATAGAGATGTGATCCAAAAATCTTTCAACATGCTCTTTCAAAGAATATTTTTACGTGTGAAAACCGTTAAACACATTTTCCAAAGCTAAGAATCTTACTAATAACAATGTGGAAATCCATGATTACTAAATATAATCAAGATAAATTTTAAAATAGTTTAAATAAGCAATATAAAATGCTTCACAGGCCTCATGTATGGAACATAAACAACAAAATTAAGTTTTATGCCGTGTTTTTTGGTTTTCAGAAAAACTATTAGAAACTACTTCATTTAAAACTGCACCATAGTCAGACAGTGGAATATTATTTGGCAATAAAGAGATGAAGTTACTGATACATGCTGCAACACAGATGCACCTCTAAAACATTATGCTAAGTGAAAGAAGCCATACACAAAAGGTCACATACTGTATGATTACATTCATCTTTCAGAAAAGATTACATTTATCATGTCCAGAAAAGGCAAATCTATAGAGACAGAAAATAGTGGCTGCTTAGGGCTGGGGGAGAAGGGGAAGAATGGGGAGTGACTAATTGATATGAAATTTCTTTTTTGGGTTGATAAAAATGTTCTAAAATTTGACTGTAGCGATGGCCACACAACACTGTAAATGTGCTCAAAATCACTGAATTGCATACTTTAAAGGGGTAAATTTTATGGTATATTAATCACATCTCAAGAACACTGTTATTTTTAAAACTACTGCAGAAAAAAAAATTTAAATACCATCAGAGTATACATTTTTTTAAAACCTAAATTCTCAGATTTCTGGTTTTCTCAATAATACAGACAAAATCAGTTTTTCCTACACTAAAATAGGAGAGTAAGGGGGGTACCAGACCAGATTAGATTAATTCATAAAACTAAATTTAAATATTTCCTTTAAAATACAGATGAGGCATAAATTGTACTTTCATTTGTATCCCATTTTTTTAAAAGCTGAAATTAGCAGGTTTTCATAAAATAATTAAATGTGAGACTCTTTGTATCATCTCAAAAGGATGCTTTTCTAAGGGAAGAGAACTGAAGAGTGAGAACTCACATGATATATATAGTATCTTAGGGTGCTCTGGAGGCACAGATATAGACATGAATTGTTTTATTTAAGAAGGATTGGACCTCTTGGGAGATCCTTGTCTCTTTTTTCTTCCATTCACAGAATCATAGATTATTAAACCTGCAAGGTACTTCAGAGATTACTCGTCCAACACTCTTATTATATAAAGGAAGGAATTAGAACTGTCTCCCCCAAACCTCTGCAAATTATGACTAGGTGAATTCAATTACTTTTCCTTTAATATACAGTAGTGTTTAAGAGTGGAGGTTATGGAATAAGATGTCTTTGAGACTCTATTTACTTACCTGAAACATAATAACAGTACCTACTTCATAGAGTTGCTGCTATGAGGACTGCATAAGAATATATATAAGAGAATTGCTTAACACAATGTCCTGCACAACAGTAGACATTCAACGATTTTTTTCCACTTTTGCCCCATTGCTGTTTCCAGTAACCCCAACCTTTCATTAGCAGGTTGTAACAAGATGATTACCTTCTACACCAAGGCAGATTCCTAGCTATGTAGCACAAGTGTCATAGATACGGCTGATCCTGTCACACAGCTGACTTGCCAGACTCACAGAGACACTTTTTCTCCTCATAACAGTGAACAGGGACCAAGATAGAAAGTTTAAAGTGAGAAAAAAAGAAATAGGTGCAAAGTTGTCATAGACAATAAGGGACTCAACACATAACAAGAGTGAGTTTGCAAAGCAAATATCCAGAAGTAAACGCCAAATTCAAACCTTCCTCTGGCTAATAAACAGGCAAGTCCATTCCAAATGCCAGAACCTCAGAATCTAATCTACATATTTTGGTCAAACCCAGGAAAAAGAATAGAAGAAAGTTAGAACACACCTTTTCTTAATATTTACTAACATTTCTAAGGTAGGATCTATGTATATATCTATATAGCTAGATTCAAGCTATACTTCTATGTCATATTGAATTTTTAAGGATATCCCAGTAAATGTACTGATATAAAAATGGAGTGGAGGACTAATCATTAGAGAAATGCAAATAAAAACCACAATGAGATATCACCTCACACCTGTCAGAATGGCCATCATCAATAAATCAACAAACAACAAGTGCTGGCGAGGTTGTAGGGAAAAGGGAACCCTGGTGCACTGCTGGTGGGATTGCAGATTGGTGCAGCCACTATGGAAATCAGTATGGAGGTATCTCAAAAAACTGGAAATGGAACTACCTTATGACCCAGCAATTCCACTCTTAAGTATCTATCCAGAGAAACCCAAGATGCTAATTCAAAAAAACTTTTTGCACCCCTATGTTTATTTCAGCGCTATTCACAATAGCCAAGACTTGGAAACAACCAAAATGCCCATCGGTAGATGAAAGGGTTAAGAAACTGTGGTACATTTATACAATGGAGTATTACTCGGCCATAAATAAGAATGAAATCTTACCATTTGGAATGATATGGATGGACCTAGAGAACATTATGCTAAGTGAAATTAGTCAGATGGAAAAAGAAAAATACCATATGATCTCACTTATATGTGGAATCTAAAGAATATAATAAACGAACAAACTAATCAGAAATAGTCTCAGAGATAGAGAGAAAAAACTTATGGTTGGTAGATGGAAGGGAGGTGGGGACAAGGGAGAAGGTGATGGGATTAGAAAGCACAAATTGGTAACCACAAGATTGCCACGGGGACGAAAGACAGTTTGGGGAATATAATCAATAATGTAAAGATTTTGTAGAGTGTCAGGTGGGCACTTGTCTTATTACACTTCATAGACGGTGTAGATGCCTGACCACTGCGCCATACACCTGAAGCTGAATAACACTGAATGTCAATTATAATTTAATATACATATAGTCACAGGATGTGGAGAGCAGCATAGGGAATAGAGTCAATGGAATTGTTACAGCTACATATGATGTCAGAGGGATAGTAGACAGGGAGAAGGGGGCTATCACTTTGTGAGGGGTGTAAATGATCTATTACATTGTTTTGTACACCTGAAACTAATAAAAAAGAAACAGAGTGGAGGAGAAAAAAAGCATCCTGCCAAATTTATCAGGATGAAAAGCACTTGTTTGGCTAAAAATTACTACCCATAGGAGTCAATGATGAAATTAAAATGTTTAAAAAATCTTGGTCCAAATGCCTATTAAGCTCATATAAGATATCTTATTACTTATCCACCTCCTTTCTTTTAAATTCAGGTGAGAGGTCAGTCAGATTAAGGTCTTTTAAAAAAGAAGTATGAAAGAAATTATAAAATAAATGCAAGGTAAATGCAAGGGAAAAACAAGGACTATATCAACTGTAGAGACTGTCAGTTAAGATGATCACAATTATTTCACTGGTTATTAAAAACTGATATAGATATGCATATTTTGATGTTAGATTATATATTATGTGTGTATTCTTATATTCATACACAACATTTAAGATTTCACGTTTTTTCTTTCCAACCTTTAATTTAATATCTGTTTATACCTTTTCTTACCTCTTGTATTAATTTTGGTATGAACCTCGAGCTGGGGATCACTTGAAACCATACAAGGCCACCAAGGATAGGTTCCCACTTTAGACCAAACAAGATCGCCAACATGGAACTTAACACCAGCAGACACTTCCGTTGTTGGAACAGAAGATAATATCGGCTGAACCTACAGAAAAAGGTCATAAAGCATTAGCAAAGAAATTTTTAAAAAGAAAGTACGTACGAAGTACATTAAACATGCTACCCATGTAAACTTTATCTTCAGTTACACTTTTCTCTGATACCTGCTACCCATAACTAGCAAAAGGGAAGAGGACAGGAGGAAAATAATTAATAAGCCTCAATCCAAATACTAAAAATAGGATTGATGGTTTCTGTGGCCAAATTATTAATAATGTATCTTGAGAATTCACAAAATCTATCAAAAGTGGTTAAAGCTTTGAATAGGAAAATAATTCATTGAAAATATCTACCTCTTAAACCAGCTCCAAGATTTATTTCAGTATAACTTCTGAAATAAAGAAGCATGGAACTGTAATAATATATGTTAAATGTGTTGTAATCTAATCACTGTGCTTTCATCTTCTTATGACATATTTGGTTAGACAGTCTTCAATAAAGCAACTCACCGGGGTTTCCTCTTTTAGTACTAGATCTTCTCTTGGTTTTTCTGAAACAGGATCAACCCTCTCATTTGGTATCTAGGTGAAAAGGACAAAACGGCAAACCAAAGAATAGTGACTCACACAAAAAGAATCAAAGAAAACTAAATAGCAAAGAGAATAAAGGGTGTTTATTATTAATTGGATAACGTAAGGAGTAAGAATACAACTTATGCAGTACATTATGCTATGCCTTAACAGTCATTTTCTACTTCTCACCATGTCTCCCATTTCTTATTCTATTACTTTTAAAACTTAATTTCTTAATCTGTTGGTTCTTGCTTTCTGTTGTTTTTTCTTTAAACCTATCAGAATACAGAAAAATGGGCACTCTTGAGATTGCTAGTAAGATGTAATTTGGAATTTTTCTGTAGAGCAATTTGGCAAAATGTATGAAAAGTCTTAAATTTTCAGATTCTGACCCAGTAAATACACTTATAAAAATGTATACTGAAAAAGCACTGAGATATAAAAATAAGTACAAAGATATGCACAAAAGTACTATTTATAAGAGCAAGTATTAGAAATAGCCTAGATGTTAAAAAATGTAGAATTTGTTAAACTGTAATATAACTAGTTAAATAATATAAATTTTTAAATGACATGGGAAAATAACAATATAATGTTACTTAAAAACAGCAAATTGCAAAGCACTTTGCATAGTATGATTCCAATCTTGGAAAAATTATTTATTTTTTTTTAAAAAAGATTTTATTGGGGAATCGGGGAAGGGGAACAGACAAGTTGCTGTCCTTTTGTTCTTGTCTAGTTGTGGAGGACGTTGCTTCACTGGCCCATGATGGTATTATTGCGCTCTTCCTGGGTGAGGGAGATCAGTGGCTGGTCTCTGGACGGCCGTTCACGGCAGCTCTTGGCAGCTCACATAGGCTGCCGGCTACACATGGTAGCTCATGGCAGCCCACTGCAGCAGGGGCTGCAGCCTATGCCGTCGCCGGCGACTCACAGCAGCCCAGCTCCTGGTTGAGCTGTTGTTCACCATCTTAGCTGTAAAGGGCAGTGTCACTGGCCCTCATGTGGGATCCGAACTGGGGCCCTGTTGCTCAGAGCTGGTGTCCCAAACCAGCTCTTAACAAACATGCCACTCGGCCGGCCCGGAAAAATAATTTTTTTATGTGCATAGAAAAAAAACTAGACGGATATCACCACTGGATGGAATAAGTGATTTTTCTTTGTGGGTTTTTTTTTAAATATTTGTCAAGTTGGCTATAATAAACATTACATTACTTTTATAATCATAAAATATACAAATGTTATTTAAAAATTAATTTCTACAATCATCTGAGGAGGCAATTTGGAAGTATCTATCAAAATTCAAAATATGCACTCTTTAATCTTAACATTTATATTTTAGGAACCTATTCTACAGAAATACACAAAATGAGGGGCCGGCCGCGTGGCACGATGGTTAAGAGCTGGCTTGGGACGCCAAGGACCCCGGTTCGGATCCCACATATGAGGGCCAGTGACACTGCCCTCTACAGCTAAGATGCTGAACAACAGCTCAACCTGGAGCTGGGCTCCTGTGGCAGTGGGTTGCCATGGGCTACCGTATGT
>NW_017732040.1:781645-797427 GCF_001890085.2 Hipposideros armiger | reverse complement strand
TTCCCCAGCACTGTTCCCATCCCCCCAATTCCCCAATAAAAATCTTTAAAAAAAAAAAAAAAGGAGTATATCCATCAAATTAGATCTTCACTCCACTAAAAATATGACTAATTCTAGAAGCTACTTAAAATTCTCATTTAATTAAACACATTTAATAAAACAAAGTTTTATTAAATAAATTATAAAAAGGTTTTTAACTGTTAGGAAATGATAAGCCAGACTAATATAATATCTGAAACCTCAAGCATCAATCATTCATTCAAGTGCCTACAACCTTCTAGGCACTGGTTCCAGAAGATGGGTATACAATGGTGAAACAAAAAGATGTGATGCCTGACTCGAAGAGCTTAGAGTTGGATAGGATAGACAGACATTAAATAAACAAAAACAGAAACATATACCAATACAATGTAAATGTATGAAGAGAAATAATGGTGTGTGTATCTTTAGATAGAAGGTTGGGAAAGGCCTCTCCGAGAAAGTAAATTATAATCTGAAAATCAAAGGAAGAGGAGTTAGTCTAATAAAAAGTGGAGGAAAGAATATTCTAGAAAGGAGTGGCATGTGTGAGGTCCTTGAAGTTAAAAAAAGAGAAAAAGGTGGTAATTTCAAGAAGGCCATTACAACTGACTTAACAGCCCCAAAGATTACAAGATGAGAGTGAAGAGGCAGGCTACATTATGAGGGCCTTATAAGCCATATTCAAGTGTTGTAGCTTAAGTGCACTGAAAAACCACTGAAGAGGATTAAGTGGAGAAGTAACACTCACCAATTTGTTTTTAAAAGATCATGTTATTTGGAGAGTGTTTTGGAAGGGAGCAAGAAGTGAAGCGGAATGTTTAATAAGAGGGCTAGTGAAAATACTGGAAATGGCCCAGGTGAAAAGAGGGTAGTGGCAACTTGTTGATGGGCACAAAATTGGCTCTGTCAGATGCATCTGTGGTGGTACCATAAATATCTAATCTAACAGAACGTATGCACTTACCGAGGGAAAAAAAATACTTAAAAGGAAATTTTTTTCCCCGATCACTAGCATAATAATGAAGCATTTTAGAAATACTGTTCACATTTGCAATAGGCCCTTTCGGTAGCTTCATTTCAGTCTACAGATGTAGCTTACACCTTCACCTCAGCTTCTCATTCTCAAGCTATGGCAGGAAGACAGGGCCATTTGAGAAAGTACATATGTGGCCAAGAAAGCGTGTTATCCTCTGCACTTTTCATCTTCATGACATCTGGGTGTATGAGATCTCTCTCTTTCTAAGGGCAGATAGATAGATAAGGAGTAACTGACCTTTGCCAAACAACAGAATCCTACTATTGTTAAGACTGGTCTGAAGATCGTTAGCATTTTTCCCTTTCTGGATTCAAGACAGAATTTCCTTTAAAATGTTTTTATTATTCAAACGTCTTATCTTTTCTGGTATTTTTGTTTGTTCCAGATTATTTGCGTTTCCTTCAGGCTGGCTTGAAACACTGTTAAAATCACTTTCATACAAGTGAAATGTTTTAGTCACTTTAGAAGGATAGAAATGGCAAGGGAGAGAAAGAGACCCAAGAAGATTTATTCTAAGCTTTCAAGACCAAGACTATATAAACAAAAGAGGGGGAAAAAGAAGTCAAACAAGGAAGCTGCAAGGATAGAAAGGGAATATACATTGTAAAATGTGCTAATGCGTGAGCAAAGCAGAATTACTGTATTTTGCCATGTATAATGCGCTCCTGTGCATAATGCACACCCACGTTTTTGGCCCAAACTTTCAGGGGAAAAAAAAATCTTTTCGTATTTTAATTCAAATTTTTATTTGTTTACAGTTAGATACTTGGTTTTTTTATTATAAAGAAATGTTAGCATTTATTTTTTAACATATTATGGTACAAGGAATTTTATGTAACAATTACGATAAACAAGAACAGATACAAGGTACAAGAAATTTTATGTCCCAGCAACAAATTTACAATATTTATGCATCATAAAAGGCTAAGAACTCTCTGTCTCTGCAAGTTTGTCATAAGTTCAACAAAAAGTGATTATCGTATTCCAGGGTATTATTTTGCATATGGATATCATCACTGATTTCTAGAGGTACACTTTTAACTCATAAGTGTAAATAAAAGAATTAAAAACATTTATAAAGATATGGAATTAGTACTACTCATGTATAATGCACATCCTTATTTGTCCCTCACAAATTTGGGCAAGAAAGTACACATTATACATGGCAAAATACAGTATCCAGTAGGCATTTAGAGATCTAGGACTTGAGCTCAAAAAAAAAAGTTAAGAGGATAAACCAAGAGAGAGCATAATCATAAACACCAATTAAGAAATAGAGAAGTTTTCAAGATGAAATGGTGAAAGGAAGTCAAATGCTTAGAAGTTAAGAGAAATAAGGAGTCAGAAAATGCCAACAGATTAAATACATCTAGATATAAAATCCATTTTCATTTGGTTGTCCAAAGGATAGATAAGCTTAAGAGACTAAAATCAAGCAAGGACAGAAAATACCTTTTTTGGTACTAACAGTGTTGCTTTAGGAGGAGAAAACACCAGAGAAAAAGATGACAGTGAGTTAGCTCTCCTTAGTGTTAAAGTCATCTTAATTTTAAACTGATGACTTTATGGGTATATACCATGTTTTTACATTTTTAGTTGATGCCACATGGAAATACCTACATTCCAGGGGAAAAAAATCACAGGAAGTTTCTTAAACAGGACAAAAAATATGTTAAGAGAGCAGCTGAAATAAAATTACATTATCCTAAATACTCCTTTTAATAAATTTGGTCCAGTAGTTTTATTCAAACCCAAGAGATTTATTAAGATGAATAATATGCATCAAATCTGGCAGAATTCCAAACCCTTAATAATTCTCAAAACATTAAGCAAAATCATATTCTCTAAAAGAACCAAAATCTTATGTCAACATTTAAGGTGAAAAGAAATTGTTAAAGGCAATAAACTGTGAATTTTTCTTTTACTTTCTGAATAACTGCTTAAGTGTATAATCTTAAAAACAAAAAATCTGTATAAAAAGAACATTTTACATGTGAATAGTTTTCTAAGAATTTGAACACCTAATACTGTGAGGCTAGAGAACCAAATATAACCTCTAACTTAGTGCTAATGGGACGCAGCCAGTTATTTGGCTTTTTATAAGTGAAAATGGCAAGTTAAGGGTTACTGAGACCAGCTTTAGTATATAAGCCCAGAGGTACTAGTGGAAGACCAATGTTTGAACAAGGCCTACACTCACATGCCTGAGGCATTACACCTGCCAACGAGGAAGAAAGGCAGAAACATTTCCACATGTTTTTAATTTGGTGGGAGGAAAAACAGCTAAAGCAGCTTTAAAAAAAATACAATTTCAGTAGTGATCTCAGGTCTCCTGCTGCCTAGATGTTTGGACACATTTTCATTGTTGAGAAGATATACTTAGGTTGTTCCAAATAACAGCCACTCTTTTAGCAGGCCAAACAGCTCAGAAATGGAAGGAAATACTTGTCAATCAAATACTAAGAAAAAAGAAACAGCAGTGAGTGAAATCTTGAAGTGTGATTTTTTTTGCTCAAAAAAAGAACCTGGGCCGGCCGAATGGCGCGTTGGTTAAGAGTTGGCTTGGGACGCCAGCTCTGAGCAACAGGGCCCTGGTTCATATTCCACATGAGGGCCAGTGAGGCTGCGCCCTCTACAGCTAAGATGATGAACAACAGCTCGACCTGGAGCTGGGCTGCCGTGAGTTGCTGGCGACGGCATAGGCTGCAGTGGGGCGGGCCGGCAGCTGGTGTGAGCTACCGTGAGTGGCCAACACCTGGTGTGCGCTTTTAGGAGCCGCTGTGAGCAGCTGTCCAATGGCTGGCAAGCGACAGCCTCATCCGGGAAGAGCACAATGATAATATCAACATGGGCCAGTTAAGTGACATCCTCCACAACTAGACTGAAGAACAAAAAAGGACAGCAACTTGTCTGTTCCCCTTCCCCATTTCCCAACGCTATTCCCCTCCCCAAATTCCCCAATAAAATCTTAAAAAAAGAACCTATGAGTGGGGATATATAGGTGTACACACACACACACACACACACACACACACACACACACACACACACACACACAGTTTGAGGACAATCATTCCAAACTTTGCCTCCAGGCACACAGCTCTTGTTATGCTTCCCTAAGATACTGTGGAGAACTGTCCAATGGTGTCAGACTATCAGACTCTTACTTGGGCTTCTCTTTCACTGCTAAGCTCTCTATAATGCTAAACACCAAGGGCTTGGACCCCTAGTGACAACCAGGAGGCACAAAGGTATCAAAAATTAAAACTTAAAAAAAAAAAAAAGAGGGCCAGCCGAGTGGCGCGATGGTTAAGAACTGGCTTGGGATGCCAGAGGGCCCCGGTTCGGATCCCACATTAGGGCCAGTGACACTGCCCTCCACAGCTAAGATGCTGAACAACAGCTCAACCTGGAGCTGGGCTGCCGTGAGTCGCCGGCTATGGCGCAGGCTGCAGCCCCTGTGGCAGTGGGTTGCCATGGGCTACCGTGTGTAGCCAGTAGCCAGCAGCCAGCGTGAGCGGACAGCAGCCGCCGTGAGCAGCCATCCAGAAGCCGGCAACTGATCTGCCTCGCCCAGGAGGAATGCAATGATGGTGCCAACTTGGGCCAGTGGGGCGACGTCCTCCACTGCTGGACTGGGGGGCAGTGGGACAGCAGCTTGTCTGTTCCCCTTCCCCCAATTCCCCAGCGCTGTTCCCATGCCCCAATTCCCCCATAAAAATCTTTAAAAAAAGAAAACTGTCCTAAAGTAAGCAAAAATGTTACTCAAGTTAAGGAAATGCATTAAAAAACATGTAATAATTACTGCACATCACTAGTCACCTGTATAGCCTAGCAAAAGCATGATATTAACAACAAGCAGGAACCTCGGGAGTTCTAGCTTTAAAGTTCTCTTATGAGAATAAAGTACAACTTTTATGGCACCCATCTCTCAAGTCTGTAGCTGCTCCTCATGTATGACAATTTTTAATGAATCAAAATTCAACTAACAAGAACTTAGCTCTTCACTTTACTTCTTTGATAGAAAAGGAAGGAGAGAAGAGAGAAAGAGAGAGGGAAAGAGAAAGGGAGAGAAGGATGGGGGTAGGGAGAAAGGGGGTAGGGAGAAAGAAGATAGTGAGGAAGGGAGTCAGGAAAGAAGGGGGAGAGGGAGGAAGAGAGAGAAAGGGAGAGGGAGAGAGAGGGAGAGAGACAGAGAGAGAGAGAGAGAGAAAGGCGGGGGGGGGGGGGGGGAATAAGACAAAAATCTGGATTTTTCTCTCCAAACTCAACTACCAGGGAGTAGTCTTAGTAATATTCAGTGCAATCAATGCCACTTTGTACATCTATACCTTCGGTCAAAGATTATATCTTACCTCAAGATACTGTAAGACACTGTAAGAGCCTAAATAATGAAATATTAAGTTATACCTCACATGATTTACTAAAGAAAAAAATGAACTAAAACTCTTAAATTACATCTAATCATTCTAATACCTGGATATAACAGTTAACTGAAGGTTTAAGTGATAGAAAGAGCCAGGCACAGCAGATACCTAACAAAAACAGAACTGGCTTTAAAATCTCATTGCAAAGTAACTATTAGAAATATCATTGCACTAAATTTTTTCCTAGACTCCAATAAGGCAAAAAGTAGATATGAAAAACAGACTGTCTTATCCTGCCTTTAATTGCTTCCAGCTCTATTTCTATTTTGAGATATATTATTAAATCATTTTATCAATAAAGGCAAAAAGTCTAGCCTAATAAGTAAAACTGGATATTCTCCTACTTGCCAGGTTTCTCTAGAGCAAAAGTAAGATGGGCCAGCAAGGCAGTTCTCAGGAACTAAGCTAAAACCAAATTCATGTTTTGTGCATTTTTGTGATTCCCAAGGGTCACAGTGCATCACTTATCTTTTCACTTCAGGTCTAGGAAAGAAATGTTACAGTGAACGTATCTGGAATGCAAAAAGTTAACTTCTTTCCTTCCATTTATTCATTTATTTAATAAACAATAGGCATAAGTTACTATGTGAGCTAAGTTCTGTGGGGGGCATTTCATAAATGATGTAAGAAATTTAAAAATAGGGCCAGTCGGGTGGCTCGTTGGTTAAGAGTTGGCTTGGGGGCATGTGCTCTGAGCAGCAGGGCCGCCGGTTTGGATCCCACATGGGCCAGCGACGCTGCACCCTCTACAGCTAAGATGGTGAACAACATCTTGACCTGGAGCTGGGCTGCCTTGAGTCGACGGCGATGGCGAAGACTGCAGTGGACTGCCATAAGCGGCCAGCAGCCAGTGTGAGCTGCCATGAGCCGCTGTGAGCGGCTGTCCAAAGGCTGGCGACCAATCTGCCTCAGCCAGGCAGAGCACAATGATCACAATACCAACATGGGCCAGTGAAATGACATCCACCACAACTAGACTGAAGAACAAAAGGACAGCAACTTGTGTGTTCCCTTTCCCTGACTTCCCAACACTGTTCCCCTCCCCAAATTCCCCAATAAAATCTTTAAAAAAAAAAGGAAAAAGAAATTTAAAAATATTTCAGAAAACATCTAGTTCCAAAGCCTTCATTTTATAGTTCTTACAGAACTAAGACACCATAATAGCTAATGTGTACACAATTACTCTTTATATCATTATCCAGTTTTATTTTCTTCATAGTACTTAACACTACCTGAACTTATACATATACATATGTACATATGTATGTATGTATGTATTTTCTGGCTTCTCTTACTAGAATAGAAGCACCCTGAAAACAGGCATCTTTACATTTCATTCATTGCCCTACTTTCAACTCTGAGAAAAGTTATCTATCTAGCATAAGCACACAGTAGGTACTCAACTAATAATCTGTTAAATGAATAACTATAGAAAAATGAGAAAAACATATTGAAATATCACACTAGGACTTGTGAGAATGTAGAACCTGTGTGACCTTTATTCCAGAAAAAGATCACATTTGAGTTGTATGAAGTACTGGAATCCAGCTATCAAGGAAAAGGGAGTTGGTAAGAAGTAAGTATTTATTTGAACAGAAGATAACAAATTAACTTATGCAGGCATACTGGATATAAAAGCAGACAATTGTCAAAAAATAGATATTCATTTCTTCCCAAATCAAAACATCTTCAATTCATACCATGTATTAGAAATACTAACTAAACTCTCTTCATGCAAGCTAGGATAGATTTTTACATATCTACAATATTATTATTATTAAGAAAATTCATACTGATATCTCAGAGATATTAAAAACTCCTAGAAGAAAACATAGGCAGTAAACTCTTTGACATCACTCAGTAATATATTTTTAGCTATATCTCCTGGAGAAAAGGAAATGGGAAAAATAAACAAATGGGACTACATCAAACTAAAAAGTTTTTGCACAGCGAAGGAAACCATCAACAACATGAAAAGACAACCTACTGAGTGGGAGAAGATATTCACAAATAATATGTAAGGGGTCAATATCCAAAACATATAAAAAAACTCATATAACTTAACACTAAAAAATCCCCAAATAAGTCAATAAAAAATAGGCAGAGGACCTGAATCGACATTTCTCCAGAAAGGACATACCGATGGCCAACGGACATGTGACAAGATGCTCTCAGCATCACTAGTCATCAGAGAAATGGAAATCAAAACCACAATGAGATATAACCTCACACCTATCAGAATGGCCATCACCAATAAAGCAACAAATAACAAGTGCTGGCGAGGATGTGGAGAAAAGGGAACCCTGGTGCACTGTTGGTGGGAATGTACATCAGTGCGACCATTATGGAAAATGGTATGGAGATGCCTCAAAAAATTAAAAATGGAGTGGCTATATAATCCAGCAATTCCACTTCTGAGTATTTATCCTAAGAAAACAAAAACAATAATTTGAAAAGATATATGCACCCCTATGTTCATTGCAGCATTACTATTAATAGCCAAGATATGAAAGCAACCTAGATGTCCATCAATAGATGAATGGATAAAGATGTGATCACACACACACACACAATGAAATATTACTCAGCAATAAAAAAGAATGAAATCTTGCCATTTGTGACAACATGGATGAACCTAGAGGGTATTATGCTAAGTGAAATAAGTTAGACAAAGACAAATATTGTATGATTTCACTTATATGTAGAATCTAAAAAAACAAAATAAATGTATAAACAAAACAGAAACAGACCCATAAATACAGAGAACAAGCAGATGGTTGCCAAAAGGGAGGAGGTGGGGAGATGGGAATTAAAAAAAAAAAAAGTAAATGTTTAAAAAAAAAAAAAATCATGCCTGAAGGTGCCCAAGTCATATGAGGAAGCGTAAGATTAGGTGTTACCTTGGTTCTTTCCACTGCCATGTGACACCCATTACTAAAACAAGAGTTTGAATAAATATGAACCAAAAACTTAAACCCAAGCAAGTCTCTAGACTTAACTACCAGTTTATAGGAAATGCAGGGGACAAAAGAACATGTTAAATGATGCCATAGGGACACGATCAACAAAATCTAGAATATGGGACAAACACTCTGAAGGACAAATACCTGGTTTCTTTAATAAATACATCACAAGAAAAAAAGGGGTAAAGGGAACCTGTAGATTTAAGAAGTCCTAAGAAACCTATCTACCAGATGCAATGTGTGGTCTTTGTCTGGATCCTGATTTAAACCAATCAACTGAAAAGCAAAATTATAAAACATTTTCAGCAGCATACATCTAAAATTACCTACGAAAAATGACTTTTATAAAAACTCCACCTGAAGTTTTAATCAATCTATATGAATACTGACTCTGATTTTAATAACAAGACTTCCTCTATTACTTCAGGTTATTTTGTAGCAAACACATTAGTAGTGTTAAATCTAAGCTCCATTGTTAAAAGTTGGTCTAAAATAATAAAAAAAGATAATTAACAATCTTCTCTTTGCCTTTTCTCTTCACCTTCAGAAACAAGGAGTTTATTAGAAGCAAATAAAAATAAGCGAGGCTATTAGAAAAAGAAACATAAGCAAGATTCTTAGTGCTACATGTTTTTAAAATATTGCTTCACTCTAATGATGTTCATTCATTTATTAACAAATATTTATTCAGCACCTATTATAGTATCCTAAGCTCCTTGCTAGGGATTAGAAGAAAGAAGTTATCAGAAATATTTATATTTGAAGTGATAAAAACTGAAAAATATCTCTAGGACTTCCAGTAAATGTGAAATATTACAAAATTTTTCAAAAAGATGTTTCAACTTACACTTTGTTCCTCTGATTCTAATTTGGGGATTTTGTGTGACTTGCGCTCTTCAGATCTAGATGAGTCATGCTTGTTGCTTTTTTTCCTCTTTTCTTTTCTGCTTTCATGCTTTGACTTTGTGTATTCGCTTGCCTGGACTTCATTTAAAAGGTCTCCACAAAGGGAAGACTCAAACAGTTCCCTGCCATTCTGGATAGTTTTGGTTATTTTTAGTTTAATTTCAGGTGAGCCAGTCTTCTTTGGAATCACAGTTTGTGGTACCGAAGGAGGAGGTGGTAGCTGTGGAGGAGACGGTTTTTCCAGAATTTCATGTGGTCTTGTGTTTGGAATTTCTGAATGGTAATAGTCAGTGGGGCTAAAGTTTCTAACTGCACCAAAGCCATTGGCTGACCCATTGGGGTACTGATTATATGACTGGTATTTGGTTTGAGTTTCATACATACTGATTGATGATGGATAGCCATTTGTGAGTGGAGGAAGATCTTCCGTTGTAGGTGGGTACTGAAAGCCTTGCTGCAAGGTAGCTTCATATGGTGTATGGCCACCATCTTCAACAATGTCACTGTTGTTATCAAAGGCATCCTCCTGACGAATGTTGGCGGAGTCAATGAGTTGAGGTGGTTGCTGAATTGTGTTTCCCATGATCCCTTGCATGAAAGAGAAAGAGAAATCCATTGTTCTGCTCCAGCATCCTTAACTTTCCCTTTCTCTCATCGGGCCTACAATTTTAAAAGAGGAGATTAAAAAGTGTTAATATCCTCACAGGGTAGAAGCTAGTCAATTGAAAAAGGATTAGACTAAAATATTCTAAACCCAATTTTCATATCCAGATATGCACACATTAAATATTTTTTAAACAGCCAATATAGTTCTGACACAGGGCAAATATTTTTTATCTTAAATGCTCGTATGTTTGAAACTCTCAATTACTTTCACAATAACTTTGGTAGCAAATTTTATCCTCTTTGCAAACATGTGAAATAGTTTTGACATTCTTTTGTTTTCCAAGTTAGATATTATAATTCTCAAATTAAACCTGATAACGTGCAATAGAAGCAGTGTCCTTGACACATATAAATTAGGTTCCATAGAGCTTCCGTTAAATCATTCATGTTCTGTCCAGTGGTTCTTTTTGTTATTATAAAAATAAAATCTTATTACAAGGATTTTAAATACAAAAGTAAAAATGACTATTGTTCTCTCTCTCCATCATTCCCATTTTCCTGTGTCATGAATAACCACTGTAAACACTTTCCTGGGTATTCTTCCAAATCTTTATATATTTACATATAAAAATTTAAAAATAGGGTTATTCAGTGACTTGCTTATTCAACTGAATATATCCTAGATATCTTTCTACATCAGCATGCATAGATAATTTTCATATATACTTCATTCTTTAAATGGTTGCACAGTAAATAACTGTGGTACCTAAGATAACGTATTTAACCATTTGTGTACTGACAATCATTTAGTTGTTCACAATTGTTTGATATTATAAACAAGTCTACAGGAAACTTTCTTGAAACTATATATCTTTGTGCATATACATATTCCTATGGAACAAATCTGAAATTTTGATACTGCAAAACTGTTCTATAGGCTGTACTATAGCAATTTACATTCATACCAATAGTGTGTAAGGATTTCTGACTCACTATACCCTTGCCAGTATCTAGATGTTTTTAACCAGTGGTATAAACAGCAGAATCATCTGGGGTACTTTTACAAAACACATTATGTCCAGGTCTTTACTGATAAATCTGATTCAATAAATTTGGGGTGAAGCCTAGAGCATGAGTATTTTAAGACCACAGTCCAGTTCATTCTGATGCACACTCTTATTTGAGTCACTGCATTATAATCTTTGCATTATACTCATTGCATTATACTCTTAGTTATTGCACCTCCTCTAGAAGGTGTTAAAGATGCCCATATTATGTTAGAATGTTATAATATAGATGAGCATCTGTTAGGAAATGCTCTAAGACCACTCTGTTTTGTCAAAGGTTTGACGATCCCATATCTTGAGACAGAGGATTAATGGACAGTACAGATATTATTTTGATAATCCCATAAACATTTTTCTAGAAAGCTCTAAGGCAGAGAGGATTTCAATACTTATGAAGTCTGATAAACTAATTATAGCTTCGTGAAATACTGTGCAGAAGAAATCTGAAGCTACAGCGTGGTTCAATTATATGACTGTTTAATAATGTCTACCATCTTGGTTCTAGTAGGATTTACCAAAATGATAAGGCAAGTAACCCAAAGCAGCAAAGGGAAGAGAGGGGAAAAAAAACTGACTATACACTTTTCAAGGCGTATTCAATTATGCAGCTGCTGTTTATTCTTTTAGCAAATGGAAAGAATTTTAGAAGTTCTAAAATTGCAAACAAATGCGTGTAAGCATACAGGAAATCAAAATGCTCATACTGCTCTACCATGGAACAGTGGGTAGGAGGTATCAGAGTACTCTCATTTTTTTAGCATCTACTCTGGGCCAAGCATTTACACATTATCTCATTTAATCCTCATAACAACTCTGTAAAATCGGTATTGTGATTCCTGGTTCAAAGGTAAAAGAAACTGAGCTTCAGAGGGATTAGGTGGGTTGCTTATATCACAAAGCAAAGGGGGCAGAATTAGGATCTGAATCTAAGCATGTTTAACTCTAAAGCCCATGATTTTTACCACTATACCACTTCCACTTCCCTAAGCTACAGGTTCTGAGAGGACTCATTTTCTTTTGTTCATGTACTTTATTCCTTGATCACTACCAAAATAGTAACTATTCTATTAATAACCACTACTAACACTTAAATCGTGCTTAGTTATATGCCAGGAACCATTCTAAATACTTTACATACAATATTACTTTAATCCTCCCAACAACCTTCACATAGATATTCAGTTCCCATTGTAGACAGGGAAACAGAGACACGTGTTACATGACTTGCTCAAATGCGCAATGCTAGTCCTTAACTGACAGAGCTGGAATTAGATCAAGGTAATCTGGCTGCAGCATCTGTGATCCTAACCAGCATACTATCCATACTGATAATGCTAATGTTAGAAATCATTTCTTTATGCATAGTTTAAGAATTGAAACATTACCCTAATTTGACTCTTGTAAAAAGTTGTTGGTCACAGACACAAGAAGGGTATGTTCTAAAATTCTGTAAATACACATGGGGCAACTATATATAAGTGGAATTCAAAAAGTTCTTCAAACTTTCAACTTGAAGGGAAGTTAAATATGGACATTTGACAAGAAGCAACCTGATTTTTTGGTTAGCATACCTGTCACATACAAGATCAGCTTCCAGATTAGTCTCTCAAATTATAGTCTTCAAAGGTAAAGTGAATCTCAAAATGAGGAATCAGGCAAATCCAAATGTGAAACATTCTCTCACACAACTGACCTGAGCTCTTCCAAGCTAATGTTATTAACAAACCAAAGGTGGAGAGACTATTTTAAATTTTAAAAGACAAGATTTAGACAACCTAATTCAATGCATGAACTTTGATTAAATTTGGAATTTAAACACATACCCATAGGTTAAAAAATATGTATTTTGGAGAAAACTGAGAATTTTAAATATGAATTGGCTATTAAACAATGGAGCTATTAATTTTCAAGGTTATGATAATAGTATTCTGTTTATGTTAAGAGAATATCCTTATTCTTAAGAAAGCCATGGTGATACATTTAAAGTGTTATAAGATCCACAATTCTCAAATGGTTTAGGATGTTAAAAGTACATGTACCTAGAGTGGAAAAAAAAAAAAAAAGGCAAAATGCGAACAATGGGCTAATCCAGGTGTTCACTGTAATATTCATCCACTTTCCTAAATGTTTGAAAACTTTAAAAGTAAAAAGTTCGGAAATAAATAATTTGGCTAAGGGCTAGAAGAAATCTTAAAAAGAAAAAGCTACAGCTTCTTAAAGTGGTAAAGCCTACATCAAACCTCGACACATATTCTGACCAACTAAGCCAAATGGTCCACATTGTTAAATTTTCTAGAAAGTCTAAGCATGAACAGAGTGACACTTTTTTATATTATACCTCCAAATAATACAATAATGCAATCAAGAAAGTAGTTCTGATAATTTAAAAAATATTTTAGGACTATAACTAAATTCCTTTATAGTGATTTTTATAAGTACTGGAGTCTGGTAGCCAGCTTTCAAACAGCAGTCGTACCGATTGATGTAATAATTAAGAACTTACAGAATTAGGAGGCTCTCTAGTGAGCACTGTGGTTAAAAGTATAGGCTCTGAATTAAACTGCTAGGTTCAAAGCCCAGATCCAAGGCTTCTTAGCTATGCAGCTTAATCCCTAAATCTCAATTTCCTTATCAAGAAACTGCAGATATTTACAATTGTCTGTCTACCTTGCGTTGTTGTAAGAATTAAGTTAATCCCATGGATAGTACTTCGGACAGTGCATGGAATACAGTTCGAGCTCAACTACCTGTTGGCTTTATCATCATTCAGGGTAATGTTGGGCACCAGAACTTGTGAAGAACTTGATCTCTGACCTAAAGGCATTTATATTGTAGTAGTATACTAGACCAGATAAAATTTTATGGGCAAGACTCATAGAAAAGTAGTGAACATTGTGAAACAGAAGGTACAGAATTAAACTGTGTTACCATTATAACAGACATTTGAGAAGAACAATTCACTAGGCAAGGAGGCATTTAGACCACAAAAGACAGGCAGGATGTAGAAGTTAGGTGTTTTTAACCCACTAATTTTCAAACCACCGCGGTACAGGTCACCAAAAATTCTCACACCTTTGTAAATCCCTGATAAAGATGGCATATTTTAATTTGTTTGTATTACTAAAGTGACAATAATGGCTAACAACTGAGGACTTACTATGTGTCAATACTATCCCCTAAATGCTTCACATTTGTTATATTATTTTACTCCTCATAACACACCTTTGAGGAAATACTATTACAACCCCCATTTTACAAATGAAAAATGAAGGCCAGCATGATTAAGTAGTAATTTGCCCATAGTCAGACATCTTGTAAATGGAGGATTCAAACATAGGCTAGGCTATCTTTTCCACAGCACTGGCTCCTTAAAAAGTAAGCTCTTCTCCTACAACCCCTAAGTATGTAAATAGCAACAAAAACAAAAATATTCACACTTTATACTTCACACTTCCCCAGTCTCACTCCTCTGAGTGAACAATGTGATGGGAGATTAAATAATGATACTAGTCTTCCACCCACTGTAATACATACTTCTAAGTAAATGAAAACACCACAGGCAAACAATATATGACAAATTCTTCCTCTGATCAATGTTTCTAGGCTTTTTTTAAAGACAAAAATCAGTCAGTAAACACTTTTTTCTTAATTTTGTTGGAGCTGTCTACAAACAGTATTAAAGGGGAAAAAGTTGAAAATTATTAACTAAAGCTTTAAGGCTCTTACTTATCTACCGACTGATTCATGGAGTGATAATAGAAAAGTTCTCACAATCCTTAAGTCAAATCTTAGACACGGAGTTTTTAAAAAAGAAGCACCTCACATGGTTCAGATGAACAGCTTGAGGCTATAAATATCAATTAAGTATTCGTGATGTGTTCAATGTATAATTTAAGTCACTATGACAAATTCTTAAAATGAACAATTCTTTGGTACATCATACATATTGCTGAATTCTATTTTATAGAATTAGATGCTGTGCTTTATTACTTATTTTTCTATGTTTAAGCCAGTCTTTTCTCAATAAAAGAAAATTTTATATTTTATTATACATCAAAATTCCTCATATTGATATCATTATTCAGGCTTTTTGGAATCAGAAATGGTTCTAAGATGTCATATAAATTGCCTGTTTCTGTTTTCAGACTTAAATACATTCCTAGGTTACTTTGTAAATCTAACCATAACACTTTCCTTATTAAAATCCTTCAATGATTCCTAGAGAAAGTTGAAGCATCTTGGCCAACATACCACATAAGGCCCTCCAAGCAAGGTCTCTACCTACGTTTCCAACCTCAAGTCACTTCTGTACACTAGTAACGTTAAAGTACTGGGAATTACTGTACACACTATGATTTCATACCACTGTGCCTTTACTAATGTTATATCCTATGTCTAGTATGCCCTTTTAAACATTTTTTGGGGGAGCATGATTTTAACCACCTTGTGAGTTCAAAAAGTCAGCTCCAAGTAGTCACTTAAGCTGTAGGCTAGTCTGAGTAACTTTCCTCTTTTCCTAAGATACACTATGCATTCCTCTTAGAATTAATCATGAAACAATCTGTTTATGTGGTTTTCTTAAGAGAAGGAAGTAATTTTTTTTTTTTTTAAAGATTTTTATTGGGTAATTGCGGGGATGGGAACAGTGCTGGGGAATTGGGGGAAGGGGAACAGACAAGCCGCTGTCGTTTTGTTCTTCAATCTAGTTGTGGAGGACGCTGCTTCACTGGCCCAAGTTGTCACCATCATTGCGCTC
>NW_017732040.1:761562-780790 GCF_001890085.2 Hipposideros armiger | reverse complement strand
GAAGAACAAAAGGATAGCAACTTGTCTGTTCCCCTTCCCCCAATTCCCCAGCACTGTTCCCATCCCCCCAATTCCCCAATAAAAATCTTAAAAAACAAAACAAAAAACTCCTATATAAGCTTATCTATTTACAATCTTAGTGCTATTAATACCATAAATCTGAAATTCAGAATGTGAAAGCTCTCAAAATACAATTTTTATAGTCATTGTTAATTGAATTGGCATAAACATTAATCTTTATTTTCCAGACCTATTCTAGTAATTATAATCAATCATACTAAAATGCCAAGCATGCTTGATACATCAACATGAGAATTTTTACAGCTGAAGAAAAATGGTAGAATATGAGAGGGTGGTCTTCCTTTACCCCAGAATAAACAAGGGATTCAGATGTTTCTTTATGTGAACTGTTGCAAGGAATATTTCTCAAGGTTTATGATAAATCCACAATCTATGGGTGTTTCCACAGTAACAGGAATAGAGTGCATGCACACAGTCTGCAGTAATGAACCAGCTATGCTGGTTCTTGAAAACCTGACATTTTTACTGTTTGGAGTTTGACAACACATTGTTTTTTTGAAAATTGACACATAATGTTGAAAAATTAGACGGTGATTTTGTTTTAAAGCAAAAAAAAAATCTAAATTCAGTATATAAAGGCAAGCTTAACTATACACTCTTTGAGGTGTAACAAGATAAAGCTAGCAAATATATACTAATTTTTAACTGAATAATCACTTAATGTTTGAAAATCAGATCCTATATTGAAGTCAATTTAATATATACACACACATACGCCCCCCGCCCAAAAAAAACTTCAACTGTGATTCATTTAATAATAGAATATGAAAATTGCTCAATAACAGCATCAAGGGAGGTTTCTGTTTTACTATCCCTCCCCTCCCCCCGACCCTGCAAATCTACACAGAGGAAAAAAATGGGAGGAGAGTTAATTTTTTAAAAAATATAGTCCATTATTTTTAGTACACAGGTTTACAAGTGAAACCAGAGTCTTTATAGAGTAGACACTTGAAAAAACATGCTTAATCTAAAGGAAGAATGCTAAAATGCCCTAATGCCAGTGTTTTAAAAGAGACTCCTTTCTTTCTGGTTCTGTGCTCTATTTACACTTTAACCTAATTATATATCAGAGTGATCTGTATTGCCCATTTTGGCTTTCATCATTTAAAAATTATTTGTTAGTAATGTAATAACAACAGTGTATTGTTAAAAAAAGAACAGAGATATGCTATTCTATTTTTATTATATCTACTTTAAAACTGTTAGACAGTCATACTTTATGGAAATAAGTAGACAATCAAGAAAAGGCTGAGATTCAGAAGGGCAGCTATGCAAGAATTAGGAAACATCACCAAGAGCAATGATATGTCTGTCATTAGAGACCAAGGTTAAGATCATTCACACCCTCGCGTTCCCAATTACTATGTACAAATACAGAAGCTGGACAATGAAGGCTGATAGGAAAAAAATGGATTCATTTGAAACAGGGTGTTGGAGAAGAGCTCTGCGAGATACCCTGGGCCGCCAGAAAGAAAACAAGTGGGTGTTAGAGCAAATTAAGCCTGAAACATCACTGGAGGCAAAAATGACAAAACTGAAGCTGTCCTACTTCAGGCACATCATGGAAAGGCAGGGTTCTTTGGAAAACACAGTACCGTATTTGCCGGCGTATAAGACGATTTTTTGGCGCTGAAAAATATGCCTCCAAGTGGGGGGTCGTCTTATACGCCAGGTACACTTCAGATAGACTGCCCATAGTGCTTGCCCCGTGCCATAGTGGCCTCCCGATGCCCGCCCACTTCATTCCACATACCGTTCAGGCATCAGCAGCGCTGCTGGGTGTATGCTCGGCTGTTATGCGATTTTGCTGTTATGCGATTTTACCACACTCGCAAAATCGCACACAGCCGACCATATAACAAACTCTGTATTTTGAGTGGAAATGTTAGGGGGTCGTCTTATACGCCGAGTCGTCTTATACGCCGGCAAATACGGTAGATGGGGAAAAAGGGAAGGCAGCAGGAAAGAGGAAGACCAAATACGAGATGGACTGACTCCATAAGAGAAGCCATAGGCATGAGTCTACAGGAGCTGAGCAGGGCTGTTGAGGACACAACATGTGGACATCACTTAATCATACGGTCACCAGGAGTCAGAGCTGATTCAACAACTCAGTAACATACACACAGGAGATGAATATTTTTAAAGAGCCCAAACACATCTTTAAAAATCAGCAAACACACTTCTAGTAAGTATGAACAGGACACAAATTACACTAAAAATCAATATTCTTCCATCAGCCTTTCTACATTTTAACTTCACACACACACACAAAATAACTGGGGGTGAGGGTGCGGGTTACGGAAAAAAAAAAAATCAACCACTTGGTTCTAAGAACTTTACCACAACTCTACAGCACCAAAAAGGAAATGAACAATGTTTATCTTTTATTCACTAGAAGGAGCCAGAATTGATAGCATCTAATCTAGCTCTGTTACAGATAAAAAGCAATAACTGAATTTGGTACAGTAACTACACAACTCTATGTCAATCTTTCAAACAAAACGGATCCTGCTTGGAAATTTTCGTCAAGGAAATACAAACAAAATTACAAATGGAGGTGGTTGTTCCATTTGTCGTTAGATGATCTTATCCTTTCGGGGAACAAAAATCATATCAGATTACAAGCTTTACTATTTTATCCACAAACAAAAGAAAGTACTTTTAACAGCATCCAAGTGTTATTCAGTTGGTAGCTAGCTATAGCTATTCATAAAAGTTTTAACAATGGTATAGAAGCTAATTATTTTTTACTAAAATTTGGCATTTACTCCCAAACAATTTGTTAAATTCCCATAGTACTGTAAATACTTGGACTTCTGAGATTTTGATGCCATTATATAATAATATTAATTCTAGAGGTGCTTAACAAATTTTTAGTTTTCTTATGACTTTTTTAATGAAAATTTGAGGATGTCAAAATTAAGAGGTTTGAAAAGACCACTGGACAACAGGTTTTACATTCTGGTTGAGGCAACTCTTTGAAAGGTTAATGCTACTATGACTTAGGGGAAAACATTTTCTTTTCCAAACAATTTTTAAGCAATTATACTAAAGAGATATCAATTCTACAAATGACATAAAATGTTTACAGTATTTTAGTATGTTAAATAAATGTTCTATATTAGTAAACCTTATCTGGGTATCTTGACTTAAAGGTACTTTCCGAGGTAGCCTTTTAAAAAGAACTCTAAGCTGCTGACTAATTTCTGGGTTAAACTGGAAAATCTGCTTGCTTTCAAAAATAATTCAGGAGAGAATATATTCCCTTTATATTGTCACATGATTTTACTCACTTATCCATTAAGACATAAAGCAAATCACGTCATTTTTCTTTTTTTAATTATATTTTTCCAGTTACAGTTGACATTATTTTAAAATCATGTCATTTTTATACAATGTGTATCCAAATCAAAGTGTTCTCAATCTATCTATATATAATAAACTCAAAGATGTATCAACAGCAGATACCCTTCTAAACAGGATTTGCTACATGACATTTGCTCATTAAGCAACTAAGTAAAAGCATAAGATTGGCCACTCTCCTCATAAATGAAGGAGAAATAAAATGTGAATTTGATGCTTAAACAATAAAAACAAAGCAGAAATAAATACTGGTGATATCTGCTCTTCTTTCTCTCTACTAAGGCACAGTATTTTTGTCATACTTCCACAAACGCATAGTAATATTCCTACAAAATTCCCTGCTAATCTATCAATTTTACTCAATTTAAATAAGAATGCTCTCACAAAACGCTACATATTAGATGATTCCATTTATATGAATGGTCCAGGTTGGACAATCTTTTGAGACAGAAAGATAATTAGAGGTTGGTTGCCAGGGGCTGGGAAGAGGGAGGAACGGAGGATGATTGACAATAGGTACGAGATCTCTTTTTGGGGTGATGAAAATGTTCTGGAGGTAGTGGTGACAGCTGCACAACCTTGTGTATATACTAAAAACAGAATTGTACACTTTAAAATGGTGAATTGTATGGTGTGTGAATTATCTTTAAAAAACGCTCCAAAAGAAATCAAGAAAGCATTTATGTATACTTCTTAACAATAAAGTCTACAATATCCATTCAAAGAATTACTGGTTTGTATACACATATTAAATGTGATTAAAACAAAAAGCTTTACACTTATTAAGCTACAGTAATTAAAATATGAGGTACTAGCAAAGAGACAGGCAATAAAACAGAATAAGATCCTAGACACAGAGCCAAGTCTATATGGGAATTTGACATACAATAGGAGCAGCACTGCAGATTAGAGAGGAAAGGAAAAAAGATTCAAAGAATGGTACTGGGGGCTGGCCAAATGGCTCAGTTGGTTAAGAGAATGAGCTCCGAGCAACAGAGTCGCCAGTTCGATTCCCACATGGGCCAGTGAGCTGCAACCAAGCTGAGCTGCCACTGAGCTGCCAACAGGTGGCAGAATGGCTCAATTGGTGAGAGCACGTGCTCCTAACAACAAGGTTGCCTGTTAAGACTCCCGCATGGGATGGTGGCTACCGCCCACCCACAACTAAGAATGAACATGGCACCTTGAGCTGAGCAGCCATGAGCTGCTGACGGGCATCCGGATGGTGACTGGACTTGGAGCTGAGCTAGCTGTGCCCTCCACAACTAAGACTGAAGGACAACGTGGCTGTTCCCCTTCCTCAATTACCCAATAAAATCTTTAAAAAAAAGAAAAAAATAGTACTGGGAAAATGGCTTATCCATACAGAAAAAAAAAATTAGATCCTCACCATATAATATTCCAACTCCAGGTGGATTAAAGACCAAATATAGAAAGCAAAACTTAAAAACTTTTAAGAAAAAAAAAAATATAAAACAGGAATAAATCTTTATGAACTCAAGGTAGGGAAAGACTTCTTAATACATAAAAAATACAACACGTAAAACAAATGATTAATAAAATCAACAATATTGATTTTAAAAACTGTATGCCAAAAGACAACACCAAGTGAAAACACAAACCTCCAGAGTAGGAGAAGATAAATGCAATGCATAAAACAAAGCTGGCCCTACCCTTCAACTTTCTTCCAGATATTCCCAGTTCTTGCTACGTTCATGGGCTCTACCTTATCATTTCTCATCTGGGTAAGAGCAACAGTTCCTTCCAAACTGTTCTTCCTGCTTCCAAAGTTGTCTACCTCTAATCTGTTCTCTAGAGCATTGATAGTACTTAATAAAAAAATTTAAAAAAAAACACCAAACCTTCAAATTTAATAACCTCCCCATGCCTTAGGATCAAATCCAAAACCCAGAAGCCTTTTCTCGATTTGGCCCCTGCCTACTTGTTCAGCTGCCTCTCCTGCTGCTTCAGCTTTCCCACCTGCCCTCGACTAGTCTAGCATTTCCACTCTCATAACCACTCATCCTTAAGATTCTATTCAGATGTGTTACAATACTCCAAGAAGCTTTTCCAGACCACCCCTCACACACCCTCTGAAGCCAGGCCACATACCCTTTTCTGCTGGCAGAGCATTCTACCTGCACTCTACCATAGCACTTAATACATTGTAGGCGGCCGTCCTGACCTAAGGAAGGGGGGCGGGGGGAGGTGTGAGTGAACATGATCTCAAAACATTTGTGTAAAAAATAGTAGTAAAATACTTTATTACATCAATTCTGGATACCAGCTGCTGTCTGTTAATTGCCCTCTGTAGGCTGAGACAACGTTGAGCCGAAGTTCATGCCAGCTCCTCCTTCCTTCCCATTCTGCTGCTGCTACAATGGGAAGGAGACCAAAAGTTATAGCCAGGTTGTCTCCACCCCAACCTGTACAGGCTTCTCTAATAAAACAAATATTTATTGAGCACCTACTATTTACCAGACACTGGGCTATGTACTCAAGTCATAGGGATGAAAATTTAGACATGGTTCCTGCAAACATATAATTACATTATTATTGGAGACAGTAAAACAATAAAGGAAAAATGCAGGAGATGAAGCTCAGAAATTGCTCCTGGTATGGTTCATTGATTAATTTCATATCAAATACCTGTATTATGTTTAGTCCTGAGGACTAGAGATAAAAGATGAGCAAGACAGAGAGTCCCTGCTGACAGAAACGGGTAAGTGCTCTGGATGACAAAGGAAAACATCCGGGTTGAGAAGCAAGGGGATGTGAGAACTGCGAGAGGATGCACAGGAGCTCAGACATTTCCAGGCTTAGGAAACAAAAAGTCCTAACCTGTGGGAAGGGAGAGGAGCAGCTTCGCTACATTAATCATTAACCTAAAAAAGTTTCAGTTAAGAAATTTCTTGGCTAAATATCACAGCTTCCAAATGATCTAGATTATTAGAAGGGACTTTCTTGGTATGTTACAAAACCAAATTACAAGCATTTAATGAAAGCACACTACATAACTGAGGGAAGTAAAAGCAACTTAGATGCCAGAGAATATGGAAAGACTGGAAGTTTATGTTGAGGACATGGGACTACATCATCTCTAAATCCCCAGGCCAACTACAGTGCCCGGTACGTTACCAATAAACAAATCAATCATAAACAGAAGGGAGTATTACAGTTAAGGTGCTACAGAACTAGATTAACAATTGAAATAGTTTAATATGAACTAATAACCATTAAGTAATTGGTATTATTGAAATGCCACGGGCTCTTTGTTAACAGCATGCATTTGACCCGACTGTACAGATTTGCTTTTTCCTTCCTAAGGTCATGAATAAAGCTAGAAAGTACCTGCACTATGATTATTTACATGTCCAATACAAAACCAAACTAGCAGAGAAAAACATAACAAAACGAAATTTGCCCCTTTTTATTTTTTTTAAGATTTTATTGGGGAATTGGGGGAGGGGAACAGCGTTGGGGAATCAGGGAGGGAGAACAGACAAGTTGCAGTCCTTTATGTTCTTCAGTCTAGTTGTGGAGGACGTTGCTTCACTGGCCCATGTTGGTATTATCATGTGCTCTTCCCGGGTGAGGCAGAGCGGTCACCGGCCTCTGGACGGCCGCTCATGGCGGCTCCTGGCAGCTCACACCAGCTGCTGGCCACACACAGTAGCTTACGGCAGCCCATTGCAGCAGGAGCTGCAGCCTACACCGTCGCTAGCGACTCACAGCATCCCAGCTCCAGGTCGAGCTGTTGTTCACCATCTTGGCTGTAGAGGGCAGTGTCACTGGCCCTCATGTGGGATCCGAACCGGGGCCCCGCTGCAGAGCTGGCGTCCCAAGCCAGCTCTTAACCAATGCGCCACTCGGCCGGCCCTACCCCATTATTTTTAAACTTCAAATTTTAGTATGTAACATTATATTTTATCAAGTAATCTTTTTATCAGAATTAAATTTAAGACATTTAACTAAGTGCTGGAAATACAGAGTATAAACACATCACACAAAAAAGTTACTGACTGATAAGAATTTTTTTCCCAAAAAACTTTAAACATTTACCTAACCACATTTAACACGAAGATCATTACCACAAATCTAATAATTCTACAGGCATGTATATAAACTATTAATGTATTAAGGTTTGTATTTTCCAAAGCAGTACGAATATTATGAAGTTTTGTTTTCTGTTTCAGTGTATGAAAACTGCAGTCTCTACTAATGAGATTAAGAGAAGGTGTCACAATGTTACCACTGTTAAGCATAACGCATGATAAGAAGAATCTGGAACTCTAAAAAAATGACATCCTTTTTCTGAATCATTTATAGACTAATACAAAACCGGTACTAAACACAAAATCAATTTTTATTAGAATGCCAAGCTATATTTCAGGCATCTTTGAGTAACTTCAGCATTCAGAGAACAGCCAAATGTGTTCAGATATTGGAAGTTCATATTTATCTTTCACGTCCAAAGCAAAGGATAGCAATGCCTTCTTCAGTCATGGAAAAACCAACCAACCAACCAACCAACCAACCAAACTAGTTAATTTCCAGCAAAGGTACGGGGTACTTTTGTTTTTTTTTCATTGCTGTATCCAGATCCCCCAGTAGAGTTAAGTGAATGAAAAAGGCTGCTAAATGAATATAGGGATGGCAGAAAAGACAAAAGGAAATTTAACTGCTGTTTTACTAAATTTTCATTTCCAATCAAGTAACGAAGACAGAAAAATATATACTTTGCTGGCAAAAGCACACCCCAAAATCACAACATAGTATTCACCATAACAGGACTTCAACTTTGCAATCTAAAGTTATGCAGGTAATTTCAATGTTTAACCTTTTTTGGAAACCTCATCAAACTGCTGTGCTATAATACTAACATCTAAAATTACTAACATTTCCAAGAGCATGAGTTATCAAGTCAAATTTAGTCTTCAGTATCTAGACTTTATATAATCCACTGATCAAGAAGTGATCCAAAATTCAAATACATGACTGAGAATTAGACTAAGAAGGCAATACATTTATCAGTGAGCTCACACTCTGAAACAGGTTTTTCAACCTCAGAACTACTAACTTTTTGGGCCACATAATTTGTTGCAGGGGGCTGTTATGTGTGCTGTTTAGATGTTTAACAGCATCCTGGCCTGTGGTACTACCTGCCAGTAATAACAATAAAAAATGTCTCCAGGGCCAGCCGAGTGGCGTGTTGGTTAGGAGTTGGCTTGAGACGCCAGCTCTGAGCAGCAGGGCCCCTGTTCGGATCCCACATTAGGGCCAGTGACACTGCCCTCCACAGCAAAGATGCTGAACAACAGCTCAACCTGGAGCTGGGCTGCTATGAGTCGCCAGCGACGGCATAGGCTACAGCCCCTGTGGCAGTGGGTTGCCATGGGCTACCGTGTGTGGCCAGCAGCCAGCACGAGCGGCCAGCAACCTCAGTGAGCGGCCATCCAGAAGCCGGCGACTGATCTGCCTCGCCCGGGAAGAGCGCAATGATGGTGCCAACTTGGGCCAGTGAAGCAACGCCCTCCACAACTAGANCCTCCACAACTAGACTGAAGAACAAAAGGACAGCAACTTGTCTGTTCCCCTCCCCCAATTCCCCAATTAAAATAAATAAATAAATAAAGCACTAAGCAATTTAAAATAATAATTTACTAAGTCCATCTTTCCTATAAATATCAGGTTTTTCTTGTGGTTCATCAAGTTTAACACTTTAATAATTTAGGTTCGATTGTATTCAACGTTTTGTTTTCAAAATAAGCAATAAAATTTAGAACATAAGGAACTTCATACCATATATTCAAAATTTATATTATCACCTATTTGCTTATTCAGAACACTAGTTGTTGGTGAAGCTATAGCCATCATGATGTTTTAACAGCAGTGGAAGTAAATCTGGACTGGAAAGTTAACTTCACGTTCATACTTGTACCAGCTTGAATTCTCTTACCAACTGAGAAATGCCACATACATAACCCATACAAAGATTCTGATCAAGCATTAGTTAACATTCAACTTTTAACTACTATGAAAAGCCAACTGAGTTCATTTCTTCATCTATTATACATGCAACTAAGATTAGTTCATTTTGCATGTGCAATTTTTCTTATATTAAAAAAATCATTATCAGCTATATGCCTGGTACAGTTCTAGAAACACTCGAGCACTTTTAATTTGGATCCCTATAACTCCAAAGAGAAGTCATTTTCATCTCTACTTCAGAGAGAAGAACACGGAGCCTCAGTGGTAAGAGGTGGGCATAGGAACTCAGGTCTCCTTGACTCTTGCCCTACATTCCACTGCCCACTGAGTTTAAAAAAAACAAAAATGTTTTGTTAAATGGCTTAAAGTAAACAGAACAACTGTCAGGGTGAAGGTCAGTTAGAGCAAAGCAAACCTCTTAAAAATCAAACCATACTTTCTATAGGGTGACAAGTTTGCTACAGTTAGATAGACATAACATAATCTCTATTAATAAGATAATTATTTTCTAAAATAATTTCTAAAAATTTTAATGAAAAGAAATGTATTTTAAACCACATACAACATTCTCTCAATAAAAGCATCTTCACTAGACAAAATGATTTTATAATTCAAAAAATCTACCTAATACTGTACATTGTTTCATAAAATTAAACTTTAAATGTCAGGTTTTCTTAACGTAACAAATATGAGGCATCTTTTCAGGACTAACTTTCTAAAATCTCACTCATAAATAAAGTATATCTCAGTCAATTACACCTCAATAAAGCTGGAAATAAAATTTTAAAAATAAATAACAGTCAGGCCATCTGAGTGGCGCACTGGTTAGGAGTTCACTTGGGATGCCATCTCTGATCAGTAGGGCCCCGGTTCGGATCCCACATGCGGGCCAGTGACACTGCCCTCTACAGCTAAGATGGTGAACAACAGCTTGACCTGGAGCTGGGCTGCCATGAGTTGCTGGTGACAGCATAGGCTGCAGTGGGGCGGGCCGGCAGCTGTGAGCTGCCGTGAGCCTCTGTGAGCGACCGTCCAATGGCCGGCGACCAATCTGCCTCACCCGGGAAGAGCGCAATGGTAATAACATGGGCCAGTGAAGCAATGTCCTCCACAACTAGACTGAAGAACAAAAGGACAGCAACTTGCCTGTTCCCCTCCCCCAATTCCCCAATAAAATCTTTAAAAAAAAATTTATAATATCCCAAAACTGCAAACTGCCTAAAATACCATCAATAGAAGAATGGTAAGGAGACATAGCACACCCTTAAAATGAAACTTATGTCAATTTTTTAAATCACATCCTCAAAAAAAATTATTTCACAATAGAGTGTATTACAAAATAATATTAATGTACAATTCCAATTAAAAAATACCTATATACACAAGAAAGAAACACTGGAAGGATATAGAAAAAATGGTAATAACAGTTACTTCCAATTGGTAGGCTTTCGGGTGATTTTAACATTTATATCTTACTGGTTTTCAATTTCCCTACAATAAACAATCTTTCATAATTTAAACATAATAAATGTTATTTTTAAACTAGTGACCACTTTGGAAAGCACACATTTTCCATTAAAAACTAACAGGACTATCAGCATTTCTTAGTATTGTGTGTGTGTGTGTGTGTGTGTGTGTGTGTGTGCGCGCGCGCGCGCACGCGCGCGCACACACGCACATGCAATACCTTAGCTAATACCTTAACCTCAGTACCTCAACTAATTCTGTCACCCAATAAAATAAATTCTAATGATTACGGCTTAATTATACAGGTGATAGCAACACAGAACCCATGAGATGACCAAAGCATATTAACTCTATTTCATACACAAACCCAAACTACTGATTTTAGGTTTAAAAAATAATTATATCAAATCATGTTTTCTTCCACATTTAGGAAAACTTAACATCCTTGCAGCAGATAAATTAGCAAGGAATATATTTAACCTTCAACCAGAATAAAAAGAATACCATTCTATGGTATTACAGGTGGGAATTCAAGGATACAGTAAAGCATAGCAAGAAATTTGTCGTCACAATCAAACATGAAATACTATATTCAAATACATTTGGGTCCTACAGAGATCATAAAGGAGACAGCTTAAAGTTACAAAATTATAATAACGACATAAAGGCTTTAATCTATGTATATAGAGGTAATATAACAATGTCTTTCTCAAAGTCCACACTGCTGTTTTATGCAAATAAACTGTATTTGGCAGATTGGGGGGGTAGGAGAAATTCAACTTTTCTGCTATCAAAGTCATAGAAAGTCAACATTGAATCTTTCCAAGCATATAAGAAAATAGGCTAGAAAGCCAGGGAAGCACAATCAAGTTTCTTCAATTACAAAAGAAATTTGATCCATCTAGCCAAAATACAGAAAAGGTAAGAATCAAGAGGCACCAAAAAAGAAGAGTCAAACATAGATAAGTTTTCATTACTGATTATTTCTCAAGTTAATATTTTTTGAATAGTTACATTAATGTGAAAGCAAGAAAGTCAAACTAGTTTTTGTAAAATAAGATACTTAAGTTAGAAGATTAGTACAGGCAAATTTGACAATTTCTAAGCAAAAATCTAAAAGTTTAGAGTTTGCACATTAATCTAAAACCAATAGTCATTGAATCCTATCAAAAAGTGCAAGAGAGACAACTAGACTGAAGAACAAAAGCATAGCAACTTGTCTGTTCCCCTTCCCCCAATTCCCCAGCACTGTTCCTATTCCCCTAATTCCCCAATAAAAAAAATCTTTAAAAAAAGTGCGAGAGATAAACTGTGAATAAACATTTTCTATAAAATGACAGGATTCTTGTAGAATTCAGTATTATTTTTTGCTTCACATTCATTAATAAAGCACCAAGATTTCAAATCACTAAATGACTACACTACATGTTAGGAAGCCATTTTTTTTTTTTTGGTCTAGATAACCCTTTTGATAACAAATAAAAATTGGTCATTCAGCTTTTACATTTGCTGACCCCTCATGGTTATTAATTTTTCAGGTTACTTTTCAGCATACTTTTATCCCTAAAGTCCAAATACCAACAAGGTAATAGCAGCTAAACCAATGGGGCTATCTCTGCAGCTTTTCTTAAAAGGCTTATTACCTGGGTGGGTACTACATGAGGTTCACTTTCTAATTATCTGTTTTTACTGTATATTTAGGTTTTATGCTGTTTATGTCATGATTCAAAACTTAAAAGTTGTTTAAAATGCTATTTTTAAAGTTTTGGGGTTTTTGTTGTTGTTGTTGTTTTTAATGTACGGCTTTCTTAAGACGCCACAGTTATGAGATGTTAATAAACACAAGACTCAACAGATACAATACTGTCTTGGCTATGGGCAAAATACCACTGGGCAAGTCTCCATGTAACACTTCTTAATTTTCTTATCCCAAATCAATTTGATAAACTAAATTTTGTCTTACCCACAAAAATCCCAGGAAGCCACACATTTCTCAAATTTAAAATAGTTACTTATATATTTCAGGAAGCTTGTATACAAGTTACACCAAAATAAGAAAAAATATCTTATGTAAAGTAAAAAAAAAAATTACTTTATTACTTTGTTACATTAAAAGTTAATGTTTAATTGTCTATTAAAATAAAGGTAATGTAGGCTATGAAGAAAACGTCAAGAAACACACACCCATACATATTTTTTTAATTTTCTAAAAAGTAATCAGACTGAAATCTGAACATATTATTCTACTTAACATGGTAGTCTATTTGGCCTGAGTTCCTGAAATCTCATTTTCCATCTTTAAATTAGGTTAAATAATTCTTATGCTTTTCAACTTCACATTAAAACTGAAAAAAGTTGAGTTATTGTCTGGGGATTCTATCCAACATCACAGAAGGTGTAATATAAGTGCGAAGTATTATTAAATAATAATACATATTTCTATGGTTAAAATGGAAACTGTATGTATATAAAAATTTTTCATTTTCCTATTCACTTTCTCCTTAATATAGTCCTAAGTCTAGATGAAAAAGGGAAGCTAGTAAGAAAAGAGTTATCATTGTAGATGAGTCAATGATGACACAGATCCACATCTAAAATTTTCAAATAAGCCAAAAATCCTTTTTCAAAGAGCTTTTCAAATTCAAAATCTTGTCAATGAACAGATGTACTTTAGGAATAACAACACATCCATCTAGTAAAAAACTGAACATTCTCTAAATTCACAAAATTTAAAATATGCCTTTTACCTTCTTTTCATGCCATACAGTAGAGGCACAACATAATACAGAAGTGTTTAAAAGTACTCATTAAGTACTTAGTGAGGTCAACAATAAAAACCAAAAACAAAACTCTGTCAGCTTTTAAAAAAACATGTGTTAGTCATAGTATAATCAATTTCTTAAATGTACCATTATTAATATTTATAAAAAGATTAGCTTGCAGAAATGAAGCTCACCATTCATGAAAACTCAAATGCTGGAAATATTTAATAACAAAGGAATACATCATCTTAGTTGCTTTTTCAAATAGACTTTACTTTTAAGTAAAACTAAAAACAGCATTGTATCAAGAAGCAGATTTTATGGATAGATACCCAATTCTAAACCTTTTTAAAGCTTTAATGATTTTAATTTTCTAAGGGTCTAATACAGACTATTTTTTTTTTGTTTTAAAAGAACCCATGTATAAGTATCCGTTGTAACTTATTTTCTTCTTGATAGACAAAAATAAAATAATCAACAGTGCCTGCTAAGATTTTTTTAAAACTTGTTTTCAATTAGGTATTTTTTAGCTCATTTTAAAAAACCTACCAGTGTCTCAATTTTCTTTCGAAGTAGTTTTCCAGGATCATGATAGACCTCTTATTTTTTCATTTCATTGCTATCTTATTTCATTGATAATTTTATTAAAATAGGAAAATTCTGCCCCAAACCACTTCATTACACAAAACAGAAACCTCAAGATACTTGGACATGATTCATTTACAATGCTAAAATATTTTGTGCATATGCTATATGTACAACCTAGTGAACAAAGTATGAAAACATAGAAGATTCTTTGCCTCACTGCAACTTAATGTCCTCGCATTCGTTATAATAACCGTGCCTAAACTTGAGTATTCCCCCTCACCTTGAGCTTTCACAGAAAGCTCAAATATTTCATAACAATGAAGTAATGTAACGTGTAAAGAGCCAGGTAACAGGTTTCTCACTAAAGCCTTGGACTTAACTTCTCGAGGCCTGTTTTCTCTCTTGTAAAAAAGTAGTTGGACTATATGTCTTCTATTTAAACAGGCTGTTAGGGACTTAATTCAGGACCTACTCTATTATTATGATAGCAAAAACCTGTTAACCTAATGTGAATCAATATTCCAAAGAGTGGAATACTATATGGCCCTTTAAAAAAGCTGTAGATCCATCCATATATGCTCATTTAAAAGGTTGTCCCAGATAGCTTGCTAAGACAAAAATGAAAAATGCAGATTGTATGGCCCAATTTATATGCATTTTAAAACAGATATACATATATGTACAGAAATGTTCTAAGATACACAAGAAACTTCCAATGGTCATCAGTGGGGAATGGGATGTCAACTTTTTTTAAACCTCCTAGGCTTTTATAATATTTGAAAAAAAAATTAATAATGAACAAGTATTATTTTAATCAATTAAAAAAAAACCCTAAAAGTAAAGGCTTGCTGATCCAGGTTCTTTAATTGGAAAAGATCTGGGTTCAAATACTGTCGTTAAACTATTTAACCTCAATTTCTCCATCTGTAAAAAGGAGCTAATAGTACTAACCTCATGCAACTGTTGGAAGGCTAAAAGAAAAGCACGCGAGACACTCAGCATAACACATTGTAAGAGGACAACTAATAGCAGCTACAACTATGATTATTATGAATGTTATTATAAACTCCAGAAACTGAGTGTATTTGGAATCAGATTTCAATTCACTCAAGGATGATCAATTTCAAAGGCAACCAATTTCCTTTGTCCAAAACTAATTCAACTGGATCAGTGTAAGAGCATATTAAAATTTAAAAAGAGCTATCTCAGGTAGCAGGTGGGCTTATGGATATGGTAATCAGAGCAAAATCTGGGTTTTAATTATATATCATCTAAATAGAATATCCTTCTTCATTATATGGGTAACCTATGTGAGGAGCCAGAATATTTATGAAAGCTGGGAAGGGACCCTGATCTTTACAAAATGCTGAATACATAGGAATACACTTTTTTTTTAGTATTAATAATTCAAGCTTCCAATGTCAGTTTTTATTTTAACATACAATGTCTCATTTTCCTAAAAATTTATGGCACTGCTGGTTCATGCACATAATTTACAATTTAATTATAAATAACACGTCAAATGATTGGAGATATAAAATGAAAATCTCCATAAAACAAAATCTCCATTAAAATAAATTCCAAGAAAACTTACTGAATGGCTTTTGAATGGACCTTTTCTTCACAAAATTTTCAAAAATTCAGGATAAATATTATCAAATCAAAATACTCCAGGTTGTAAATCTGGCCTTTATACTAAAAGTACTCACAAAGTACCTAACAATATTTAATTTTTCCAAAAGACTACGAACACATCCTAAACTTCTATATAACAACTGAAAAGATGTTGCATTAAGGTAGATTAAATCAATACCTAGTACAACTGGTTTGAGTCCAACATGTTACAATTTTAGCAAGCCTTCCTGGTATTAGAGAACAGTTTCAATATCAATATGATGGATTAAAGTTTAGGTCACCCCAATTACAATTATAAAACAAGAGGTCACACACATATTTAATCCTTTTCAATATGAAAATAAAAGAAGCTCCACTTAATTTATCCACTGTAAATTTGTCAGGATTTAAACGTTTGACCCCACAAAACTCTAGAATAGTAACTATTTCAAATCACACAACTAGGTACATTTGACATTAAAGAGTTACTGTAGAGAGCCCACATGAAGTTCCCACAAAAATAAAATAAAATAAAAACTGGCACCTTAGTGAGGCTCTAAAATCTGCATGCCTACTTCATAGATCATTGCAGTGTGCTGAACTAGCATCTGGAGATTGTATTGAGCTAGCTACATGAAAGCAAAGGGAAGGGATGGAGGAGAAAGAGTTTATTAAAAAAATAAGAAAACACTTCTTAACACACCCATCGCCTATAAACAAGTGCATCAGAAACACCATTTTAAAATACTACACACGTTTCTAATTTTCTAACAGTCAAACAGATAATCTACCGCAAGCAGATCTTCCTATTCCTTCTCACTCCCACACAGTGCTTTGCCAAGAGCACCAGCCCAAGTAAAATAACCGACCGATGCAATTTCCTTGTTTACTTAAAGAATTGCAAAAAACATGTTGACTGCTTCCGAGTCCTCTGAAACAAATGAATATTTAAAAGACTTCTGATGGTCATTTTTGAAATAAGAGTGGTAATGATTCCTTCAGCTAGTAAAAATATAGTCTTAACTTTACAAAAAGGGTTAAATTTTACATTGCAGTTCATTAGCATGCCTTGTTTGCAACCAGAAGAGGAAAAAGAGGTGTGGGGGGGGTGGGGGTAGGGGAGGAGGTGGGCAGCAAAACACACAAGATGGAAAACATCACTACCTCCTTTGGTGGTTATAATTTTAAATGACCCCAAGATGGAAGGGAAGAGTTCAGGAATAGAAAGAAAGGGTTAACCGTATGAATTGGCCCCCTCCAGATTCATACTGATGTCGGAGAGAAAGAATTTATTTACACTGCAGTGTCTGGCAGCAAACATGGCTGCCCCTGCCCCCTTTAAATCTGAATAGTCTTCACTCCCTCACCAAAACCATCAAATTATGGCCATGTCTCTCTCCCCGTCTTCCTACCATAACACTAATACATCTCTTCCCTCAAAACAGTAAAACCCACACTTCCCCATTTCACAACAATCACAACACCACAACTACTAGCTTCTCTATTCTCCAGCCTTGAAAGAAAAGGCACAGAATACACACAAATATAGGAACAAAAGGCTTTCCCTTCCTAACACTTTAACAACCCCCTGTCCCTTCTCCTCCTCCCACTCTGTAATGCTTGGTCGCTAGTTCTCATCCTCAGCATTCAGTTCATTTCCTTCCCGATCCCAATGCTAGGTCTTCCAGTTTCCTGAGTCTATTTCCTATCTTCCTTTTGCATCCTGTCTCAATCATTTATCATCCCTTTTCCTAATCCATTTTTTCCTTCACTTCCATTCCCTCGTTTCTTCCTTGATGCCCATTTCTCCACACAATTCTATCTCCTTCCTCCAGACTCTTCTAGCTCTACCCTCCACCCCAAAACCTCCCTATCTCTCAGTCCTCCCAGGTCTCTCCAAACCTAACTCGTCTCCCCTTTCCCTGCCCCTCCCCCGTTCCATCTTTATCCCCGCCCCCATCCCACCTCTACTCCCAATTCCCAGCGCCACTCCATCTCTTCTCCCAATCATACCTCCCTCGCTCCACATCCCAATCCCGTCCACACAACCCCTCCTTATTACTGCTCCTCCTTCTAGACTCCCCTCGAACCCTTGCAGGCCACCCGTTCGTCCTCCCATCCGGCTAGGGTTTCTCTCTCTACCCGGGTCCCATCCCTAGGTCGCCCCCTTCTCGCTCCTTCCTTCCAATACATACACACACACATACGCATTCACTTTACCTTCAGTTTGTTCCATTCTAACCCCCCGGCCGTGTCAGTACGATCACAGGAGAGACACGGAGGCCCGGAGTGGGGCTGGGGTGCGGGCAGCCGCCGCGACCGCGGGGGGAGAAGATCGAACCAAGCTAGGCCGCATGAAATCCCCGGGCTAGATTTTCCCCGCACCGGATGCCTCTGCCATGGCGGCGGGCACGGAAGAGGGCCACGGCCGAGCCGGGCCGGGCGAGGAAGGGAGAGGAGGAAGGCTGCGGGAGGTGGGGTAGGCAGGGAAGGTGGAGGGATGGGGGGTTGCCGCGCAGCCGCTGCTATCAGAGAGGAGCCTGTGGCTGGCGGCCGGGTCGGGGCAGCAGGGTCCTCGGGGCTCGAGTCGGCCTTCGCACGCCTCTGCGCGGCGACCAGTGGACAGTTCCCCTCGGCCTCCGCCGCGTTCCTGGCAGTAGCTACCGCCGCCGCCCGCTCCCGCCGCCGCCACCGACGCCGCGCACAAAGCCCCACCCCCACCCCGACACTCGGAGCGCAGCCGCCGCCAAATCTTCAGCCGCTTATAGGTTGCCGGCCGCGGCGCCTGCCGGGAAATGCAGTCCGGATTTGGGGCACGGGGGGCAAAAGGAGGAAGAGGCTAGTCAGCGGGGCGGGGAGGAGGGGCCGGAACGAGAACCAGAAAGTGAGCAGCCCGAAGGAGTCTAGACGAGAAATGAGACCGCAGGCGATAAAGGCAGAGGGACGGGAAGGAATGATGAGAAGGAGTAAAAAAACAAAACAAAACTAGCAGACAGAGAGAAGACAGGTTAAAGGTTGGGCCTGTGAGGTAAAATTGTGCTCGTGCGTGTTACTTATTAAATAACAGCACTTATTAAATAACACCACATGGGACGACTCAGAGTGACATTGCTATACAATCCCTAGATGTTACAAATAACCTACAAACGTATGCTCGGTTAAAACGACCGGGACAGAGTAGAACAGTTTATGTGCCTTCTTGTCTGTCTTCTGTCCGACAGCTGTCAGAGAATAGCTGCCTATTCCACATGGGTGTGCGTCTGGACACCATGGCAGGAATTTCAGACTTGAGCCTTGCGGGCAGTCTCCCTTTAAACCATGGATGTTTCAGCCGGATGCTCCCCGTCCCCCGTTCCCCC
>NW_017732040.1:689498-761537 GCF_001890085.2 Hipposideros armiger | reverse complement strand
ACCTACCCACCCTCCCTACACACACTCTCTCCCCATTGCAAGCATTAGAAAGCCTGGGCGGCGTCTCGGTCACTGTGTGGAAGCGCTGACCTCCCTAGCAGGCACCGGCACCGCATGCCTTCTTCCTGCTCGCTCTGCGGGCCTGGAGGCTTGTGGGTAACCACGAGGACGTCAGAGCTGACTGTACCCTGCACCCCGAGGGACCCAGAGGGCTTGGTGCCTGTCACGTGCCTGGGCCCTCTACTGTTCGCTGCCAGACCTTCCCTCCGAGGGATGCGAGGACATTTGTCCTAGACAGAGTTCACGCAAGAACGAGAGGAGGAAGAGAGCCAAAATTCTCTATAACCCTCTAGCCCTCCACATCCTAGAAATGTTATACAATAGAAAGTCCTGGGGTGTGACACAGTAAATTGGTCTTGCAGTAGTGTGCAGATTTGGTGATATTTCCTGGGTACAGTTGATAATTACAAGAACGTTGCAGCAGAGAATGTACAAAGGAAAAACACAGGCAGCAATCAAATGAGGAAACCAAAACTCTGCTCTGTTTTGCCGATAAAAAGCTATGTCACTACTAGACATTATACTCTCCATAGTCGTTTATAGTGCTAGATTTATTTGGTACCGTTACAAGAAATTCCTGATATCTTTATCTTTAAATACTACTTAAGTAAGAAATTAAAAGATTCTTACAGATCAATTATTTTAGTGATTACTATGTGTTAGTTTTTAAAAACATAACCCTGTTAATACTAAGGATGATATTCAGAATTGGTAGTCCCAGTACTATTCATTAAATATTTTTAAATCTATGCTTGTGTAGTACCTATGCTTTGTGTAGTACCAAAAGATAAAGCAATCAATACAAGCATGTTTTTGTTTGTTTTAAATGTCTTTTTGGAACACAGACCTCCAAAGGGGGCCACCTGAGCTTATTTAAGTTTGATTCTATCTCCTGGGAAGAAAAGTTAAATTGGTCTTTTTTCCCTCCTGTGATCCTTTCTACCTCCATCCTTCTTTTCCAACCTTCCCATGTTTACCTTGTTTTGTTGAGAAACTGTTGCCTTGACCTGAAACCTGGATTTTCCCCTTGAGGAGAACCTGGTAAATTGTCCCCTGGAATTTTAATTTGCTTCTAAAACTATGCCAACAAGAGTTTAAAATTAATGTGAAGTAGATGCATAGTCTCTTCCTGTAAAATATTAGAAAATACATCGTTAATAATATTTGATCTGGAGCCATACTTAGGGAAATGGCCATTAAAATACTTTACCTTTTTAGCATCTAACATCTTCTGAGGTTCAGAAATGCTTTCTCTTCACAGAATATGAGCAAAGAAGTCATTAAGACAGCAACCTAACACAGTTCTCAGGGCCAGAGTTATGAAGAAATTTGTTTTGTTTCTCTTTTGAAGATTATATCTAAAACCTCCTTACGTGATAAATCACTTATCCTCAAAGTCAAAAAATCACCGGTCCTTATAACAGACATTGCTTTGAACAAACGGATTTCAGTAAGATTCTTAACCCTTCCCTCTTCAGAATAGGATTGCTGACATATGGCCATGGTAGAAAATCTAGTTCATCGTTCAAATACTGATCTTGGAATTGTTTATCTGGTTTATGAATACTTAATGGTTTTCACTGAGCCTGGTTGTAAGTGAATACAATACATGAATAAGAATATTTCTAGGTACAAAATGTCTCCCAAGGAACTGAAAGGAATATTTTTGCATCCTTTATGATCTTTTCCAGAAAAGTATGGGTGGGTACTTGATAGTGCAATGATTAATTTATGAAATTAATATAAAAATTATACTACCTAACCTTTTAGAGCTCAAAATTGACCATCGGGAATTTTCAGGGAAGGAAAGATAAAGAGACCAAACCTTTGTAGATTTTGCTAATTTTAGTAAACATGGAATGTGAAGTGAAACCTTTATGTGCAAAGTTGGGCATCAGACATGCACAAAGGGCCCTCTAGTGGCCATATTGGAAAATTTTGTTTAACAGTTAATTCAGTTATTAGCTAAAAAATGCGTTATGAATTAAAAGCAGTCTGTATTTTTTAAAAAAACTTGAATTTTAATAACCGCCATCTTTCATTCTTACAAATGTGCAGCCCAGATGAGTAAAGTCTGTGGTCAGCACACATGTTCAAAGAAGTGTTCCGTGAGAAAGCTATTCCCTTCTATCTAGTGTTAAAGAAAAGCTACTAAAAATTTTGTCTTCCTTTTAGAGCCAGCCAGATAAAATGGACGGATAGAGATGACTGGGGAGCGAGAACATTTCTAGATCTTTCACTTCCCCAAAATGGCTGTTCCCCATCCTAGGAATTGAAGTGTCCCCCAAACTGTGTCGCCGCCTATGTCACTGCACAGCTACAATAATCCACATTTTAATTGTTGAGATTTCTACAGAAAGTACTGGTCATAAACTATACCTGTTAAGAGAACATTTATAAAGCAATTGCTTTAGTACAATTCAGATTGCCATATGAAGATTTCACAGCATTCCAGTCTTGGGTCCTGAAGAAGGGAGACGAATGTTTTCCTTTCCATTCCCGCCCTTTCTGCCACTCTCTCTTCCCACTGCACCCCGCCCCCCCGCCCCCCCCCCACACACACATGCAGTTGCGCAGTTGGAAGGGGCGGAGGAGGGAAATACATGAAAGTGATGTAATTCGTGACTCCCAGATGGTTACCATAGCTACTATCTGGCATATTACGCTATCGGTAGGGTAAGAGCTTGTTTAAAGCAGCTTTCAATGAAGGGTTTTCGGAGAGGTTGCTCCACAACCTACAGAGTGTAAACAGGCAGAAAAACGTCAGCCTTGGGCCCTCTAGCAGACTCCTTAAACTAAACCCAGTAGGGAAGTAAGTCATTTCGCTGGTGGGAAACAGACCTTGCCTCCTCCAGGGCCGCCACCGCGAAGGAGGTCCTCCCTTCCCAGAATTTGAGAGCCCATTGGTGGGTGGTGTCGTCACTCAGCGTGACGTCACCGGCGAGGAAAGAGGTGGAGCCATAGACTTGGCCTCGGGCCCTTCTAGCTTGGGGATGGGGGTGCAGATCGGGAAGGGACTGGAGGACTGAGGCAGCCGTTCCGGGGAGCCGACCAGAGGTACGGGTGGGCGGCTCAAATCCTCAGGCTGTACCTTGGGGGACCGTGCCAGCCTGTTCTGCGGAGCGCGCTTCCTCCGCATCTTGCTCCTCCCATCAGCGCTGTTTTTCCAACCGTCTCCAGTTGCCCACAGCGCTCTCCTCAGCCCTTGACCTCGTCCCCTCGCCCGCCCAACTTTGGAGTTCAGTCTTCATTCCCCCTCCTTCCGTGCTTCGCTTCCTCTATTCTCTTCCGTACCCCGCGCTCTGCTGCTTGTTTACCTTCCATAAACCTGGATCGCCAACAAGGTTCGTCGTCCCAGTGCCTGCACCACCCCCGCACCGAAATACAAAGAAACACCCCCAGACCCCACCACAGTAAACACAGTCCATCAACACACAGCGCGCACAAAAGCCACAGGGAGAGGAAGCCGAGGGCGCGTTTTGCCCCGGTGTAGTCAAGTGCCGGAAGCGAAGGTATCCGGGGAGCCTGCTGCCCCCGCATGTGTGGGCGTGGGCGGTGCGTAAGCGCAGGCGGAGCACGTCGCCTGGCCCCGCCCGCCTGGGATGTGGTTGACCGCAGGCCCCGGCTGGAGTGCCGGGGGAAAGAGTGTGGCTTGACTGCGGGAAGGGGTCTGGTCTCCCTCCAGCATGAGACCACCCGCCCTTAGTAGGTTCAGATGTTCCAAAGTATTATTTGAACTCTTGATCAAAATGTCAGCTCTGTGGTTGAGGTTTCCGTCCAGGAGAGACCCTGGTACTTCCTTCCCAGCTGCAGGAAAGCAGAGTTGACACTTTGAGATACTAAGGCTCATTGCTGCCCTTGGCTGAAAAGCGCCACCGGATGGAGAAAGGTTTTGGTAAAGCTTATTTGAAGGTATAAAGCTCAGTTTGGGCTTTTTGGGGAATCACTAGTACAAAACTGGTTTACCTCGACTTGACTATGAGTAAGTACCATGTGTATCTTCACTGCTACGTAATGAGATGAGTGAGTACTTCAGTCTTTAATTAAAGCTTGGGGCAGCTTGACCAAGTATGGAAAAAAGCTAATTGAAAACAAACCCAGTATATTTACTTTCTACCTATATTTTTAGGTTATGAATAGCTGTGTCTTGCTTAGTTTCTTGAGTACTTGGCAACCACTCAAGTAGATTACTAGGTATTATTGACCAGAAATCAAAATGTCTTTGAAGACTATATCACCCTTATGAGCATCATCATATTTAAAGGTCATTTCTATTTGTTGGGATCCCAAAGTACCATTCTCAAATCCAGGGCTAAGAAAACATTATTCATGATTGTTGGAAATGAACTTGAGAGAGATTTTACACCTTGAATCGAATATGCAAATTTTTTACCCTTGCAATAGTTAAAAACACTTAAATCCTGATATCTTTATAATGATGTGTTTTTAAAATACTGAATTGTTTACTTTTTCTGCCCAGGTCCCTGTGTTGGCTAGTTGAAACAAATATAAATATGGCCTTCTACAATTATACTACATTCTTAGCTATTGCCCGAACAAGGTAAGCCTTGGAATTTCTCCCCTCCTCCCAATATTTATATGAACTTTATGCTTCTAGATGGAACAGATATATGTAAAAGGATAGGCTTAGTACACAATTAAAGCTTTGTTGGTTTTAACTATGTTGGTTTTCAGAAAGCTGACATTTTAATGTATTTAAACTTATCCCAAATTTTCTGTACACTTCAGAACTCAGGCTGAGTAATTTTGTAGATGTGTAGTACAGGTAAGCTAGAAGATGCAGTGGTTTTAGAGTGACACCTCTGTAATTGATGAATGTTACAAGAGGCCCTTAGATGTAGAAAGGAGTAAAATGGCTGGCAAACAAGTCAGTCCTAAGGCCTATAACTGCAAAGTCTGTTATCACTTACCGTATTTGCCGGCGTATAAGACGACTGGGCGTATAAGACGACCCCCTAACATTTCCACTCAAAATACAGAGTTTGTTATATGGGCAGTCTATCTGAAGTGTACCTGGCGTATAAGACGACCCCCCACTTGGAGGCATATTTTTCAGGGCCAAAAAATCGTCTTATACGCCGGCAAATACGGTATTTATTCCAAAGAATATTCACTGAGAACTTACTATGTGCCAGATACATTGTACATTTTCCTTTTTGGCCATTCAAAAAGTGTTTTATCTTGTCATGCTTCAAAAAGAAAGAATGGAAAAAGCCATCTCTTTGCCAAAAGCTCTTTGCCAGGAATTTCTTTGCCTACATGATCTTATTTTTATTTCCAAATAATCTGAAGTGCTATTTTAACTGAAGATTGTGAGCTATTGCAAAACTAGAATGTAGAGGTCCCTGGCTGGGGTGCCCAATTCTAGTTTTTATTGCTAATGTTCTTTGGGAATCTTAGGTAAAGGTGCATTTTGGCTGTAAGTGCCTCTCATTTGAGGGAGTCCATGGGCACGACATGGACAAGGCAGTATTATGTGATTGGTTAACCCCCAAGGGACCATGAAGTTTCTTCAAACAGTATTCCTGTTGAGTAGCTGAAGACACAAGTCTTCTACCTGTTTTATGATAATAGATAGAGACAGAACTTTCAAACATAATCCCTGGCAGGAAAATGTTTGCTGATAGAATTTTAAATGAATAGTGACAGAGTTTCTAACTTCTAATATAATGATTCTTAGGAATTAACTTATTACTATTTCTCCTAGAGTATATTATTCAACCATAAAGCATACTGTTCTTCAACTGGGGTAAAAAGTTATATTTCATTCACTGATGAACACCATCTGCTTTTAAAATGCAGGCTTTGAAACTATTGTTTTATTTTAACCAGATATAGTATCTATTTCTTTAATTTTTAAGTTTGTAATAGTTTGTGCTCAACTCAGAGGATGTTGCTCTTTATTCCAGATGCCCTAGCCATTTTGTCCATCCTACCTGCTCTTCTTTTTTCCCATCACTTGCATTTCTTCACTTGCCAGATTCCCACTTAACATATATGAAGAACTGTGGAAGCAAGAAGTACTCCTGTCCTAGTCAGTCAGGCAGTAAAGTACTTCACTTACAAACTAGAATAATACAAAAGCTACACACATCAGCATGCTGGCTACAAGAGGTCCCTGGTAAACCTCAGCTGCAGCAAACCCCCAAAAAGCCACAGGGGACAAGCCCTCAGCCCACAAAAGAAATGAAGACTAAGGAAGAAAAGCAGTCTTATAGACAAAAAATTATGGATGAACTTAAATATTATTACAATGGATTCTATTTGCTTTGGATTGACACCAAAGTTGCTGCCAGAATGGTTTGGAGGCTGTTGCATGGACAGGTGCTGACCAGACGAGAGAGACGAAGGGTAGGCAAGAATATTTGAGAAAGAAAATGTAAAGTTAAAATGCACTATTTAGGAATCAAGTTTTAAACTCAAAATTCATTTTAAAAATCCCAGAGTAGGAATACTAACTGGTGTAATTAACCAGGATTTCTTTTTTTTTTTAAATTGGGAAACTGTGTTTTTCCAGGACCCATCAGCTCCAAGTCAAGTAGTTGTTTCAATCTAGTTGTGGAGGGTGCAGCTCAGTAGCCCATGTGGGAATTGAACCGGCAACCTTGGTGTTATGAGCACTGTGCTCTAACCAACTGAGCTAACTGGCCACTTCTAACCAGGATTTCTTACTGAGTTTCGTACTTGTCTGCAAACTGACTTGCTGTACAACTTTAAGCACAGTTCTTAAAATTTGTATATATTTGCCTATAGAATGGTTATAATTGTGTTTTCTGCTTTGTTTTGTTTTTAGCTGAGCCATCCTGCCACCTGTTGGCAGCTCAGCGGCATAATTGTGTTTTCTAATCTCTCCAAGGAGTTGGGCGGTTGCAGGTTTGATCTGTGCACCTAAAGTACAAACTGTTGTTAATATATTAAATATATACATTTTAAAAACCAACTTTAACAGATACTAAGTTATTAAAGTACGGACCCCTAAGTTAGATGAAAGCTAGGAGATACCAGTAATATGTTTTGAATGTCATAGATTTCCTTGAAGATATCCCGTAAATATTACTTCAGAAATATGGTAAAAAGAGAAAAGCCCACCTTTCCATTTTATAAACAGCTGCAGCAAATGTCTTGTGTTTTTAACACTTTAAGAAACAAAGCAGGCTTTTTAGTTTTTGTGTCTGGGACATGTCCTAAAATAATGAATATTGCATATGTATTTAATTCTTTAGCTATTGAGGACTTGTGCTGACTTCTTCCGCCTGGTTCCATTTCTGGTGTTCATAATTGTACCCTTCATGGAATTCTTATTACCAGTGTTTCTGAAACTCTTCCCAGAGATGTTGCCATCAACTTTTGAAAGTGAATCCAAAAAGGTATGTAGGGTTTCTTAACTTTTTTTTTGAGAATGGTTATAAGAGTTTATTTAAGCCAAAACTGACAAAATATATTGGGGAGCAAGATCTCAAATGCTCACAGATTTTTAAAACTTAATAAAAAATTAACAGAATTATTTTTTAGAGCATTTTTTAGGTTTACAGAAAAATTGAGCAGGATGTACAGAGAATCCCCAGATACCCCCCCCATTCCCCTATTATTAACATCTTGCATTAGTGTGGTACATTTGTTACATTGGAAGAACCAATATCTATACATTATTATTAATTAAAGTTCATACTTTACATTAGGGTTAACTCATTGTGATATATAGTTTTATGGGTTTTGACAAATGAGTAATGTCATGTATCTCTCATCACAGTGTCCTATTACCCTAAAAATCCCCTGAGCTTCACCTGTTTGTCCCTCCTCCCTTTCCCCTTAACCTTTGGCAACCATTGATCTTTTTATTATCTGTATAGTTTTGCATTTTCCAGAATGTCATATAGTTGGAATCATACAGCATGTAGTCTTTTCAGACTGACTTCTTTTACTTAGCAATATGCATTTAAGTTTCCGCCATGTCTTTTCATGGCTCATTTGTTTCTGTCACTGCATAGTATTTCATTGTATGAATGTATCACAATCTATCCATTCACCTATTGAAAGACATCTTGGTTGCTTCCAATTTTTGGTAATTATGGATAAAGCTGCTAAAAATATCCATGTGCAGGTTTTTGTGTGGACATAACCTTTCAAGTCATTTGGGTAAATACCTAGGAGAGCAATTGCTGGATTGTATGGCAAGATGATGTTTAGTTCTGTAAGAAATTGGTAAACTGTCTTCCAAAGTGGCTGTATATTTTGCATCCCCACCAGCAATGAATGAGGGTGCCTGTTGCTCCACATCTTCATCAGCATTTGGTGGTGTTAGTGCTTTGAATATTAGCCATTCTAGTAGGTATGCAGTGCTCTTTAATTATTATTTTAATTAATTAATTAATTATATTTTATTTATGTATTTATTATTATTTTTAAAGATTTTATTGGGGAATCGGGGAAGGGGAACAGACAAGTTGCTGTCCTTTTGTTCCTCAGTCTAGTTGTGGAGGACCTTGCATCACAGGCCCATGTTGGTATTATCATTGAGCTCTTCCCAGGTGAGGCAGATTGGTCACCGGCCACTGGACAGCTGCTCACCGCGGCTCTTGGCAGCGCACACTGGCTGCTGGCTGCTCACAGTAGTTTTACAGCAGCCCCCTGCAGCCTCACTGCAGCCTACACTGTCGCCAGCAACTCACGGCAGCCCAGTTCTAGGTTGAGCTGTTGTTCACCATCTTAGTTGCAGAGGGTGCATCGTCACTAGCCCTAATATAGGATCCCAACCGTGGTCCTGCTGCTCAGAGCTGGCGTCTCAAGCCAGCTCTTAACCACTGCACCACTCAGCTGGCCCTATTGTCTTTTCTTAGCTGAGCCATCCCACCACCTGTTGGCAGCTCAGAGGCAGCTCAGCTCAGGCCGGGAATCTAACCAGTGACCTTATTGCTCAGAGCTCACACTCTTGAGTGAACTCTTAACCAACTGAGCCACTCGGCTGGCCCTCTAATTGTTATTTTAATTTGCAACTCTCTAATGACATACGATGTTGTGCATCTTTTCATATGCTTGTCATCTGTATGTCTTCTTTTTGGAGGTGTGTTCAAATCTTTTGCCCACTTTTTTTTTTTTTAAAGATTTTTATGAGGAACTGGGGGGATGGGAACAGCGGTGGGGAATTGGGGAAAGGGGAACAGACAAGTTGCTGTCATTTTGTTCTTCAGTCCAGTTGTGGAGGACGCTGCCTCACCGGCCCAAGTTTGCACCATCATTGCGCTCTTCCCAGGCAAGGCAGATCAGTCACCGGCCTCTGGACAGCCACTCACTGCGGCTGCTGACCACTCAACGCTGGCTGCTGGCCACACACGGTAGCCTATGGCAACCCACTGCCACAGGAGCTGCAGCCTACGCCATCGCCGGCGACTCACAGCAGCCCAGCCCCAGGTCCAGCCGCTGTCCAGCATCTTAGCTGCGGAGGGCAGTGTCACTGGCCCTCATATGTGGGATCCGAACCGGGGCCCTCTGGCGTCCCAAGCCAGTTCTCAACCATTGCGCCTCTTGGCCAGCCCTGCCCACTTTTTAATGGGGCTCATTTTCTTACTGTTGAGATTTAAGAGTTATTTGTATGTTTTTGGATACAAGTCCTTTATCAGATACGTGTTTTACAAATACCGGGGGTGCCAAAAAAATGTATACACATTTTAAGATAACAGCTCTTAAAATGTGTACACATTTCTTTCGGCACCCTCTGTATTTTCTCCCAGACTGTGGTTTGTCTTTTCATTCTCTTAGCTGTGTCTTTCACAGAGCATGTTTTTATTTTATTATTATTATTTTTTTAAAGATTTTTATTGGGGAATTGGGGGATGGTAACAGTGCTGGGGAATTGGGGGAAGGGGAACAGACAAGTTGCTGTTGTTCTGTTCTTCAGTCCAGTTGTGGAGGATGCCGCTTCACTGGCCCAAGTTGGCACCATCACTGCACTCCTCCCAGGCGAGGCAGATCAGTCGCCGGCTTCTGGACGGCCGCTCACTGTGGCTGCTGGCCGCTCACACTGGTTGCTGGCTACACACAGTAGCCCATGGCAACCCACTGCCACAGGGGCTGCAGCCTACGCCGTCGCCGGCGACTCATGGCAACCCAGCTCCAGGTTGAGCCGTTGCTCAGCATCCCAGCTGTGGAGGGCAGTGTCACTGGCCTTCACATGTGGGATCCGAACCGGGCCCTCTGGTGTCCCAAGCCAGTTCTTAACCATCACGCCACTCGGCCGGCCCACAGAGCATGTTTTTAGTGAAGTACAACTTAACGATTTTTTCTTTCTTGGGTCATGCTTTTGACATTGTATCTAAAAACTCAATGTCAAACTCATGGTCGCCTAGATTTTCTCCTAGGTGTTTTATAGTTTTTGAATTTTACATTTAAGTCTATGATCCATTTTGAATTAATTTTTAAGAAAGATTTAACATCAGTGTCAAGAATTTTTTTTTTTGCATGTGGATATCCAGTTTTTTCATCACAATTTGTTGAAAAAACTACCCCTTCTCCATTGAAGCTTAACTTGTTTTCAACTGTTGAAAAATAAAGCAAACATATATCAACTGTTACTGCAGTGACTAGTTGAACAGTAGGCATGACTTGTTCAACCAAATGGACTCTTTAATGCTTATGAATAGTTCCTGAGAAGAGGGGTCCTCATTTGATGGTTACTGTGAAGATGACAGGCTAGAAAACCGAGGCAGCTCCTTCATTCTCTTTATCCTGTTCATATCTTCATACCACTCTATTAGACAGTGGTATGAAGATAGGAACACAATACTAGGAGAGGACAAAGAGGGCAACTTTTAAATCAGATTGGGAAATGTTTCACAGAAGAGGTAACTATGGAACTGAGACTTAAAAAGTGGTAGAATTTTAACACAGTATTTGAAAGGCATTCAGGATAGAAAGAATTGCACTTAAAGTAGCTTAATGGCGTAAAAGAGTATGATACAACCAGGGGCCATTGATTGGGTCTTTATATTTGGAATACATGGGGATCAATGGCAGAAGATAAGATCTTCTCATGTGATATGTTGGGTCAAGTTGGAAAGCATCTACCACCCTAAGAATTTAGACTTTACCTTTGACCGTGGTAAATAATGGAAGGTAAATTTCAGCAGAGGGTGGGTAGCTTGATTAGATCTTTGTTTTAGAAAAGTAAGTTTGCTAGCAAGAAGGATTGAAGAGGGTAAAGCCAAGGGAGGGAGATCAGCTGGAATGCTACTGCAATAGCATGAGAGAGATGATGAAGCGTAAATTAAAAACATGGCATTGGAAATAAAATCTTAAAGATAGATTTGAGATACGCTTAAGGGGTAGAATCAAATTGCAATATTTAACTGCCCGACAGTGGTTTAATTTACTTACATTAAAAGTAATCAGGATTGGGCTGGCCGAGTGGCTCAGTTGGTTAAAAGTTGGCTTAAGAGCACGGGCTCTGAGCAACAGGGCCACCGGTTCGATTCCCACATGGGCCAGTGACTCTGTGCCTAAGCTGAGCTGTTACTGAGCTGCCAACAAGTGGCAGGATGGCTCAGCTGGTGTAACAACAACAAGATTGCCTGTTCGATGGTGGGCTATGCCCCCCCGCAACTAAGACTGAACTCAGCAGCTCAGAGCTGAGCTGCCATTCGGATGGCTCAGTGGATAGGGCTGGCGCTCTTAACAATGAGGCTGCTGGTTCGACTCCCTCATGGGATGGTGGCTATGCCCACCTGCAACTAAGACTGAACTCGGCACCTTGAGCTGAGCTGCCACCTGGATGGCTCAGTGGATAGAGCGGCACTCTTCACAACAAGGCTGCTCATTCAGCTCCTGCATGGGATGGTGGCCACATTGAGCTTAGAGGCCACCAGCTGCCGACGGGAAGCCAGATGGCGACTGGTGCTCTCCACAATGAAGATTGAAGAACAACAACTTGGCTGGTCCCCTTCCCCAATTCCCCAACACTGTTCCCCCTCCCCCAATTCCCCAATAAAATCTTTAAAAAATAATAATAATAAAAGTAATCAGGATCTAGAATTAATACAATGGGATTCCAAGGAAAGCAAAGTGTTAGTGAATGCAGGAAGATGGGGGAATAGAGGAGGTGATATATCTAAATATTCCTCCTTCTTCAACTCCACTCATTCCCTGAACATAAATATATACACGTCATGGCCATGGTCCTGGAAAATACTTTCTTGTTTCTTTGTTCCATGAAAACAGAGATAGCAAGCAAACGAGAGTGCTAGCTTTCTATTTACATCAGATCGCTGTACTATGCATTTCTCTTTCATTGTTCTTCTCCATTATACTCTTACATTAATTTGTGGAATTACTAGATTATCATTAGTCACTAATGTTTGTTTCTCCCATTAGCTTAGAAGTTCCATGAGGGCAGTTATTCATATCTGTTTTTGCTCATTTTATCTCCAGCACTTAGCACATGATAGACGCTCAATAAATGGATGGATATGGATATGGATATGGATATGGATATGGATATGGATATGGATGAATGAAATGGATGACTAAATGGGTTCTAATCATGGCATTTCCATTGTGTGATTGATTGATTGATTTGCTGAGTCTTTAAGATCTTTCTCAAAACTAATGATTGCTATGATTGGGTGATTATTAGAATCTTTTGGGCAACTTAAAAAATATGTATCTATATAACATATATATTACTGTTTCTCTCCACCCCCCTGAATCCTGACCATCGTTATTTTGAAAATGCTTCCCTACAACATTTCTGAGGATGAACAAGGATTTAGGAATTATGGTCAATATAGTGTCTTAAGAATATACACGTAATTCTCTTCTGTGTAGTACTTTGTTCATATGTTATAGCCCTTAACTCATTGTATTGTAATAAATTGTGTCTGTTTTGCATTACTTAAACTATAGCTACTTTAGCATAGAGTTAATTTCCTGGTTTGTGGGCCAAGCAAAAATCCAGACCAGGGATTGGCTCAACTAGCAGCCTAGATGGTTTGTTTGCACCAGGTTAAGAAATTAGTATCTCGTTCTAATTAATGATAAAGCCTTCCATTCAGGGGCCATTTTAAATCTATCAAATATTTATGATCATTGTATTAGTGAGAAAAGATAAGATTAAGGAGACAAGCTAGAAAGAGAGGTTACTTTTTATTTGCTCTGGTTCTCACAAAACCCATTCAATTAAGTATGACAGTAATATTAATACATGAAATAGGCATCAACAATAACAAGGTGGCAGTGATTTTTCTCTCATCTTTATCCACCAAGTTGTAATCATGAAGGATTGATTAACTTTTTCCTTTTGTATTATTAAGGAAGAAAAACAGAAAAAGAAAATGGCTGCAAAGTTGGAACTGGCAAAATTTCTTCAAGAAACGATTACAGAAATGGCAAGGAGGAACAGGGCCAACCTGGGAGATGCCTCTACCCAGTTTTCATCCTATGTCAAACAGGTCTTTCATATAATACCAAACAACTTCTGGGCTGGGAGTGACATGAAAAAAGCATGTCATCGTGGATCTTCCCAATTGTTCACAATCTCTGAATTTGCAAATCTAAGTTATATACATACAATATTGCAAGCATTGATAGTAGTTTGCAGAAGTGTTTATCTTAAAGCATTCAGTGTGCTAAAGACATTGATAATTTCTTGGAAAGAACAGTAGAATTAGAGTCAAACTTTTTATTTTATTTTTAATTTTTTTAGCTGAGCCATCCTGCCACCAATTGGCAGCTCAGCAGCAGCTCAGCTCGGGCCGGGAATCGAACCGGCGACCCTGTTACTCAGAGCTCGACTCTTGAGCGAGCTCTTAACTAACTGAGCTATTCGGCCGGCCCGTGGAGTCAAACTTTTGAACTACTTCTGATTGATTTAGTCTGACTTCGAACAGATTTCTTTCCTCCTCTTTTTACTACAGGTCCCATTATCAAACATAAGATAGAATCCATAAATGCTTTGACATGTCTTTCAAATAGTCTACTGGGAAGGCTAAATTAAGTAGGAAACATATTATTATTATTTTTTTTTAGCTGAGCCATCCTGCCACCTGTTGGTAGCTCAGCGGCTGCTCAGCTCGGGCTGACTCGAACCGCTGTTGCTCAGAGCTCAAACTCTTGAGCGAGCTCTTAACCAACTGAGCCACTCAGCCGGCCCCCTAGGAAACATATTTTAATTAGCCTTTTTGTCCCACTGCCTAGGTCCAGACAGGCCACAAGCCCAGCACAAAGGAGATAGTTCGCTTTTCCAAACTATTTGAGGATCAGCTTACCCTGGAGCACTTAGATCGACCTCAGCTGGTTGCCCTTTGCAAACTGCTGGAATTGCAGTCCTTTGGAACCAACAATTTGCTCCGCTTTCAGCTCCTGATGAGACTGAAGTCTATAAAAGCAGATGATGAAGTAAGAGCTTAACTATCGCTGTAGAGAATTAGCAAGACATTGGGAGATATGTCTTGGGTGGCTCAGAGATGAAGTGCAATATCTTCTGTTAGGTCTGTCTGCTCATGGACTGGTTCTGGCAAAATGAGTGGTTTAAACAACCATTACCATGACAACCTGAACCTTGCTTACTCATTTTAGGAGTTGTTTATCCTATTCATTTTCTTGAGAAGGCCATCATAATTTGGATGTCTTAGCTGGGATTAATCTAGAGCAGTTAGGACCCCCTGGGAAGGAATAGCAGCTCAGTAGATTCCTGAGTCTCCTTACTGCCAAGGACAGTGTGCTACTCCCACACCTCTGCTCCCCTCCCACAGAGCTGGTGCCAAAGTAAATATTCTGCTGGGTGAATTTGCCTGGTAAGAAGGGGTGGTAATGCATAATACTGGGAGAGAGAGCAGAGCCTAGACATGAAAGAAAGGCACCGTTCAGACTATAACTACTAATTAGACTCCTTTAAAAAAAGGAAAGAATCTTTCTTGAATCAGAATCAGCTGCTTTAAAGCATTCTGCCTGAGGGAGCACGAGTCCCAGAACTGAGAAGCATGATCCCATTGGACCCATTTGGATTTCACTTCTTGCTTTCAGAACTTTGGAACAAACAATACTGGTCCCAGAAGTACCACAGTTTCGGGTCACACCAAGCAGAAACTGTTATTTATTGAGGGAGTTTTGTGAACCAGAGAGTTAGGGCCATTCTGAGGTTGGTGGTAGGGGATAGTAGGGAAACAACACTACTGGGACATGCAACAAATGGTACATTGAAAGCTTTTCAAGTGAAATGTTTATTTTATTTTTTTAGGAATTTATTGGGGAATTGGGGGAAGGGGAACAGTGTTGGGGAATTGGGAAAGGGGAACAGCCAAGTTGTCCTTCAATCTTAGTTGTAGAGGGCGCAGCTAGCTCAGCTCCAAGTCCAGTCACCATTTGGCTGCCCAGCTCAAGGTGCCGTGTTGAATCTTAGTTGGTGGGGGGGGGGAATGGGAGGTGGCAGTGCAGCCCACCATTCCATGCGGGAGTCGAACTGGCAACCCTGTTGCTCAGAGCTCGTGCTCTTAACCAACTGAGCCACTTGACCAGCCCTGAAATGTTTTTTAAATGAATCCTAACACTACCGTGAAAGGGAAGAGGAGAGATGTCACAAGCAGATGAAATGCAAGTCAAGAGGGAAAATAATTACTTTGGTGACAGAATGTTGGGGAGAAGTTATGTAAATAGCTCTGAGATTATTAATACCTGTTGGCAGGATTCCCTCTATCTCAACTGCTACACTTTCCTAAGTCACCCTGTTGTTTTAGGCTCGGGGCCTTTGCAGTAGTCAGTGCAGGGGATAAAGTGTGAAAGCGTCAGATCCTCTGTGTCCCCTGATTTGTTGGAATTTAGGGATTAAGTAAAATAAAAACCATAAGATCCACTACCATTCCTTATACTTCTTTCAGATAATCGCCAAAGAAGGGGTTAATGCTTTGAGTGTGTCAGAGCTACAAGCTGCCTGTAGGGCCCGAGGGATGAGATCACTGGGTCTCACTGAGGAACAACTGAGACAACAGCTCACAGAGGTAAGTGGCAGTGTTCCTGGGCCCCTTTCACTAGAACTCTCATCCCTACAATTTGCAGACCTCGTTTTGTGATTTCTACTTGGCAAGTGAACCATCTTATCTAGTTTGCCTTATTTAATGGAGCAGTGATGCTGAAGCAGCTAGATTCATTTTTGATTGAGACAGGGTACTGTATTAGTTTTCTAATCCTGCATAACCAATGATCACAAACATATTGCCTTAAAACAACACGCATTTATTAGCCCATGGTTCTGTAGGTCAGAAGTGCAGACTGTGTTCCTTTCTGGAGGCTGGGAGGGAAGACGACTTCCAAGCTCGTTCAGTTTGTTGGCTGAATGTAGTTCCTTGCAGCTGCAGGACTGAGGTCCTTGTTTCCTCACTGGCTGTCAGCCCTGGGCTACTCTCTGTCCTGGAGGCCACCTGCATCTGCGAAGCTAGCAGTGGAGAACCTCTCACATGACAAACCCCCCCCCCCATCCCCCCAGCCACCATGCTTTGAATATCTGACTTCCCTTGTTTTCTATCTCTAGCTCCAGATTTAAAGGTCTCATGTGATTAGGTGAGACCCACCTGGGTAATCTTCCTATCTTAAGGTCAACTGACTTGGGACCTTAGTTATATCTGCAAAATCAGCAGCACCTAGATTAGTGTTTGACTACATAACTAGGAGAAGTTGTGGGTACACGAGGGACCGGAATCTCAGGGACACCTTAGAATTTTGCCTGCTCCAAGTATTGTAAGGGCCTGGGCAAAATCTCTAATATAAGGCTTGTTACCTGTGTGGATCTATCTGGAGGTCTAATCTTACCTGGTGGCTCACCCGACTGCTTTCGCAATTAGTGTCCCAAACCAGTGTACAGTGTTAGCTTTGGTAACAAATGTTTAATATTTTTCCCTCAGATAACAGAATCTAACTGAGTGTTAATGTTTTAAAACAAAGGAGTAACTCTTATTAAAGTTCTCATTCCTATAACTGTAAAAAGTGCAATAAAGTGTACACGAATTATTTTGAGATATGAGCCATTGTTGTAACTTTGAAACCATACAGGTAGCTATTTCCTCTTATATGTTGGACCTGCTCTAATTGGAAGATGAACATATTGTAAAGAGGTATTAAAATAATTTCTTTCTTGAACATAGAGTATTAAGTGGCTTCATACTGTCAAATTGCTTTCTTGAAAGGGTGTCCCATTTTACAACCCCCACTATAAGGGCGTGAAGCTACTAATGCAACCATATGATATGCAGCACTATATAGTATTCAGAAAATTCTGTGTTAGGATATGGGAAGACATTTTAGGGAAAGGAAAAAATCTAAAAATGTTAAACATGAAACATCTTAACATAAATTAAAACTATGAGATACCACATTTACCTATTATGTTGGCAAAGATCAGCGTTTGATAACACACCGTGTTGGTGAGGGTGTAGGGAGAGGGACTCTCATGCATTGCTGGTAAAAGCCTCCATAGAGGCTTGGCAATATCTTTAAAAATTTTTAAATAGATTTACTTTGACCCAGCAATTTCACTTCTAAGAATTTATTCTATGTTCTTGCACATGTGCAAAATGACATATCTACAAGATTATCTATTGCAGCATTGATTATAACAGCAAAAGATTAGAAACAGCATAAATCTCATTAATAGGAGCATAGTCAAATAAATCATCACATTTCCATATAGTGGAATCCTTTACAGATGTTTAAAAAGGAGGCAGCTTTATATCTACTGATATAACTCAATGTGCAAGATGACATACGAGGTGTGATAAAAAAAATACAGTGAATGTTTAAATAAAAAAATGTATTACAGTAAAATACACATTGCCATTAATCCCCCTTAGAATACTCCCCCTGGCTTCAAACACACTTATCCCATCATTCTTGCCACTTTCTGAAGCAGTTCTGGAAGTCCTCTTTTGTGTCTTTAATTGTATTGTAGTGGCTGCTTCAATGTCCTGAATTGATCCAAAACGTTTACCTTTCATGGTCATTTTGGCTTTGGGAAAGAGCCAGAAGTTGAACAGTGCCAGATCTGGCGATAAGGTGGATGAGGACACACGGTAATGTTTTTATTCGACAGAAATTGCTGTATACTACAAACGATGTGTGACACGGAGTGTTGTCATGATGGAGGATGACTTACGGCACACTTTAAAACACACCTCTCAACTGTAACTTATACCTGACTGACTGCACTGAACAAGTTGCAACTCATCACACAGTTACTAAGGCTTACTAAGGCTCAACACACTGCTTCCCATATTAAAGATCCTTGCCTTTCCATTGGATGGCACTCGGCATTAGCATTCACTGTATTTTTTTTAATTACACCTATTTCAGTGAAAAAAAGCAAAGACAAAAAAGAGTGTGTATATGTCACCCTTTGTGTAAAAATAAAAAACATATACATATGTATATTTGTATATGCATGGGATATCGCTGGAAGGTTATATAAAGGACTGGTACCAGTGCTTGCTTCTAAGGAGGAAAATAGGATTGCTAGAGAAGAGGCATAGAAGGCAGGCTTATTTTTATCGATTACATTTTACCTTTTGAATTTTGTCACTTCTGCATGTATTATATTGATCTAAAAAACCATATTTTTTTTAAAGCTTAGCCAATTTGGTACTTGAAAACTTACATCTCATTATTATTTTAATGTTTATTTCTTTGGTTAAGAATGAGGCTGATTTATTCTTTAACATTATCTACTTTGTGTTTAAGAGAAGATACTCAGCTTCTTTGATCCACAATTGGTTTGAGAGTTTAATTGAACATTCTCCGACTCTGAGAGTGATCCCACTGGAGTAACGGGGGGGGGGGGGGGGGGGGGGGATGCAGGATACAACCACTGGTGCAAACACTGGGGGACGAATGTTTTTATCCTCTTTCTGCCGCTAGTTATCAGCATGCACCTGTGGAAGCTGTGAAACCAAGGAAGCAGTAGATGATTGCAGGTCACATCCAGTTATAACATTCTGTGATTCTATCATGTTTATTTCCCTCCCATTCTCCAGTGGCAGGACCTCCACCTGAAGGAGAATGTCCCTCCTTCTCTTTTGCTCCTGTCACGAACCTTCTACCTGATAGACATGAAGCCAAAGCCAATTGAGATCCCACTAAGTGGGGAGGTAAGTAGCTGGGTGCATGGAGAATCTGGATTTCCATAACTAGGGCCTCTTCACAGATGTCTTATTTTCTATTGCAGTCAGATTTGGCATTTCTTTTGGTATATATTTTGGAATTTGGCCCAATTGGCATGAAAAATCTTTTTTAAATCCCTAATAAATAAAATTACTGAAACTACCTCAGCTATAGGGCTGTTACTGCCTTTAATCCCAGCTTGCTTTAGTTTTACAAACAGTTTCTTCTTTCTCATTCACTATCTAGTCTTCATTAGCAGACTTGATTTTTTTCCCCACCACTCTTTCCCCTCTGAGACTGAATGGTTCCATTCTGTCATGTCTGTTTCATTTGTCCAGATACCTATTCATTTTTAAGCCATGAATGGCCACTCTAGAATGTAAACTTTTTGTCTTCAACTCATTTTCTTAGTCTTTTTTTTGTTGTTGCCTTTAATTCAGCAGCATTTTTTCTCCTTGTATTTTACTGAAGAACCCAGGCTTGGCCCAGTCACTAGAGCATCTTGCTCTGGGTCCATCAGAAAGGGCCTCTCACTTTTCTACTTTGTGGCTTCATGTCTACCTCAGAAACTGCATGGATGAGAAAGGAAAGACCATTATATAAGATGCTGCACATGTGGTTTAGTAGCTTAGACTTAGTACTCTGGAGTAAGGACCAACCATTTTTAATCTTGGTTATGCTGTTGACTCCTTGGACAAGCCATGGGAAATTATATGAAGTCTAGCATAAAAATGTGCTTCAGGAGACACCATCTTGCTTTCCCTTTTCATAGTTCCAGAAACTAATCTGGCTTTGGGCTTTGTCCAGGAAGGATTCTAGGGAGACTAGGAACAACTTTGGAGCACGGACCATGTTCTAAAAGGCAAGCTCCTGGGTTCTTACTCTATCTTTGGACTTTAAGACAGACCAAAATTATTTGTCATTCTTAGACTGCTGTCAGGAGCAAGGAAATCTTGGAATAGCACAATGTCTCAGAGCTAAATTTGGGTTCTCAGAATTATTGTAGATGGGCATAAACTCTTTATCCAGATGTTGCTTTCTGGAATGGTTGAGAAAGACCAAAGAATTAAGGACAAAATGACAAGCTCCTAGGTATTTTATTGGTTGTTTGTTTTTTTTAAACCCATGTTTTTAAACTTCTGTTCTCCATATATACAAAATGAGAACAAGTAGCATGCTAGGTTCTGTAAAAATTTACACATCAAATTGAATATCCTATAATTTTGGATATATGTAGCTCTTTTTCCTCCAAAGTACACAAAGAAATTACTTATTTCCAAAGAGCAGTAATATATTTTTCAAATCTAATTAATGCAATTCTTAAAGACAGGGTGGCTATTCTAAAATATCACCCCTTCCCTCCATTTTCCTCATGTTGCAGCTTCTATTAAGCAGCACCTACCATTATAATAAATAAGGCAACATTTATTAGACACCAAAAATGATAAAGATATCAATTTTCACTAAGTTATATCAATGCTATTAGAAACTGATGAGTAATTGAGAAATGGCAACTTTTGGTTTTTGAGCCCAAGAATAGGACCAAAATTGGCAAACCAGTAGCTTGTTAATGACTGAGGATTTTAAATGCTAGAATCTATTTAAAGTGCAACTTTGGTATACTGAGTGCTCAAAACTCAAAGATAAATAATACTAAATTGCTATTTCAGTAACATATGTCATGTTACTCATAAAGGGTATATTTGGAGGAAGTTAGAGATTTGGTGGAAAGCAAATTGTGCTTGAAGGCATCAACTACTGTAGAAGTGCTTCTGAGAGGCAGGAACAGCAGAAAGCTTATGCTTATATAAAATATTTTCTCCTTCCCTAGGCTCCGAAGACAGATATTCCTATGGAATCACCTACTTCCCCTGAATCTAAAGAGAACATGGTGGATTTAGCACCTCAGCTGAAGGGTACTAAGGTTAGATCATTACTTTTCATGATTAATTAGGTTAAAAAATGAAAGTAACAAGTTAATTTCTCTATTTTTAACCCCCTTAATTAAACTGAACTTCAGTGGTGTTCTTTAATAAGGAATATTTATTGTACAGTTTGATCTGTTTCTAAGAAAGTTCAGCATTTGGCTATATGTAGTTAGGTTCTATATTTTGCCTTTTGAATCTGTGCCAGAATATGAAGTAGTTGTTCCAGGTTCCTGGTAGTCATGGCAGTGTGACTATAGATCTAATGCACATTGTTTTAAATAAGTAACCCAACTCTTGGTTCTGATATTTAAGGATGAAAAATGTATGCAACTGCCATCAATTACATCATCACCCACACCACCATCAATACCTATTTCATTACCTAAAGGATCCATCACTTCTGCTAAAGAAGCTGTTAAGTATTATCTAAAAAAAGAAAATCCCTTTCCCTCTAGTTGTTTCTAAGGGCAGTGAGAATCTAGAATTGTAACTATTGTAAAATACTGCGTAGTTCTTCCTGTCATCCAAACAGGAAGTTGTAGGCTGAACTTTAGTCATCTTATAACCACTACATTTTTTAAACTCAATTATCCAAAAGAAAAAAAACAAAACAAAACAAAAAAACCAATGCAGTCATAAATCAGACCTAAATATGTTAAGTCTAGGAGCTAATTATAATATAGGCATTCTTATTTTCTTTTGTGCCAGATGGAAATAGTTCCCATATGTTGTGTATTTCACACAGGATTCATATGTCAGGAAATACTAGCAAGAAAGCAATTTAAATCTTAGGAGAAATGTGTGTAAATAAGAAATTACTTATCTATCCATTTTTCCCATTTGGGTAAAGGAATTTGGGACAAGAGCAGAAGGAATGACACAGTCAACAGTGGGGGGGGGGGATTATGGGGGAGTTGAACTGTGGAGTGAGTGGCTCTACTGGCTCCTGAGGACCAAAGAGCACCAGTAAACACACAGATGGTGTAGACATCCAGGGGTCTGGTTTGCATGTCTTTATTTTTATTACCAAGGTAAATTACAAACTCAGATTTGACTTTGTGGTTTGTCATTATTTTGATTAAGGAAGCTAAAAGGGGACTCCTAAAGAACTTACACATCTAATTGTGACCAGTGCTTAAAGTCCTTATGTTTTGTACCTAGACACTCCAGGCCAAGTCACAGGAGACAACCCAAAACAACAAGGCTAGTTCGAAAGGAGCATAAGGACTACTGGAGGATGAAGTTCTTTCTCTCCAGCTTCCTGCCTTCGGCAGTGACATCCATAAAGGGCCTCCCAGTTAAGACTATCTGTGTCTGGTTTGAGTAGAGGATCAACCATTTAGTCCTTGGGGCAGTCCTTTGAGGCCTTATAACTATTCCAGATGATGTCAGCAGTGAGACCAAGTTCAGACCATTTAGAAAAATATAACTGCAAAGCCCATTTCCTCTGTACCATTATGTCATCCCACTTAACTTTGTGTAAAGTGCCCCCCCCCATACTGTTTTTAACACCTTCATGTTTGTGCCCACATCCTTTAAGGGAGGAAACTTTTTCCATAATGGAACCAACTTAGTGCCTTAGATACCTCTGTCTCCTATGGCTTGGTAACCTGAGTAAGAACTTGGAAACTCCAAAAACGATTTTAAGAGCACCTGACCAACTTTTTCAGATTGACTGATCCATCAGGAGGAATAGTTACCCTGAAAACAAATTACCTTATGAGATGGAATGGATATACTCCCCAGTAAGATCTTTCTGGATATAAAGAAAAAAGCTTCTTGGAGAATAAAATGGGGAGTTAAACAGACTGGCAATCAAAAAGGTTTGACTGCTGCTTGGCTGTTTGGAGACATCCCCCTCTGGGCCTGCAGGAACCTGGAAGGTGGCCACGATTCTAGCACATATGGCTTTCATTAGCCACCATTTTGCTAGGAAACATAATTAAGGGTTTAAGACTTAACCATTTGTTTGGGCTGGGTGTGTTTTTCTGGTATGTTTGTCTTTCACAAACAAGACTATTTGTTAGTCATAGGGATTGTTCAAGTCTGATATAATCCCCATGCTACCCAACAACAAATATTACCTTCTGATATTTATTTTCAGTGTTTTCAGTATCGTCCATACTGAAAAAACAATATAATAGATTGTCATGCAGCTGACCAACAGCTTTCTTCCCTTGGGGAGCGCTTAGCAGGGAATAGGTATCTTGGCCTGTGGGTGACGAAATTATTGGGTTGTCGGAAAAGTCATGACATGTTTTCTGTTTTTCGTTGCAAAAATGCGTCATGACTTTTCCGACAACCCAATAGATTTCCTTACTTTCTATGAAATTGAAAGCACTTAGATAGGAATCAATTAAACCAAGTAAAACTCAAATCTCCTTGTCTGGAATCACCTAAATGAGGACTGTCATCAGCATTTCATAGCAAGGATATGTGCTTTTACGAGCTTCCTAAACCTCCTCTCCAACAGAGGACAAGCCCCACCACGTCCTGCTAATGAACTCCAGTTCCTTGAGAACGATGAATCCCTCCTATGCAGCATTTCATGGGTCTCGTCATTGGCTGAGCAAGGTGATTCACAATAAATTTCCCCACTTTTAAAATGATAGCTGTTTAATTAGTTCACATTTCAAGTGTTGACTGTGGGAAAGGGATTAGCTACTTAACTTGTTCAATCCTGTTGACGCTGAATGATGCACAGGTACTGTTGGGCTACAATTCTTTCTGGCTTTCCCTGTGAGCAGAGTAGGAACGGTTAGGTCAAGGGGCCCCTGGCCACTTTTGACCCCAGTTGGCCTTCACCCGTTTTTGCTTCATAAACAGGCATCAGAGACACTTGATACCACCTCTCTTCCCATTCTTAGATAGTTCAGAGAAGTCAAGGTTGCTTCTTTGTTCTCATCACTTACAGCACTTGGCTGTGGGGTTCCATGATTGTTACATTTAGCTCCATGTTGAAACTGAGCTATTGGTGTTCTGGTAAATTAACAACCAACTTTGGGGGGGAGGGAGGGGCTGATCTGTAGCATTTGCAGATTCCAGTGATGTAAATACTCCCACATGGCTGACTTCAAGCTACCAACAGGCCACTGAACAACAGAGTTGGGAAGAGATGTATGCAGTTGGCTCAAGAACCAGCCCCAGTACATCACCAACCCTAGTCCCTACTGGAGTAACAAGACAATTAAATCTCTAGTTGTTGTGTCCATTAAATGTATAACTTGTAAGTACCGGCACAAATATCTTGAAGGCAGTACAATATAAGGACTGCTAGCCAACCTAGAGAGAACTTGCCCAAGGCTGAGTCTTCCCCACCATTTGGGTTCTTGCTGACCTTCTCTCTCCCTGGCTCGCAGCTGAAGGAATAGAAGACCATGCCCAGTTGCTACACAGCTTTCTCCTTTCCCTGTTCTCTCCTCGTCCTTCCAGATGCATGTGCCTTAGCTGTACCAGCTGCTAATAATCTGAGTATAATTTTAGGCGTTTTTTAAAACCCAACCTCACTGGTGATGTCAGACTTGGCCTATATCTTAGACATTGAAAATTCTGCTACAATAGAGAGGTGCTGGTGGCACTTGGCATTCATGGACCTGCACTTGTGCTGTGTCTAATTCTGAAGTTTAGTCATTACAATATGAGTCACATTGATGATGTCGAATACATGTTCTGTAATGCTAAAAACCAGGCTAAAAGATCTGCCAGTCACCACAGTACACACCTACTAATGGAACTTCCAAGCAGACTGACACATTACCTAATGTACTGAGATTTTGGCCTGCTGGCTCCTCCCAGTGGCCGCTGATAAACACAGTGACTTCACTGTCATTGAGATAGATTTCTTGCTTCATGTGAGGTTCAATCTTACTTACCTGAGATCAATACATTACATTAGCGGTACCAAGGGACTGATGATCCCTAGCCTATCACAATTAGAAAAGGCAGAAAGGCAGTTATTGATTAATGCTGTGGTGATCCCAGGCCCTAATCTTTTAACCCTCAGGAAACCAGATTCAGTGCTGTGACAGCACGTCGTCTTCATTAGATAAACTGGATTCCTTTCCTCAGGAGACCCAATCTGGTCATCTAAGTAAAACGGTCATTTCATTTTCTCTCAGGTCAATTTCACTATCTTTTATTAGACAGGCAGCTTAGTCTCTGGGGACATTCGTGGATGATTTGAGTGGTAACAGCGAAGACATCACTGTTGTAATAGTGCCTTATATTTATCCAGCACCTCTCCCGAAGGCATATAAAACTCTTTATAGATTCAAGGGCCAAGGCAGAAATTATCATCACTATTTTACAAGGAAAGACACCACTATAAGGTCCCACCCCAACTTTACCCAGGAAAGCTGTCAGGTGCCACAGCTTCTTGGAGGTGAGATACTCCATGCCTCGGGCCACCTGATTGGCGCAGGAAACCAGGTCCTTGGAGGAGAGCAGCTCCTCTGGGCTGTGGCTGGGGTTGTAACAGTATTCCAGACCAGGAGGCCTCCGGGCCTGCAAGTACTCCCGTAGGTTGCCCTTGGAAGCATACTCCTCGATGACGTGCAAAGGACCTAGTACTAAGAGCTAAAATTCACTTCCTGGCTCTGTTCACCAAATAATGCCTTCGTTAATAAACAGAAACTGTAATATGTTGACATTTGTATATTTACAGACACAAGGATACGAGAACTAATTTACAATAGTGGCCAACATTGCAGCTGCCAAAAAATAGCTAGCTCAGAAAGGAAACTTAAAAGCAGCAATTCCATTTTCCCTACAGAAATGAAAGTGGATTGAACTTTCTTTTGTTCAGCAGTAACCCAGCAAAAAAAGCAAGCTTTCCATTATAGAGGCTGAGCACTGCGTTCTAAGGAGCCAGGACGCACCTGGTGAGCGCAGGGATAACCAGCAGGTGGCAGAGGAAGTAAATTTCCAAGCAGCCAAAAAACAAACATTCAGAGAATTTTTCCCCTTTCCTGAGGGATGGGGTGGAGTTTGTACAAGAACTATAGGAGGCCAAGATCTGTGATAATCCCAACACATGCAGCCTGGTCACATGGATACAGGAAGCCTGGTGTGGGGGAGGACCATGAACACAGAGCAGGCTGGGAAACATGAAGCAGCGGACCTACCTGAATGTAAAACTAGTCGTAGGTGACACGTTTGCCCTCACACAGCAGCACAGGCAAAACCACACCCACACAGAGGGGGTAGGCACACATCTGGGTTTGAGTTCCTGCAGGCCCTTGTTGAATAATCCTGAGCTTTCCTCCACCTCTCTAGCTCCCCTTGGCTATTCCGAGGTAGGTTCCCACCTCCCTCTCTGACCCTCTGACCTACCCAACCTCACCAGTTTCCCCTGAGGAAACAATCAACAACCGGTTGAGAGCTGCAGAGCCTTGGCTCTTGGCCCAGGGCCTCTGGTGCACTGACAGGAGGTTCCTGCCCATTACACAGACGTCGTCGTCTCCTGCTTTTCCAAAAGCATTGGAGAGGTAAGAGGTTTGTCCTGAGGTCTCGGTGCAGGACCCAAGAGGAAGAGGTTAGGATAAAACTGCTGGGAACGCGCAGTACCCTCTGGACAGACAGACCTAGGGTCCGTTAAGTCTTGTTCCTTTCCAGCTGACATTCTCTCCCTTGTCACACAACCCATATAAAAATGAAGCAGCAGCAATTTTTATTTGAGGGACCTAAACTGAAAATAGGTTTAGAACATAATTTAAAAAAATAAAACAGCAAAAGTAGCAAAAAATATATGACCTTTTAAAAAACATTTTCCTTTTTTTCTTTTTTCTTTGTTTTTAATATATAGCAACTGATGCCTCCCAGCCACCAGGAGCATCTTACCCAATGGGTAAATCTCTGGTAACGACCCTTTTAAAAAGACATGTAAATATATACTCAGATTTATACACTTTGTGTTTTCTTCATAGCTATGTACAAAGTCCCCAGTTTGGGGCCGGGCCCCAGGGCCACAACACTGCTCCTAGCCTCCGCCTCCCCGTCCTCTGGCACCAGGTATTTGGTCAGCAAAGCAAATTAGTATCAGAATTAATAAGCCACTGGCACCATCTATCTGGAGCAGAGGTCGCCTTCGACTGAGGCCCGAAGCCCTGACCTCCCCTCACTACTACTGCAGGTAGCCCTGAGGACGAGGCACCTGCCACCAGAACACGGGGGCTTATGGGTTACGGTGAAGCAGACAAAACCAACACGAGAAAGCCCAGTCAGCTCTCACTTGCATGCCTGCTCACCTCCCGCTCCCTGACCCTCCAGGCAATGCCAGGTGGCAGGAAGGGGTCTTGGTCCAACATCTGGGAGGGAACAGAGTGGCCATCAGCAAGTACCTGCCTCTCTGTTCCTCTCTCTCACAAGCAGGTTGAGAGGAGGAAGAAGAGAGGTGAGCTCAGTGGGGTGAAGGCCTCAGGTAGGCGGCTGGCTCCTGCCAGTAGGAAAGGGGCAAAGGGGAAGGCAGTGAGTCCAGCGGGGAGTGGTGGCTGAGGGTTACAGCTGAGGATGGAGTCCGGGGAGGGGCAGTGCTGGGGTGCTAGTCAGCGTCGTTTGAGTCCGCCATTGGCAAGCTGGGCTGGGTGTCGGGGCAGACAGGGCTCCTCAGGCAACGGCTCATGTGAGAAGACAGAATCCTCCCCTGAGGAGCAGGTAGAGCTGCGGGTGTCGGGAAAGCTGGGAGAGTATTGGTCCAGGGGCATTGACAGGTCCAGGTACTCCTGTGACAGGAGAGACAAAACAACAACGGATCCAGCATTCTCCTCCCTGTGGCCGTAGTAATTCACAGAGATGTGCCTAACTGGTGATGCCTGTAGGTCTAGGATGGGACAGCCTCACCTGGTTGGAGGTCAAGGCCACAATGCGGTCCAGGTCTTCTACCAGCTGCTTGAAGGTAGGTCTTTGAGAGGGTACTGCGTGCCAACAATCCCGCATCATCATGTACCTGTGGCCGGATTGCAAGGCCAGGGGAAAAAGGACGTAAGCAGAGAGATTAAGAAGCTCATGGTGGAGGGACTGTGGGAATGACCAGGAAGGGCTGCTGAATCTAGTTGAACACCTTTTCCTTCCTCTTCCCATCAAACCCATTCTGCCCCCCAGGGCCTAGCTCAGGACCTCAGGCATCTGCTCATGCTTACAGCTCATTGGTGCAGTTACTGGGCTTGTCCATACGATGACCCTCCTTCAGCAGCTTGAAGAGCTCCTCCACAGGCACACCAGGATATGGGGAGCCGCCCAGAGTGAAGATTTCCCACAGGAGCACCCCAAAAGACCACCTGTGGATAAGCACAGAGGTTCTGGGTGATGCGGGCACAGAGGTAGGCCAACCTCGAGTCCTTTCCATCTCACACCAGTGTGCTAGCTACCCATCCTGAACCCACCGTACCCCCAACACAAATCCTTAATTCCAAGGGGAATACTAGGAGACAGTGCAGAGAACAGATCAGTTTTTCCACCCCAGGAACAAAGTGAATAGATACATACAATGTTTTGGTTTTTTTCCCGAGATGGAAGGAGACCCTCATCCACCCAGAGGGGAGGACGGGACCCTATCGTCCTGGACATTTTCTATCCCAAGTATCCCTGCCAATTGCCCATTTCAAACTCACACATCACTCTGGTGGGTGTAGATCCGGTCAAACAATGCCTCGGGTGCCATCCACTTCACAGGCAGTCGCCCCTGCAAGCAGCACGGGGAGGTTGGGGGTGGCCCAGGGCAGGGCGATCAGGGACTAAGGAGGGTGCATGCGGGATTGGACTTGGGAAGGAGTGCGCGTGTTCAGCTCATCCCACCACACTGATTTTCAGGCAAAGCAACCTGCATGGGGTTACAGCAGAGAGATCTAAGTGGGAGAAAGCCTAGCGCAGCAGAGTTCTGGGCAGAGGACATGCACCGAGTGGCCATGTCAGCACTTACATTGGTCGTCTTCTTATAGTAGTCGATGTGGTGAATGTCCCGAGCTAGGCCGAAGTCTGCGATCTTCATCACGTTGTCCTCTGTCACCAGAACATTCCTGGCGGCCAGGTCTCGGTGTATGCACTGTGGAGAGAGGAGGGGAAGCCAGGGGAGGGGGAGAGGGGAGAGAAGACGGGGGGCTGCAGGTGACGGGGGCACAGGCTCTAGTGGTTGCCAGCTGTCAGCACGTATCAGGGTCCAGCTGTCTGAGGCCCCCTATACTCCAGCACTCACTTTGCAGCTCGCAGGCGGGCCCACTAACCTCCCAAGCCGCCTCCTGCCACACCACTCACCTGAACATGCTAGTTCCCTGCTAGAATGTTCCTCATTTCTACTTCAAACATTCGAACACCTCCAGCTTCAGAACTCTAAAGCACATTAGCAAACCCTCTGTAGCTACCTCCTTTCCTGGTCTTTCCAACTCTTTTAGCTTTGGATTTGTACCAGAAAAGGCTGAACCTTCATGCTTATGTCCAGTCTGTATAGGTATGTGCTTTCCAGCTCTGTGTCTCCAGGCACAGCATATCCATGCTGGGTTGGAGCCCAAACAAAACCAGTGTTTAGCGAGCACTGAAAACTGTACTGAACACTCTCACACAACTTCACTTTACTCCCGTAACCATTCTTATTTTATATTTGAAGAAACAGAAAATATGAAGTAGCTGCCCAAGGCTACACAGAAAGTGGCAGTGCACAGATGTGAACCTGACCTAGTCTGAACCCCAAGGCCACACGGCTACACTGGTTCTCCTGACGCCGATGTCCCCTGAGAGCGTAAGACAGCACATATGGTCAGTGCTCAATGTGTCTATGACTCTGAAGGATAGAAAGTCATAAGCTGTGGAATGCGGAGGGCCCTGTTCCCACTCCAACTTCACCCAGGAGAGCTGTCAGGTGCCGCACCTTCTTAGAGGCGAGGTACTCCATGCCTCGGGCCACCTGATAGGCGCAGGATACCAGGTCCTTGGAGGAGAGCTGCTCCTCGGGGTTGTGGCTGGGGTTGTAACAGTATTCCAGACCAGGAGGCCTCCGGGCCTGCAAGTACTCCCGTAGGTTGCCCTTGGAAGCATACTCCACGATGACGTACAAAGGACCTGAGCGTGAGGATGAAGAGGCCATCAGGGCAGGCAGGCTGGTTAAGCAGGTTTCGTCTCACCTCAAGGAAACCCCACCCCCTAAGGGCACACCCTAACCTAACCTCCCCTTCAGGAAAGTTCAGGAAAATTCATCCCACCACCCGAAGAGAGTCGGGGAAATAATTCTTCCCAGCATAGTCCAGAAAGTTCCCAAGCAGAGTTGGGCGTTAAGAGCCCTAATCTAGACCACAATTACTCATCTGCTTCTATCCACACACTGTGTCTGTGACTCCAGGTATCTGTCTTCTCAGATCAACACCAATGGGCATCAGCCCATTGAAGAAATACACTGAAACTACTGCTAAACCTGCTTCTCTCCTTACCCCCCTTTCCTAGTGTGGCTAAGAGATGCCTGGTCACTGACAGCCTAGCTTATCTTTTCCTTGACAGATACTGTTCTTTGAGCAGCAGGCCCACATTCCCATCTGAGACCCTACGCCAAGCCCAGCCTGGCTTAGTACCTACCATCCTGCGTGCAGGCCCCCAGCAGGTTGATGATGTTCTTGTGCTTCCCGATCATCTTCATCATCTCCATTTCTGAGATCAGGTCTGACAGGTCTTTCTCTGTTGCATCCGCTTTGCACACAAACCAGAGAAGGGGATGAGACTCGTTTACTTAGGAAGGGAGGGCAACAGGAGAAAAGCTGAGGGGCAGGGATGCAGCATATGCCCGAGGAGTCCCTTTCCTCTGGAAGTGGCTTCTCTCCTCCCCTTTCCATGTCCACATTTATTTTCCCTTCCCTCTCGTGACAGCTGTTGTTGCAACATGTGGTAATGAGTGGAGCAGAGGACATGATGGGGGAAAATCAGCTAGCGATGGAATCTAGGATAAACACCCAACCACGACCCAGGCTGACCCCAAGGCACAAAGTGAGATTACGGCAATCTCGGGGTGCAGAATGCCCCCTCCACTCCCAAGCAAATCCAGGCAGGCCGTGCAGCAGGTGCGGGAAAGGGTGTTCCACTTGGCCCGAGACCCACAGGCTGCTTGGCAAGGGAAGGGATCATTTTTGCAAGGACAGAAACATCACTTACACTTCAACATCTTAACAGCCACTTTGGTCACACGGTTGGGTTTGTCCTTGTCCAGCCCAATGGCCTCCGCCAACACCACCTGCCCAAAGCAGCCCTCTCCCAGGGGTTTGCCTAAAACCAGTCTTTTGAGGAAACAAAGGGGGATGGTGTAAGTTGGGGCTGGCAAAATTCAAACTTTGAAAGGACATCCAATCTCCACTTGTCCACACTTCACTCAGGTGTGAGTGCAAAGTGGAAATGATCTTCCTGGGCGCATCTGGTGCACCTCCAGTCCCCGGGTCTCAGTACAGCAACTCCCACCATGAGAATAACAAGCAGGGACTTCCTCACAAGCTGAGAGTAGAACATTACCTGTCTCTAGGCAGCTCCCAGCGAGGGTCTTCAGGAAGCTCATATTCAGAGACCCCAGCCAGCATGGGGGTTCCACTGGAGGAGAGACGTGATGGCCGAACCAGCAGAACCCCCGAGTTCATGGACGCACTGGAGTCAGCTGACACCTACAGAGAAGCGTGGGGTCACCCTTCTAGCGAGGGAGGTGTGGGGGGATGGGGTAGGGGGGCAGATTCCTCCAATACCAAGTCAGGACTTCTCACCAATGACAGAGGTATCTATCTGTTACCTGATGTTCTTTCCCCAGCACCGAGGGGCAGAAAGACCACAAGAGGTCAGAAGACCTAAGTTCTACAATGGACTTGTTTCTGCCACCAACTAGCCTTTTTGGTTTCAGTTTACTCACCTCTAACATAAACAGACCATATGTACCTCTTCCACACTGAATTTTACAACTTATCACTGTAATAGCCCTATCTTGTCCTGATTCTCTGTGAAAGCCCTGCCTCTGATTATGGATTCCTAACTCCCAAAGCACCTCCTGGAATGAGCACAGATCTACATGAACGTTCCCTCCTCTCACATGCCTTCATCTTTTGTTCCATCACCTTGGAAAATGGGAGGGTGGGCACACAGGAAACAGGGCATTTTGGGACCCGACTCAGGTCTTCCGCTCTACTCTATCTTGCAGCTCTAACCAGCCCTCAGGGACAGTTCAAACTCGCAATATCCATTGCACATTTGGCCCACTTAGGACTTTTTCCCAATCCATGTGCCAGCTTATGTTGGGCACATGGGAATCCAACTCTATGTGCGTCAGAACATTCCACTGCCCCTGGCCCAGAAGCCAGAAAGCAAACCCAAAGCGGAAGGTTGGGGGCAGTGGAGAGGAAGAGTATTAGTGGGTCCTGGAGGAGCCCCAAAGGGCACAGGGAGAGAAGGTGATGCTGAGCGTGCAAATCCCCTATCTACTTTCTGTTACCTGTCTGCGCAGAGGAATGCTCTTGGCCAGCTTGTGCACAGCCATCTGGCTGTGGAAGTCACTCTTCTTGGTGCCACTCTTCATCTTGTAGATGATGACAGATCCCACCATGCAGGAGATGAGGAAGGCCCCTGTGCAGTAGATGATGATCTCCAGGTATAGGGGCGAGGTCATCACCGCTGGTCTTTCCTCCAGGGCTGAGTCAGTGTGAACAGGGTGTTAGTAGGCTCTGAGGGCCCAGCCCACTAGGGTCCCTAGCTCCTAGCTCCACCCATCTCCTTTCCTCTGGGGATCTGTAGGGCAGAGAAGAATTAAGCTAGGTCCTAGCTAGGACTGGGGTTCCAGCACTAAGCAGATCAGACATCTTATGATCTTTGAGGCTTCCTGATCCTGACTCCAATCCCCCAAGAGGGATGGACTGGAGGAACTATTTTGCTACACAAGGCCCATCGTCATTAATTCAGGAGCCCTCCTTGCTCAGCTGAACTGCTGGGCTAGACGGGTACCAGGTACCCTGCAAGGGACAGCTGAGAAGTCCCCTCGTCTGGATGCCTTTCTCAGCCTCCTCATGGAAACATGGCCCTTCTCTGCAGTGCCTTGGCATTATGAGCACACACAGATCACATGGAAACAGATGAACTGGTTTCTGAGAGTCTTTTGTCTCTGATAGTCCATGAGGGCTGGGATTGCGCCTTGTTCATTTCTGTAAGCCACAGCACCTGGCATAGAGTGGCACTTGCAGAATGAGGACAAATGAGGGCAGGAAGAAAGGGTGTGTCTGTGTCCTGACTTAAATATCTCACCTTTCACCTATGTCATCTCTGTCAGGTCAGACGTGTAAATATTTACACCTAGCCAAACCACAGGCAAAACTGACTCAATTTCCAAACATGTCTTAGACTACTTGAGATTAAAAAATGTAACGTTTTCTGCAGCTCTTAAGAATTCTACTCACAGGCCCTGACTCCTAAAACTGAAGAAGGAAATGGGGGGTGGGGGCAATGTTTTATTCTTTTCTCCCGTCTTCCACTTAGAATTTACTGTTCCCGCGGAAGCCCATCCATTCGATCTACCAGCGTTCCCTTCCACATGAGAGACAGGGAGGGTTTACGTCCAGCACTCACAGCACTGGCTTCACCGAAAACTCCCTCCCCACCAATGTGAACATTCCTCTCCTTCCATAGCCCTCCTCCCAACCCCCCCTTTAAAAAACCCTAGCTAGTCACAGAGGCAGGCACCTGGGGGACCTCCCCCAAGAGGCACCGGGTGTGACCCCAACTGAGCCCCAAGAGAACTTCCGGGGCCTGACAAGTAGACAGCAGAGCTGATAACGGGAGGAGAAGTGTTTGTTTTTCTCTTTCCCACTGTTGAGAAACAAAGACAACTGAGTGGGAGTATACCTGGGACAAAGACAGTGACAGTGATAAAAACAGAACGCTTCTCTGCCTCAGCAGGGGTGTTATCAGACCCTATTGGGCAAGCAGGACAGGAGAAGAGAGAGAAGAGAGAGGACAATGCCAGCAGTAACAAGAACAGCACAGCTCCCAGACCCACATGCAGGACCCTCACAGAGGCAGTGACAACCAGCTCTGGCCCTGCAGTCACACCAGCCCACCACCCTGAGCAAGCGGCAGACTCCTTCCTTCCCAGCCCAACACAAAGACCTCCCCTCTCGGAAGAGGAGAAACATCAGCGGCCAGAGAGGATAAACGGGCCCCATCCAGCCCCCTGCGGCTGCCTGAGACCGGCCTTATTTAAAGCCGCTCCCGTCCACTGGTCTTGGTAGGCTCTCTCCTCTGCCATCAGAGGGTGGCCGCACAGGAAGGTGGGCTCGCACTGCTGGCAAGTAGCAAGCCTCTCTTTACAGAGTGCCTACCTTCAGTTAAAGGAGGAGCGGAGCCCTTTCTGAGACTTTTGGGGGCTGGCAAAAAAGGATCAGACAAATCAGGGAGGGCTGCTAGACCCAAGGATGGAAGGAGCCTGCCCTGGAGGAGAGCCCAGCGGCAGGTGAAGTCCAGATCCCACGCATGCATTACGTTGGCCAAGGGGAGAGCCAGATGGAGGTGGGAGGTCTCCGTGCTCCTGCAAAACGAGGAGAGCTCCTAGGTGAGCCGAGGGGCATCAACCGTCAAGGTTGTGGAGAAACTGCTGGAGCCGCCCACTGGCCCACGGAGCCCGTGCCTCTACCGCTGCCAGCTCTGTGTCTCCCCCACAGCCCCGCAATGCATGCTCCCCCCGTGCCCGTGGCAAGGGCAGGACATCGAGAGGAGAAGACCAGTGTATACCTTCCAGAACGGTCAACCATGCAGAGTGATGGGAGAGTCCGATAGAGTTACCCGCCAAGCACGTATACTCCCCCGCGTCCTCAAAGGAGACATTCCTTAAGTGGAGCACTTCCATCTCTTTGTCGGTGGTATTAACGCCGGCCGTCTAGAAGAGACAACGGAAGCAAAATGGACAAGCACAGGACATGAGACCTCCACACGACACAGAGACGGGGCGGAGAGGAGGGGGAGGGAAACCAGAGAAGAGATGCTCCCCAGCGTCTCCTTTGCAACAACGAACACACAAAAAAACCACCAGGCAGCGAGGAGACCTGTTAGAGGAAGAGCGTGAGGCCCTGAGGGAGGAACTCCGGCAGACCTGAGACGACGACGGCTGGTTATGACCCTTCACCAGACGCTGGCAGCCCCTGGCCCATCTAAGCATGCGGGCAGTGGGCAGCATGGAGAAATGGGGCCCAGCGAGTCGGGGGGCTGTTTGGTTTCAGGTGAAGAATGTCAGAGGGCACACACAGGAGGGATGGACGGGGGCTGCACACACACACACACACACACACACACACACACACACACACACACGCGCGGCCTGAGGACAGTGGTTTACACGGGAACGCCTGGTCCCTTCTCACATCCAGTCTGCAGTATCAGCCATAACAGAGCAAGACTGTCCTCACGAGAGCACACGCAGCCAGGGAACACACAGAAGGCACAGAGGAAGCAGATACCAACACAGTACCGAACCAAACCAGCCTCCCAGGCCGGGTATTTTTCCATGGCTCTGGGCACTAGAAATACAGCAGGATAACAGGGAGAGTTGGGTGCTGGCTTCCCCACCTGCCCCAGCAGCTTGGGGCCAAAATCAAATTCCCAGCACACGGCCCCATCCATCTCCCCATTACCTTTTGCCACAGGTCTGGTGACAGTGAGCCACGCAGACTGGTTAGCTTCACCAATATAATTGGAAACCTTACACACATACTCCCCGCTCTGGGCCTCTGTCACATTGAACAGGGTCAGCACTTCCGCATCCGAGCTATTAATCCCCGAATGCTGGAACAAACCAACGACATGCCAGTCAGTTGGGCAAACACTGGGATGTGCCCATACTTTGCTCCCAGGTAAGGTGAAGGCAGGGAGCTAAGGCAAGGAAGACGTTAAGTGAGATTTATCATCTTTCCCTTTTTAAGAAGACAAAACAAGTTGATTTCAAAAGTCCAAAGCATCTGACAGCAAAATAAACCTAAAAAAAAAAAAATCACTGCCCCCAATATTCTGTTTGTATCAAACCCACTGCTCCAGGACTTGGGCAGAGATTGCAAATGGCCAGAGACAGTGGCCAAGGTCCAAGGCCACGGGCCCACTTCCTACACAGCAGTTTCAGCACCAGTAGTGAAGAGAAGGGATGGCCAGTAAATCTTTGGGACAGCCAAGCCAGGGGAGGATGAGGTCTAACTCTGGGACCAGGAGGTAAACCACTTTCCCAGCTTCTGGTTATTTCCTGCTGCAAGATCCACTGGAGAATTAGGCAATTACCTTCCCTGGATTAATGGAGCATTCAGGGACAATCAAGTGTCTGGGAGTGACAGGAAAAAGGAAGAAAATGCCATTACTCCAGATACTGCTTAGAATTTACCTGCGGCACTTGCTTTTCTAACTCTACCTAAGCTGTGCCCTTATAATTCACCCCACTTGCCAGAAAGAATGTGCCTTGGGAAACAGGGTGGAGACTGGGAAACGCTTGCTGGAAGGGCTTTGGTCCTGAGCAATGGAAAAAGCAGGAGTCCAAACGCCTTCCTTCAGCAGCTGACCCAAAAGCCTGAACAAAGTTGCTCTCAAAGCTCTTTGAAAACCAGCAATGCCCCACCTACCTCCCATCACGCCTCCACTCTGTGGCCTGTTTCTAGTCCTGGGGAATGTGGCTCTCCCTATTTAAGATGGAGCATGTGCCTCAGGGTAAGGGATGAGTCCCAATCATGGGCACTGAGCCTAAACACAGCACTTGGGCCCGGGGAGATACTGGTCTCCTTCCCAGCACACAGCCCACGGAGACTGGGGCTAAGATTACCTTCAAGATCTGGACATAAGGCAGGTTGTCCGGACCAATCTTACTCCCATTCACCTCGATGTGCTTTAGCCACTGGATGTGGGGCTGTGGGTCACTGTACACCTTACACATGAACTCCACATTGCTGCCCAGAGCCACTGTCTTGTTGGCAGGCAACCCTGCCTGCAGGATGGGTCGGTGAGGAGACCGCTCTGTGGAGGAAGGGAGAGGAGAGGCTCATCAGGCCCTGCCAATGGTACACTCCTGGCCAACAGAGAACATCTCAAAGACCACAAAGAGAAGTTCACACCACCTCGGCTTTCCCTGTGATGGGCAGTGCACTGCCCAGCCCCTCGGCTGAGCCCCTCAAACCTGAGGTCGGAGAAGGGACATCCTCTCCTCAGGCCCTAGGCTACTAGGAACCTCCTCCCCAAGGCAATGCCTCCATATTTACAGGCAAAAGAAGTCTCTCTTGCCTTAATGGAGAACACTGTTAGTTACACCCTCAGACCTACTTTTCCTTAACTAAAATTACGGAGTCATTTAGACTCCTGCTATTCAAAGCGTGTTCCAAGAGGAACAGCCTAGCGTCACCCAGGAGCCTGTTAGAAATACCAAATTGCAGACCCTGCCCCAGACCTGACAGACCAGAAGCTTCTTTTTAGACCATCACCTCAAAAGCAAGACAGAATGCTGGTTGTGACTCTTTACCTTAAGATCTCTAGAGAATGAGATTCAGAATGTCTAAAAGAAACGAACAGGCTGCTGGAGTCAGCACAGGCCTGGAGTTCTGCATGAACTAAATGCCTGACCTCTCTGAGCCTGTTTGCTCTTCTGTATAGCGGGAAATAGCGGGAATAACACTGCCTGCACCTTGCAGGGGTGCCATGAGAATTGCAGGTGATGTGTTTCAAGTGCCCAGCACACCGTTGGTGTTCATGAAGCAATAGCTACTATTAGGCTAAATTTAACATCACCACTCCAATCAACTCTTGAGACTATCAACAGCACCACACTTCACTTTAACAATGAGTCATAGCACTATCTGATCCTCTCAACTCTTATTTACAGATAAGAAAAGCGAGGCACAAAAGAGGAAAGTGACTTGCATAAACTGACAGAGCTATTCAGTGCCAACTCCAGCCTGACGTTATCCCTCACTAAATCTGGACCCCATGGCTGTTTTCCCCACGCCCTGCTCTCTTCTCTCTAAGCTCCCACTCCTTTTGCTATTTGCATTCTTACCCACAACATCGAGCTGGTAGGTGTGGTTAATGCTGCCATACTCATTCTCCACAATGCAGGTGTAGTTGCCCTTATCAGAAGGCACCACAGAGTCCATTATGATACTCCAGGTGGCATAACGGACCTGAGGGGAAACATGCCAAAGGGCTCCAGTGAGGATCTGCAGGAAAACACAGGCAGAAGCCACCTGGCAGCGTCGGTGCCCTGTGGTACTTACTCTCCAATCTGAGCACAGAGCACATGACCCGTGTGGCACCGTGAGGCATGGCCTGCCCACCCCCAGCCCATTCACACTGAAAGAACACATTAGGCTAACTGGGTGTGAGGAATTCTGGACGTCTGCCCACAATAGCTAAGGCCGTCGTGATCTGGACAAAGGTGCCTTCTGCACTCTCCCAAATACTCAGCGAACTTCCCAACTCTGCACTCTATCCACGCAGGTCCTGTGCCGGATCGGCTCCCTGCTAAGGGTCTGGCCCTGTCTGCACTTGATATCTCATTTCAAAAACTATCTCCTGCAGCCCAATCAGCAGTCAGAGTTGTTCTCACCATCCTTCTGTACCTCTAATGAAGCACTTAGCACAGCCTGCTTTTTATGACAGTGCTCATGGACACCTGCCCTCCTATGAGGCTGGAAATTCTTTACAGGCAGGAGTGCTGCCTTGTACCACTCGCAGCATGGTGCCTTGCTTAGAGTGTTTAGTGAATTCGTTTACAATGTTTCCCTATTTTTCTGATCTCTTCTGCTTTTCTCATACAAGATTAATTGAGAAAAGAACAGCTGGATGAGATGGGAGAGAAACAGGGACTATAAGGTTGATCAGAGGCTCAGAGGCTCTAAAGGGATTCCAGTGAACATGTTCTTCCTACAATATAAACGGGCAGAGGACATGAACAGACAATTTACACACCAGGAAATGGAAATCATTTAACATAGGAAAATTCTAAGTCTGTTAATAAGCAAAATAATGCACAAGAGAACGATGCGACACTATCATCTATCAAATTTATTGGCAAAAAGATTCATGATATGTCAACAAGTGACAAGGTAAGAAATTACATACACGATGTAATCAACTATCTAAAAACCATATACATAGGGGGAAAGACCAAAAAAATTTCAACTTTATTTGCACTTATTTGTATTTGAAATTTTTCTAAAATGCATTACTTTTATAGTTAAAAAGCCCTGTTTGAAACAATTAAAGGCATGTAATAGGATTTTCTAAGTCAGCGTCTCCCATTCCTTTTATTCTTTCATATATACACACATACCTTGTAGCCTCCAATCCTGTGGTCAGGTTTGAATTCTTTGCCATTTTTCAACCAGCGCAATGTTGGGTTAGGAGTCCCACTGGAAGGGCATTTGAACTTCACTGTCTTGGCGGCTGGCACTGCATGCAGTTTCTTTTCCATCTTTTCTGGGGATGTCCAGTATGGAGCCACGGCTGCCCAGGGAAAGCCAAGAGACAGGCAGGGGGCTGGTCAGGCTCAGGGGCCAGGTCCCAGGCCAGGACCTGGAGGCACCCCGCCACCTGCCCAACAACTATGAGCCATGCCTACACTGATCAGGATGCCCGAAGGACCCCACTTTCATGCATGACGACCCCACATGCTCGCTCCTCCTCCCATCCTCCAATCATCTGAGCCTCCCACTTCCCCCCCCAAACCCAGCAGCCAGGCCCGTAGGGCAGTAAGGTAGAAAACAGTGTCTCACGCATACGGTTTGGTTTGGTGTTATCTGTCTCTTTCTCCTCTGAAGAGGAGTCATCATCATCATCATCATCCTCCGAGGAGGGGAGAGCATCTATGGGAAGGAGAAAGGGATACTGAGGTCCCTCCAATGGAAGAGGGGCTTCTCTAGATTTCCATCCGTATCAACAGCCACCCCCTAAACATAAAGGTCAACCCACTTATAGATGAACAGACACCATCCCCATACTGACTCCCAGGCCCACTCTTCCCTTAGTGACTGTCTCTCAGTGGGACAGAAACAGTTCATTAAGAACTGAACGCTCTTTGCTTGTCCCCTTTCTTCCCCCAAACCAATGCACTGCCCGCTTCTGCCTAGAGTCATTACACTGGGCAGTTTCATCAGTGACAGCAGGTCCTGTTTTAATTTAATTCCACCTGCATTCAGAGGCTCTCCCCATTTATGCAGCCTCCCGGTTGTGCTGGGTCCTAGCTCTCCTGTATCCTCGTTTGACCTGATAACCATTGGGAAACTCAGACAGATGTAGGCACACTGAGGCCAAAAACGATTTCCAAAGCCACGGGCTGAACAACCCACAGTCAGACTTTTTCTAGCACGCATTTGCTAAGGTGTGGAAGCTGCCCTTCTTAACCAGAGCAGATAGGGAGCCCACTACACAGTCCGCAGCTGCCAACACTTCTCCCCTAGTATCCACCTCTTTTAAGAGGCTTGACATACGTGTGGTCACCAATCAGGGCTCATGCCAGATCTTTCTCCAGTCCTTGCTAGTGCTTTTGGGGGTTCTGGAGGGAAATAAAGGAGGCAAGTCCCTGTTAGGGGCAGGTTATAAAGGATACCTGAGTGGAGGAAGTGCCAAGCCTGCACCCTACGGGGGCACAAATGGCATAAAGGAAATTTCAGCTCTACTTCATTTCATCCTGCTTTTGTGAACGTCGCATTCCAAAAATGGCAGATTCCCAAAGTCACAGAGCTGTAGGGTTCCCTGGCTGCCCTAACACAGCTCTGGAAGCTGGAGGACAGATGTTTTCCATAAAGCCTGTGGATATGGCGGTGCAGCTGGATCCTTTCCCATTACAGTAGGGACCTCACGATGTATTCTGGGGCTCTAATCACTAAGCCAAGTACCAAGTCCAAATGGCAAGGGAATGAGAAGCTGGAAGCTGGCTGAGCCTCCACAAAGCACCCTGGAGAGCTGGGCAAGCGGTGGTGGAAAAGTTCGTGTCTTACTGCCCTAAGAAGATCAGCAATCACCTCTGAGGGAGATCTGGGAAGCCCCAGATCCGGCCTGGGGCCCGGCACCACCTGGTCACCCCCCTGAGAGCTAAGCCACGCGGCGGGCAGGGAGCAATGTTAGTGGGCAGCAGTTTCTGAAGCAGAGTGGGGGCAGATCATGGAAGGGGAGGAGGTTCACCTCCCCCTGAAACTAGCAGAGAGGGTTGGAGGGGTGGGTCCATGGAGGGGCTGAGGGCAGGGCGTTGCTACCAACCTGAGACATTGACGGAGAAGTAGGTGGTGTCGCTGCCTGAGGGGCTGCTGGTCACACAAGCGTAGAGGCCAGAGTCGGCAGGCACGGAATCCCGCACCTCCACCTCCTCCCCTGTGATGCGGGTACGGTTGCTTTCCACCAGCTGTACCCCGTCCCGCAGCCAGTTGATGCTCTGGACATCGTCCCGCAGCCGACAGCGAAGCTGCAGCAGGTCACCAGGGTGGACCAGGAAGGACTCCACTTCCACAGGGGCTCCCCAGGGCTGGGCTGCAGCCACCCACAGGGACCAGGAAGAGGAACCAAGGGACAGGAGAGGAAGAGAGGGAGAGGGAAGGAGGGGAGAGACAAAGGGAATTACGCTAGCTGCACTGAGCTGCCACGTCCCAGGGGCCACAAAGCTGGGGAGGTGGGGACTGGAATATGGGTCAGTGGGGAAAAGGATGGCTACTTGGGAACCCCCATCTCTTCTCTACCCACCTCCTCCAGGGGTCAAAGGAAGAAAGAGGCAAAGTTAGGAAGCAGCTGCAGCAGCATTAAGCGGTTCACATTTCATTTCCCTCCATCCTAGGAGAACAAGGCCGACCCCGCCCAGGACTTCTGTATCCAGAGTGCCCCCTCCCCACACTCTCAGTCCTTTGCCAAGAATGGCCACTTCCAGAGGAACACCCCGTTTCCTTTTGGCTAGGTCAGCCTCACCTCTTTCCCTAGTAACAGTTGAAGGAACCCCACCCCTCAAAAATCTAGCAGCCCTCACCCAAGTTGAGAGAAGGCAATTTGTCAACTGGTGGCTCTAGGTTCAAGTGATTCAGGGGCAGGGGTTGTGGTCCCCCAGTGAGTCAGATGCATAAGATGCATATTGGGGAGAGACAGCCCAAGGAGAGGTCAGCTCAGGGGAGCTTCTAGCTAACAGGTGTCAGGCCAGAGGATTCAGAACTTTTGCCTATATTAGGAATGGAGGCCTGCAGCTGCCACCAAACCCACACTTGTGCTGGCAGCCTACGCCGGTGCACACAAAGCTCCTTTCTCCTCATCCCACTGCACAGCTCCCTCTCTCAAGGCCCCCACCTTCTCCCTGTCCTCTCCCCCAGCACAGTCATGCATGTCCCGTCCCCCTTACCCTTCTTTCCCCAGAGCCTGTGTGGTCCACAGCTCACACCATCTGATAAGACCCCATCCACACATCCATCCCTCTCACAATCAGCAAACTCCACACTTAGGCTAACAAGAAGGCCTGAAGCCGGACACACCTTAGAGTCCAGCACACCAGGCTGTGACCCGTCTCCTAAGCATCCCCCTCTTCACTAACAAGGGGGGAAATCCAGTTTCTATTTCCCTTCAGGAGGTTCAAGGGTACTCCTGGCATCTTCTGATAACTGTCCACCCCTCACCAAAAGAATGTGCTTGGGGCAGCTCCCATCTACCACCTGATTTAGTCTCCACTGCTTTGGGAAGCCTTCTCACCTCCGGTCCACCATTAGGGGCTCACCTCCTCATGCACCCCCACCCTGTGGCCCTGCAGGGCTGGCGTGTCTGCCTGGCTCTCTCCACTCACCCTCCAGTTCTCAGCCCAGCTGGTAACTCTGCCTCGAAGCCTTTTCCAACTCCCAGTCTAAGTCAGGTGACCTTCTACCACACTTGTCACACTGGAGGAAAGTCCCCTTTCTCGACTGACTTGTGAGGGTGGGAAGTATCATATTTACCTTTAAATCCCCAGCACCTACTACGATGCCTGCCACACAAGAGTTGCCCAATATGCCTGCTGTACAATGCAATAATGACATATGCACAGTCACACTGTCTCTTTATTGTCTTCCTTTCTAAACTCCCTTTCCTTCTTCACTACCCTCATTTTAAGGAACTCATTCTGAAGTGCTAAAAGCGTTTCCACTAGAAACCTTACAAATGAAGAAGTGGGTGTCCTGTCGGTGGCCCTAAGGCGTAGATTTCCTCAACGGGGCCTCAAATGAGGCTGAGGGGCCAAGGCTACAACCCAAGGGCTCTGTCTTAAATACTGGATAAATATTGAATCATCAAAAGGGGGGTGCTGCTTTAAAAGGGTTTGGAAACCACTAGGTTAGTGCTCGTTTATTTTTGTGAATCAGGTCAAGAGGAACACCAACCACAAAGGTGAGCAGACCACACAACTGATTAAAAATAACGTTTTGTGGGTCTTAAAAAGAAGGTATTCTTTCCATTTTTAATGGTTTGTGGTTTTACCAAAAGAAAGGAGAAGAAAAGCAGCTCAGACTTGACTCTTAAGGAAACAGCAGACACTCCTATTGATCCAATCTCATTTCCCTTCAATGACCTCACAGATGAAATATTTTGTAGCTCATGATCTGTACCAGCCGTTGGTCAAACTGTAAAGTCAGTAAACTCAAATTCTTAGCTTCTGGCATCACAGCCTATTTTGACAGGTCCCAGAGATCAAAAGGTAGCAAGGAGAACACGGCCATTTCCCCAAGACAAAGCAGCAAAGGGACACTGACCCTACTGACACCAGCTCTGGCCGATACTGGCTTGGAGCCCTAACATCCCGTTCATCCCAAACAGGTTGTGCAAACAAAACTCTTCTACATGATCTATAAAAAGCCTCAAAACTTGCTTCCTTGTCCCTGCCCCTGGAGTTCAAACTCACCCTGACGCTCCAGGCCTTGGTGCGGTGTGTCCCATCATTCTCCTGATCAAGGCCCTACACTGCGTACAGGATAAAATCGAAACCCCTGCTTGCCATCCAAGGTTCCTCACTATCCATTCCCACCTCTCCATGCAGCCTTCGTCTCCCTACCTTCCACTCCAAGTCTGGCTGCTCTCTGTACCAACTGCATTCTCCTTCCACAACAGAACTACTTCTGCTCATGGCTGTCAGCCATCTCTCTAAGTCCTCCTACCCCACACTACTCAAAGCACACCTCAAAGGCATCCGGGAAGCCTGTTGGCACTAATGTGTCTACCCTAATTTTCTGTATAACAGCTACTATCTGAACCACACATATTCGCACTCCATTACACATCATCTTGTATGGTTTCTTTTTAAAAACACCTTTATAGAAATATAATTCACATAGCATAAAACTCACCCATTTAGAGCATATAATTAAATATTATCTGGTATATTCACAGTTATGCCACCATCACCACAATTAACTTTAGAACATTTTTATCACCCCAAAAAGAAGCCTTGTACCATCTCCTCCCCCTCTCCTCAGTCTAGGCAACCACTGATCTGCTTTCTGTCTCTACAGATTTGCCTATATTGGCTATTTCATATCAATGAAATATAATATTGGTCTTTTGTGACTGGCTTCTTTCATTTAGCATGCTTTCAAGGTTCTTCCATGCCATAGCATATCTCAGTACTTCATTCTGTTTAATGGATAAATAATATTCCATTGTATGGATATACCACATTTTACTTATCCATTAATTGGTTGAAGGACAGTTGGGTGTATTGTTTCCTGTCAAAAGTGTCCATGTCTCACCTCTCCTAAGAAATAACAGCAAGCAACTCAGGGCAGAATTGGCTATTATAATTTTCCCACAGTGCCTAACAATGTCAGAAACACAGAAAATACTCAGTGGGTCTTGAATTGAAGTTAGCATCTGGCAAAGACTATTTTTAGAGGAATCCCAAATCAACTGATGGTTCTTGAGTTACAGGGGTTTTTCACAGCTAATAGGGTTCCTATATGTCAAAGTCTCCATTTACAAAGTAGGGATAATGCCACTTCCTTCCAGGAGGTGATGGAAAGATAACCAACCACTTACTGGTTTTACTGGGCCCTGACCATCTGTGTCAGTGCCCTGACGAGCAGCCCTGACCTTGGGGAGTCCCATGTAAGGTGGCTGAGGTGAGAAAATCACTGCTCACTGGTAGCCTGCGGCAATCAAGTCACTACGCTCCATTCTTTTTTGGTCTTTCCAGTGTCCTCATGTATGTCCGCATTGGAAAGGCCCTTGCATCTGTGGCTCCACCTCTTCTGAGCTGGCCTGTCTCTGATCAAGACCAATGGGCCAGGGCTATACTTGTTGTTAGGTGTCAGTTAGCAAGAAAGGAGCTAACTGATACCTTTACTGGACTGGCCATGAAAGATGAAGGAAAGAAAGTCCGTTTATTGCTCAGCCACTTGAAACCACCGTTTCAACTCCTGGAGAACTTGATTAATTGGAATGAGGATGCTGTGAGGGAAATAGCAAACCAAAACATTCGCTTTATGCGTCTTATTTCCTGAGAGACAATGGGGGAGAATGGAGACTGGAGGACATTTGGTATCTAGATTCCACAGCGACTTAGTCGGAGGGTGAAAATGTTTGGCATGAGTCAAATTACAACATTCATTCACTCTTACAGGCTCTAGGTGCAATGTGTTCAAAGCACAGTGTGGAAAAAAAACTGCATTCTGCTTCGAGGCCCACAGCACAGAGTCACTATTATCATCACTGGGAAAGGGTGGGTTAGGGTTAGGGTTAGGGCTTGACCTGAACATGCTTAGAGGATTAAGGCCAACAACACCTCAGAGAACTCTCCAGAAAATAGGCAGAGCAAAGGCTCTGTTTAGCTACCTGAATCTGAGACTGGTGAGGCCTCTGCTCCCTGAGGCAGTTTCCTGGGACAGTGCAGATGGCGACGGGACCATGGAAGGCTGTGCAGGCCGGCGGGATACCCCTTTAGTGGGAGTGAAAGGGACTCACACACTGATCACCAGTCCCATGCCTCTTCTCTAACGGAGCCTCTCTATCCCTTCAGGGGAAACCAGGAGTAGATGGGACTCACACTTTTTAGTAATCAAGGACCAGCTAGAAAGACAGAGAGGTGGGGGCTGTGTTTCCCATGGTGTTCTCAAGTCTGGGTACAAAAAGTTAATGGAGTCCCACTGAGTTCCTCTCCCTTCCTATTTTCCTCCAAAATCCCACAGCTTTGTCATTCCCAAAAAGCCAACAGGATGCAACATTTTGCTCATGGCAGGACCAGCCAGAAACCTGCCACAGTCATCTAGCAGGCAGTTCCGTCCTGGATATACCAGGTCAGATTCAAGTTCTTGGTTCTAAGTCTCTGTGTCTTCTGCTAGCCATGGGCATCATGTGGGGAGGGGGAATGAAGCCCTAAAGAGGCCCAAACCCATAAAAAACTTGCTATTCTTTTGAGAAAATGAGACCCCAGTTCCCCCAAATCCAGGAAGACAGGGAACTCTCTTCAAAATAGCTATCATTAGGCGCCTCTGTGAGCCCTTGTTACTGTGCAAGAAGAAGCCGATTAAGCAAAGGAACAGCAAACCTGTGCCTGTTCCTAATGAGCATGATCAAATTTACATAACACCTTGATATGTATCAAGCACTTTGCAGAGCAACATGAGACAACTGGAGAAGAATATAAGAACCCAGTACAGGTGAACCGACACAGGTGCTGAGGTTTACAGAACTTAAAAGTATCGACGGTCAGAGCAGACAGCAGTGTTCACAGCCCATGCAGGACATAATAGAAGGGGGGAAACAAATAAGGATTTAGATTGGAAGTGAAAACTTTGGTGGGGGGTTGGTAGAAAAGGTAAGGTACTCGTGAGCAGGGGTGTGCCTTGGGATGAGGGAGACTGGGAAATGAGGTCACACTCTATGACCTGTGTGGAACAGAAGGTTCATGGTAGAAAATAGTGAAAAAAAAATAATGATTTCACCTTGTAAGGTGGGGAACAGAACAGAACCACTAAAGAAGTCCCAGGGAACACATTTCTCTGCAGAGACTATGAATGCAGGCCATTCATGCCACATGGACAAAAATATACATGAAAATGTATTTCGAAATACCACTCCACCAGTCCTGGTCCCCTAACAGCCAGTTTGGTCTGGAACTTATCCATCCCCAAAACCCCACGACTTAACATGAACCCAGTGATGAAAAACAACATATTTGCGCAGCACCTTGCAACTTACCATGTGCCTTCCCATATATTGTCTTGGGATCATTCAACTACTCTGCAAATGGTAATACTAGTGCTGGCCAATAATTTACAGCATGTTTACTATTGTATATCCCACATACTGCGATGGCTTTTAACACAGACTATCATTTAATCCACATAGCAACCCCATGACAGTGACACCATTATTATCTCTACCCTATGGATACAGACGCTTACTGTGTGCCAAGCACAGTTCTCATTTAATCCTCACAACAGCCCTGTGAAGTAGACACTACTATTATCCTCATTTTACAGAGTGGATGCTGAGGCACGACAAGGTTCAGTGTATGTCCAAGATGGCCCACCTAGCGTGGCCACCATTCAAACCCCCGTGGCCTGGCTCTCCAGAATTCACACACATCCAGATCCCAGGTCCACCGCTTGGAAAGGTAGCCTCTACCTTCACTGTGTCTTTGCAATCCTTGACTTCAGAAAAGTGACTGACACCCTTTCCGTTCAGCCCGCTGCTCCTGTCTGATGGCACCAATGTCTCCTACCTTCACAGGTGGGATTCTTAAGTTGGTTGCTTTGGCCTTATCCTCCCTTTCTTATTCCCTCAATTTCCTCAGCCTCACAACTGCTACCTTATAATTTAGTGCTTTTAACTTAGAAATGCACCTTCCCGTTCATATTCATCTACCCTTTAAAGCTGAGCAGGCGTGACAGTGCACATTTGGCAGGTGAGGAAATTGGGAGGAGAGGGAGAGCACTACGATAGTGGCAGACTTGGGACTGATAATAATGCCCTATTTTGGTATGGCTCTTGATACTCTACAAGGCATGTCAATTTATGTTCATGTTACTCCTGTTCATTTCCATTTAAACATGAAAAAAATGGAGGCTGAGGGGTTTCTCTCAAAGTCATAAAACAGGGGTCAGCATTGGCTCTAGATGCTGGGTCCTGGGCCCCTCCACAGTATCTCCCTTCTCACAAAGCACGCAGAGGGTGACGATCCACTCAGGTACCTATAGCTCTGCCTTGGCCACAGGTAGACAGCACAGCCGCTCCCCGTCCCTCCCTGTGTCCCTGGCTCAATCCTGGATCAGTCACCTGATACCTCACCATGTCCCAAGCCCCTCACCCTTGATTACAGCTTACAGCTGAGCTGATGACCTCTGATGACCTCTGCCTGACTCCACTGAGAAGATTAAGAACATTAGGCAAAGGGGCTCACCAGCCATACCTTTGGGCCGGCGGCTCTTCTGATCACACATCCTCAAACCGTCCCAGTTCTCAAGCTCTGACCCCTCCGTATGGGCACTCTGCATCCCAACTGCTCACACTCCTGAGAGCCTGTTTCTATCTCCTCCAGAATCTGGAGCCTCTCGACTACCTCCCCTCCCCCACCTCAGCTGTCCAATCTCGCGGTTCCACCTCTTTAGCCAAGCCAATACCCACAATGCCCCTTTTATTTCGCATTCTCCTACTAAAATGACTTTGCTTCTCCTAAAATGCCTTTCACCTCCTATCACTCCATCACTTCCCCAAGACTTCCTCAACTGCGTTCATCATCTGTTTTAACGTGACTTACAAATTTTCATAGGTTTATATTGCGCTTATTCACGCTGCTTGGTTCATGTAATGTCTTATCTACCCTCTAGGTCAGGAGGGTGTCATCTACATTCTACACTCCGAAGTGTACAGAGCTTGAATAACCAGCCCCCAGCAAAATCCAGGCATGATATCTCAGGGTCACGATTTCTGTCATCCTTATGAAATCCTTTTGATTTTGGATTTCTGAGTTAAGAAAATTAGGGGAGAACGCCATCCTCTTCAGTAACATGGGGGAACTGGTGGTCCAGGAATGTTTACAGTCTTGGCACAAACTCCCCAGAGATAAATGAGGGGGCAATTGTGGGTGGGGGAGGAACTCGGGGTGGCTTTGAAAGCAAACTTAAAAGGAACACAGAACAGCCCAGCGGGGCTCTGGGAGCCCTCTGCAAAGGTTTTTTATTACGTTACTTTGGCTTTGAAATGGAACTGAAAACTTACTTTAGTCTGGCAAGGCCGGGCGAGAGGGGGGAATCTCACTGAAATCATGGGGAACAACTATCATCCTACAAAGCTTGGGGTACAGAGAGGAAGCCCTCAATATTCAAGATGCCCAGAACTCATGATGTCCCCAAGATACAAGGAAAGCTGCGGAAATGGGGAGCACTGGCATTGGTGGGAGGGAGTCAGGAACACCAAATCAATTAGTGGGATCTAACACCCCAATCCAGCGGCATTCACCAGTCCCCTGACCCAAAGCATTTGGAGTGTAGGGATTTTTTGTTGTTTTTTTTAATAGAAAAAGGGAAAAAAGTAAGAAGGACCATTTTGCATGCAAATGGGCCACAGCCAGAAGAGCCCATTAAAATGTAAAAACTCCACATTCAGCCTGACAAAACTGTGCAAACTGCTGTGTTTGCCAGAGGGGCAGCAATACAGCTCCCGACAAAGGGGCCCAGGAACAATGGTGGGCTGAATGGCCTCTGTCAGCAGGTCCCCTTGCGCGTTGCCATGGGGACCCCACCGGGGCTTACTAAAGGTATTTCCTGAGGAGAAAGGCAGTGCACACATGCCCAGGCAGCCCGGCTAATCCTGACAGGAAGCCATCACCATTCAGCAGCCCAGGGGCTTGGGGCCGGAGTTTTGTTTTGTTTTTATTAAAAAAAGATTTCGGTCTTTTGTGTGTCCCACCTCATCACTGTAATTTAGTGCAGAGCCGCCTGCGCGAGCCAAAGCTGCAGCGAGGGCCCTGAGCCTGCCCCACGACCCCCCAAAAACAAATTCCCCAGTAGTTGGGCAGGAGGAGGCCCAGGCACACAGAACCCTGCTCGGGAGACCTGGGCCAAAAGCACCCAGGGCCCCGAGAGTTTTGTATAAACCTTCAAACAGATGTTACGAGGGGGATAACATAGTGTCAGAATGGAGTCTGGGGTTCTACCTGATGCCTCCGCCTCCTTCATACCTTCATACCATACTTTTTTCCCTCCTAGGGGTCGTGTCCCTACCTCCCACCATGGGAGAGCGCTCTCAGGCTGGGGACAAGGACTGTAATTAAGTGATTAACAAAGGAATGCGCCCAGGAGTTGTTTTAAGAGAAATTTCCCTTCTTCCTTTTTCCCCACCAAAAGCTCTCGCCCCAACTGTTTACTGACACACTCCACTATGTACGGAGCCAAAAAGAAATCTCTTCCACACTTATGTCCCCGAAGGATTCCCAGTATACTTTGCTTCTCCCCTTACCAGGAAGAAAGAGTTGTTCTGCAAAGAGGAGAGTTCACTTAAGACGTGGAAGGTGTGTAGACCCCACTCAGAGGCAGTGGATACCCCACAGCTAGGGAAGAGCAGCTCTGCTCCCAGTTCCTAGAAGTTTGTGTCACCATTTCACATTTGGCACCAGAGGAATCCGGCCTTGGCAGATTCAGGGAAGAAAGCCAACACCACAGCTGGTGGTGGAGACAGAAACTCCTGTGTGACAACTGCCCCCCTAGGAAACAGTTTGGGGTAAATTAACATTTCCTGAGCAAACGTGTATGTGGAAGGAGCTGTCCCCAATCAAAACAGAAAAATGAAGGCGGCTGTATGCATTCAGTGTGATTGGAACCCAGGTCTTTGTATTTGGGACACCCATGCTCTTGGATCTAGATATCCCCCCAAAACATGTTTGAAAATGGCATTCTGATAGAATCATAAAGAGGGAAATTGTCTCGGAGGCATTAAAACTGTTGTGCCCAACAACTCCCGTGGGCACCTGGGAAGCTTCTAAAGCCATGTTGGTGGGTCCTGTTTTGGGAAAAGGAGCTAGAATGCCTCTACTCAACGATGGAACACTCCCCCAGAAGAACCCCAAACCCAATGTGGACCATGTCTGTGGGCTGAAGTTGAGGGATCTAGATGCTCAGGTGTGTGTGTGTGTGGGGGGGGTCTTCTCCTGCCTTTATTAAAAATCACGACCTAAACTCAAGGCAAAAGTACACTGGCCACCAACTGTTACAACACAGAAAGAAGAACATCTTCCATCTTTCACTAAGTTGCAGGGGAAAGCTGGAAAACTAGCTGAGAGAGAGAGAGGGAGAGAGAGAGAGAGAGAGAGTGTGTGTGTGTGTGTGTGTGTGTGTGTGTGTATAGGGGTCCCGCTGCTAGAAGGGGAGTGCAGACCCTCCCACCACTGGCCTGGAGCCCAGGCCTCCCAGCCATGTGTCTGCAGCTGCGACCTGTCATGCACTTCCTGGTCTGGGTTCTGTAATGGAAAGATCATTAAGCTTGGGGGAGGGAGCAGAGTGAGATGAATCAATGACGAAGAGGTAACCAACCCTACAGCTCCCACTCCGCTGTGCTCTAACCTTAAAGTCCGGTCAGGTTCCTTAAAGAAAAGGAATGTATTGCCCTACTCCCACCCCACCCCCTACTAGAGCCTCTCGGAGGGCCTCCCCTCCCCCACACCCAGCAGTGCTTGTTTGGGGAAGGAAACACCACTAGCAGCTGGGGAGGAAAAAGTTGCTGCTCCCTAAACTTGCTGATGAATAAGTGGAGGCCTCAGCTGTTTCAGAATTTGCCTTCTGGCACCCCCAGAACCAAAATGGGTGCTTGAGCACACAATTCACCAGGGCTCTCAACACCCCAAGGCAGCTGCCATCTTCCCTCCCTGGCCAAGCCCCTTGATGGGATGGTGGTGGGGGTTTGGTCACAGAGCTCTGTAAGGAGGGTCACCACCCACTTAAATGGGGAAAGGAATGGGCTCTGCATAAAGTTACATTTTTCTTTTCAATGTTAACGAAATGCCCCTTATTTTTACACTAGGGGAATAACCGTGATAAAGATGCTTTTAAAATGAAATGACGTTGAATGGTGGTGGAGAGAATGGGGAGTTAGTACAGAATTTCAGTTGGGACGGTGAAAAAGTTCTGGAGATGGATGGTAGAGATGGTTGCACACAATGTGACGTGCTTAATGTACACTTAAAAAATGGTGAAAGTGGTCAATTTTATGTTATGTATATTTTCCCACAATAAAAAAAGTGGTAATGGTATAGTGGACAGTAACGGTTTTTAAAAAGGGTTCTTACTTGGCAAAATAAATTGTCAGCCCTATGTAAGTTCCAAAATATTGGGGGGAAATCTGACTGGTCCATGAAATCTAAAAATGTGGGGCCACTGGTTTGTTCCATAGATTTGCAACATGGCAAGAAGCTAGAGGACCCATGGATGTACCACACATTCATTCCTTCTCTCTCCTTCACACACACCATGGAAGTTGAGCATTTAGTGCTTTCTATTTTAACAGATTAGAAGAACATGGTTTAGAGCTCTTTCTACCTGAGATGATATGTCTGCCTGGTAGAGAGCAGGTGGAAGGGGCAGGACCAAAGGCTTGGGGGAAGGGAAGCCCCAATACCTACACTGGGGACCCCTTTGCTCTGACAACCTGGGGAATGGTGAATAATTAGAATCTTGGGGGAGAGATGACTACTCTGAACAACATTCCAGATGTCTTAAGAGATGAAAATGAGAGCCTAGTTTGAAATCCTTGTAAAAACCACTTAGTCTCTAAGGCAGCTTGTGGCACAGGTGACTGTAACTGGCTGGGTGCAGCAGAAAGAATATCTGAGTAGAAACACGCAGATGATTGGCCCTGCCACTAACTGTGACCCTGGGCTAGCACCTTCGTACTCAGGCCTCAGTTTCTCCAACTGTGAGACGAGAAGGCTGACTGACTTGACAAGCTTTAGACCCCCTCCATCCAGTTCTCACCAATAGTCTAAATTTCAACTGGGCTTTTCTGAGCTGAGTGTAACTGGCTGCCTCCTGCCCCCACCAGCCCAAAGCTCCCTCTGGTGTGAGAGAAGGCAAGGGCCCTAAAGTTAATTCTCCATAAGAAAAAGGGATTCTGTTTGGGTCACAGAGCTCCAGCCACCAGCATCCTCAGTACATGCTTACTCTTCACCTCTTCTCCCTGGCCCATGGTGGTCTTGCCAGAGGAAGCCTCAGAAAGGAGGATATGGTGTAGCAGAGAGGCTGGGACTGGCAGAAAGCTTGGGGCCCAGTTATTCTAGAAGGGTCTATTTCACTGTGAGAACTAACAGGGTAAATACATTTTAAAAATGGATTGGGAGTGTAAGGCTAGTGGAGAAGGGCAGGCATAAAATAAATGCCGCTTCCAACTGTACCCTTCAGGCAATAATATAGTCTTGGTTGCTCAAATAACATCGATACAAGTGTTGAATGCCAAAGGGAGAACTTCATTCGGCAGTTAGTCAGGGAACCTGACTCTTCTAAGGTTCAAAAGCTAACTCCTAAAACCTAAGGAAAATAAGCCTTAATTCCAAAAGTAAACTCTTAAGTTTGACAATAAATGAGCAGAGATTTCTGAATGCAAACGGACTCTTCTAACCGGCTGGAGAGCTGATGGAGAGCTGATGGGCATTCCAAAGGAAAGGCGGTGATAATTGACTTAAAGCCCCAGCAAAGCAGAGGGAGGGTGTCTCCTACCTTTCTGAGGAAGCTCTTAGATTACCTTCCTACTCCCAGGCCGTACTGCCTCCTCAATACCCCCTGGCAAACTGACTCAGCCCTCTTCCACCTGTTTTGTCTTTCTCTTCCTAGACTCTCAGATATTCCCCCTTCCGCACCTCTCACCCTTCCCCAGCACAGGAGTTTGAGCCGAAGGCATTAATATCAGATAGACCTAAGTCTGAACTCCATTTACTTGCTGTTTCTCCTTGGCAAGTTTTTGTTTGACGGACCTCTCTTAGTTTCCTAAACTATTAAATGGAAATAACACCTACCGTGTATAGAATTTTGGGGGTTAGAATTAATTGATATGAAAGTTCTCAAAGTATGGTTCCTGGATGGGCAGCATCGGTATCCTCTGGGAACTTAGAACCACCAAGTTCGAGGGTCCTGCTTCAGAATCTAGAGCTCTGAGAGGGAACACGGCAATGGGCTTTAGCAAGCCTGCCCAGTTATGTCCATGCGGTGAAAATCTTTGAACCACTGCATTAGATGACATAGGAGCTCAATACGTGCTCCTTAAATGAGTCACTTATTGTATTTGCATATGTCTAATAGCGATAACTAGTGCTCACCCATTTTCCTTACCTTCTTATTGAAAAGGATTTTATTCCTATCTTCTTTTTAAAACTAGGAAGTTTAGGTATCTTTTTAAAAAAAGAAAATGAATTCTCACTTACCTGTGCATTTATACATGCTTAATTTATTCAAAAAGTATTAACTGAACACCTAATATGTTTCAGACAATAAATTATTCTAAGGTGCTGGAGTGAACAAAAGACAAAACAAAACCCCTGCCTTCATGATGTATGTACACACACACACACACACACACACACACACACATCTTTGCCCACAATTTGTCCCTTTACTTTCGGGAAGAGGCCTTCTTCTGTGGTTTCAGATGTCCTCATAAACTGGGATCTATGTCTTCATTTGATGTAATCTTTGGACGACACTTCTTAAATGAGTCTCTTATTGTATTTGCATATGTCTAATAAGGGCAACACTGGCCAGGGCTGGCCCTAACCCATGGTGACTATAGGTGTAGGGATGGCATTTGTTCAGGGCCTCCCATTCAAGAGGGGCCTCCAAAACTTTAAATGTTTTTTCCCCAAAAGGTTATACAGATAGTCACTGACAGAACTGGAAAAAGACATTTACCAAACTTTCAGTAAACCTGTGCTCTATTCCTGGGACATACTTCAGATAGTATCCCAGCAATTAATATATATTTCTTAAATCCTGTAATTATTCTGTGACTAGCCCAATTATATTATAATATATATTTTTGTTTAAAACATTAATTTGTTAAATGTAAACAGTAAGAAAAAAATTGCAGGCCCCCCCCCACCCCCGCCCCCGCACACACACACACACAGACATACTTTTTTGCATTTCTTCGTGTTTTTAAAAAATATATACTGGTAGCCTTAAAACAATGGTAATGCTGCAGCCTCTCTGAACCGCTTAACAAGATTATTTCCACCCATCAGACATCATTGGACTATAACCATTTTAGAAGCAATCTAGGTGGTTTATGTGTCCTGGCAATCCCACTACATTATAGAATAAGTGTGACCTACCAAGAAAACTCAGGTGTGGCATGTGACACTTTGGGGAGGGTAGGAGGTCTGGCTACAGTGGAAAAGGCAGTTTCAATGGGTGTTTTGTTCTGTTGATTATTCTAGGCTAGGGAACCACTTTCTTTAGGGCAGCTCCTAGATCAATGACAGATGCATCACCTTGCAATGAGGAGTAGAATATCACAAAAGAAATGGCACAAGTCAAGCATCTCCAGCCAACCTTACCCCAATCACCACATAAACATATCACCCCAGAAAGGGAGGAGAAGCCTGATTCCTGGGATATAAAAGGGAATGACCCAGCAATATTTTTTAAATTCAAACGTTGGTCTGCCTGAATTTTGTGGGGCAATCCAATTTGATACAGGGATGTAGTTTTATTCAGTGGGAAAAAACCACTCGAGTCAGACCTACCTGAGTCTGAATCCCAGTTCTACCTTCTCACCGACTATATGACCTTAGACAAATTACTCCTCTTTTTTTTTTTTTTTTTAAGCTGAGCCATCCTGCCACCTGTTGGCAGCTCAGCGGCTGCTCAGCTCGGGCTGGACTCGAACCGCTGTTGCTCAGANGGCTGCTCAGCTCGGGCTGGACTCGAACCGCTGTTGCTCAGAGCTCAAACTCTTGAGAGAGCTCTTAACCAACTGAGCCACTCGGCCGGCCCCGTTACTTAACTTCTTGAACCTCAGTTTCCTCTTCTGATTATGAGAATAAACCTGTGGCCATGCGATCAGTGTAAAGATGTAAAAATGTAATAAATAGTATTTATTAATTATTACTGTAAAAGATCTTTACTGGTACAACTTTTCTGGGGGCAATTTGGTACTATGTAATCAAAACTTTTAGAATATAAATATCCTTGGATACACGGACAAATTTTATTTGTAAAAGTCTGTTCACTTACATGCAAACTATTGAAAATAACATAAATGTCCAACAGTAGAGCACTGGGTAAATAAACTTTGCACACCCATACAATGAAATACTATGTGGTTATTAAGCATGATGAAAAATTTTTCTCTGCAATAAATACATGCTTAAGTTACAAACCAGTATATACTGTATAAATCCATTTTTGACAAGTCATGTTTATATAAATGCAAAAAATAGCCTAAAGGAATAGATTTCCAGTTAGTAGTGATTATTTTTGGATGATGGGAATATAAGTTTTTCTTTACAAATCTGTATTTTCAAAATTTTCTATGATGAACCCAGATTATGTATCAAAATGTCCATGTTTTAAAAGAGCAATAAAAATATTCTTTCTGATTGCATAGAACTTTGCTCTAGTGGAAGAAACACCCATATGTAAAACCCTCCATGTAATGTAAGGCAGAGCGAAGAAAGTGCTAGACTGAAAAGTTAAATAGAAAAGGGGGAAAAAAATGATTAATCTGGAGACAAAGACTTCTAGGAGAAAGGTGGCCCTAAGCTGTGCCTTAAACTAAACTCAAGTTAAACCTAAGCTAAGAGTAGGAATTACAAAAAGTGAAAGGATAAAAGGATAGAGAAGGACATTTCTGGCTAAGGACCAGGATAAACAATGGTTATGTACAAATGTATTTGCTGTCGTCAAAAAGGAAAGAGTCTTGTTTGGCCAGATAGTTAGATGGATGCATGGATAGATGGATGGATGAAGAGGGTGGGTGGGGGGCGGGGGGCAGGGAAGAAGGAAGAAAGGGAGGGAAAATCAGTGAATGAATGGTGAAGGGACCATTAGCCAGGGGCTAGGTTTCTATCCTGGAGAAAACTGAGGAAAGGCTAAGCTCTAAACTCAACTTTCTTTGTTGATTAAGTATTGAAACTTTAGTGTTGCTGGTTTTTAACCTCTTTCCCTGCCCAAGCTCATAACCGTTAAGGTCCACTCTTTGCCAAACTCCTTGACCCTCTCACCCACTTGAGGCTCAATGCGCCTACACATCCAGGGCCTGGGAAACACAGCCGCATTCACTCAAGTGGCAGGGCCCGCTGCCCCAGCATTCACCTCCTTTTACACAACCTATCCCGGGAGGCTCAGCCAGGACACAACATGTGGGATAAGGAAGGGGCATGGAGTTTCAAGCTCCCCCGGGGCCAATCTTTCGCTGTGCCTGGATCTCACTGGGCAGACCCCCTCGCCTCACTGTTCTCCAGTCTGCAGGCCACAAACTCTTCACATGAAGGCAGTGGGCATCCCTCGTTTGGCCAGCGGAAAGGTGAGAGTCAGCATGAACCAAGATCAGGAGACGGGAACTCTTGAAGGCAGGAGTGCAGTGCTTTGGTGCCACACTTAGTGGTGACACCACTAAGAGGCAACAAGCCTACTTTGGGGAGCTTCAGGCATTTGCCCCCCTACTTGGCTGTCACCAGCAGGAAGTCAGAGCAGACGCCCTCGTTCAGGAGCAGCCTGAGGCTTTTCCTATGGGAAACAGTTTGGGATTTACTCCAGGTCCTTAAGATTTAGGGCCTGAGGTGGGCAGAGAGAAGAGAATGTAATCTGTGTATGAGCCACCTCTCCAGGACGAACAGGGAGGGAGACCTGGGCAGCAGGACTTGGGAGACCCGGAGTACCCGAGCAGCTGGACTTTCCCCGCTCAGGAAGGAAACAGTTGTCTCATTTCCAGGCTTTGGGGAAGGAAGGAAGAGGCAAAGGTGGTGTCTACAGGGTGAGCTGGAGCCCCCAGCGGCCCCATAGGAATGAGGCACTGTAACAACAGGGCGCAGCTGCTGGTCAGACTCTCTGACCCTGGACCTCGCCCTCCCGGATAATGACTCCCTAGGACTCACTTCTCCCAAGGCCATCCATCAGCGCCCCAGACACAAGCTATCACTCACTGCTTCTGCCTGACCAGCAGCAAGCACCCTGGCTGAGCCGTGCTGACCCACCTCTATGCTGGGGCCCCACAGCTCCAAAACAATGACACTCTCTCTCCAGTTCCTGCCCACCCCACACTCCAGGTAGTCAAAAAACCAGGTGACAGACAGAATCTAGATCTGATTCTTTGTTTGGGATCCCCCCTCCCCCCACCTCAAGGGCTATGGACAGCCATTTGTTCTTCCCTGAGAAATTCCTCCTCCCTGACTTTGGGGAGCTGGCTGGCAAAGCCAGAGTGGAAAATCAGTGGAGCTAATGGTGTAGCAATGCAGAAGCCAGAGCCAAGAACACAGCTCTGGAGTGGCTTTGCTGCACTTGCCCGGCGTGGTCAAGCACGCCTCCCTCACATTCTCTCACATGGGGAGCGCAGGGGCCTCCCTCCTCCAACCCTGCTCAACTCAGCAAACCGCCTGCAAACATACCCTTTCAAAGGCACTCTAGCTACTCCTCCCAGGGGAGAACGATGTGGGACAGAGCAGGTCCTCTGGGGAAATCTGGTAGCTAAGCACCCTGATTTATACAGTCCTAAGTCCACCATCCTTGCTCTCAAGTGGGTCATCCAACATCACCTTTTGCTCCATGTAATCCCACTCGCCTTCTAGCAGAGTGAAGAAACTCCCCTTAAACATCCAGTGTGAATTAGAAGTAAAGAGGTTCTTTTTACAAGAAGAAATTATGTTGGGGACGGGGTAGGGCAGAGGAGCACACCTGCATGTGTCCCAGGGCAGCCACTGGACACTGGACCTCTGGCCACCCCAATGGGCTGCAGCCAGTGGGATCACAGCCTGTCCAAGGCTGGTAGTGCGATGCCATAGCACCTATGTGAGGATTCCCTTGCAACGAGGCTGAAATGCATATCCCTTTGGGCCAAAGGCAGCTGAGGGACCCCTGAGGGGGCTGCCTGGGGGGGCCAGGGCCTTATAACTTGAGGCTGGAGCAATGTCTCTGGCACCACTTGCAGTCTTTCCCCCATGGGGGCAGGTTTCTGTGGAACACAAAGACAAAGCCTTGCTTTGTGACGCCCGGCATCCAGGGGGCTTGCAGCCAGAAATGGAAACGTGCGGCTTTTCCATTAAGTGTAACCTCTCCCCCTTCAACTGGCCACCAGACTCCTTCAAATCTGGGTAGGTGGGAGGAGCTGTAAAACCCCAGCCCATTAAATTGCTTATTAGTTGCAGATTTCCAAGCATGTAGGCAAGTATTTTGAGACTGCAAGTCTCATACTGTCCCCTCGATCACAGGGTCTGGGGTAGTTAACCACCTTATGCTGAAAAGTGGGCAGGACCCCCCCACACACACCTTCCCCGTTCCCCCCTGCTGTGAGAAGTGGCCTTGTCAGCAGTTTTGGATTCACACTTGCTTCTCCCCAAAGTCTTACTCTAAAAAAGAGAAAAACACATAGCTACAACCTTTCTCAAGTGCAAAACGTCTTTCAAGTTGGTGCTTATCTTTTTAAAGGGGCATTCTACCACGACCCAGCTTCAGTCTACCAACACAGTGCCCTCCTCCCGCAAAGCCTGGTCTGCAACAAGCTGAGCCTCTTTAAGATCCCAAACTAGAGAAGGGAAAGGAGAGGGAGGGAGGGAGGCAGGTTTTCCTGGAACCCTTATTAAATCAACTTTCCAAAGACAGCCAGAAACTCCAGGCCCTCCCCACTCCCTCAGGAGCATTTGCAGACTGGGGGAGGGGTTCCCAACACAGACTCGCAGCAAAGCCTTTCTACAAGGGAAAAGCTCTCAGTGTGAACGGGGTTTTAGGTAGTTTGCTTTAAACTTTTGGACAAACCTTTTTTATGCACAGATTACAGTCTTTTCTGAGGATAAAAGCAGCATTATTATTTAACAAACTGCAGGGCCAAGAGTATAAAACAATGCTTTACATTTGTGAGATACCATACAGTTTACAAAGCACGGAGATAGAGGTCCCTTGTCACATAGCAGTTCTCTGACGAGGGCAGGGCAGTGTTCTGCTATCACAAAGCTCAGGAGGGGCAAGCTACATGCAAAAGGACCACACTAAGAGAGGAACTTAACTCGGCCAAACGGGGACCTGGCACTTGTTCTCCAGGTCTAGTGGACTTTCATTTCTGTGTCCTCAAGCATTAAAGTCCAGCCATGAAACAAGCCCCTTACCACGTGCTGTCTCCCGTGAGGTCCCAGGTTAACAGTACGTTTAGTGCTCATGGGCCGCGCACCAGGCACTGTTCTAGGAGCGTTGCATACATTCTCATTGGACATTCACTATGACCATAGGAGCAGATGTTCATTATCAATATATATTACAGAGGCACAAAGAGGAACTTTCCCAAGAACCAACAGCTCTTGGCTGTTGTGGCGCCAAAACCAAAACCAAGGCAGTCCAGGGAAAAATGATGCCCATGCAAAGACTTGTACACCAACACCCGCGGGAGTTTTAATTATAGCCAAAATTCTTAACAACCCAAAAGGCCATCAACAGGTGAATGGATACACATTCACCACATTAATTCCATTATATGAAATTCTAGAATAGGCCAAACTAATCTGTAGTGACAGAAAGTAGACCCGTGGTTGCCCCGGGGTCAGTGCTGCCAAGGGCTCTGACTGCAAAGGGGCCTGAAGGGAAGTTTTGGTGGACGTAAAAATGTTTCATACCTTGATGGGGCTTGGTAGTTAACATTTATCAAAACACACTGTACTGTACACTTAAACTTGGTGTATTTTACAGAATGTAAATTATACCTCAATTAAGCTGATTCTTCTAAAATGGCAGTCTGACTTCAGCCCTTGCTGCTCCATAGCCTCCTAATGCCCGCTTCGTCTCTCCTATTCCATCCCTTCTGCTCATGGGGCCCGTTCTTTGTCCTCATCAAGACCTTCGGTGCCCTGGCTCCATCCTCCCATCTCTGCCTTGGCTTCCTTTCCCTATTTGGATCCACACCCAGCAACTTCAATACCCCCTCTACCACTTCTATCACCACCCTAAAATTCCAATGCTTGTCCTCTCAGACATCCCCTTCCTGTTTACAAGGCTTGAGAGCCATACTATTCACTTTCTCTACCCTCCATTTTTGGGCTGCAAGAGTTTGTCAGAGATAGTTAAAAAAATACTTTACGGTCTATCATAAATTCATATTCTTAAACCTGAGAGCCATGCTATTCACTTTCTCACCTTCCATTTTTGTGCTGCAAAAAGAGTTTGTTGGAGGAAGTTGTTTTTTTTTTTTAAAGTCATCATAAATTCATCTTCTCAAACCACCTTCCTTTTGGACTCCCTTATCACCATCTACACTATGGCTGATACAAATCTTTTCTACTCCTCCCGCCCTAACTTACTCTCATCTTGTCTGTTTCTCTAGTCACCTGGAGTTGACATCCAACCTAATTAAACCCCCAGTTTCCATTTCTATAGTGTCTCTACTATTTTTCTCCTACAATCTCAGGGCGCCCACCCTAGTTTATACCTTCACTTCCTCTAGCTAGCCATTCAAAACAAATGTCTAACTCTTTTTCTGGTGGAAGTGGAGGCAGCTACTAACACTTTACATATTAAGTGTATTGTCTGGATTAGGTCTCTTACCCCCTTATTATTGTCTCCACATCAAAGATGAGCAAACTAAGTCTTAGTATGTTTGGGTAATTTGTCAAAGCAAGTAATGCAGCTATTGTATTAAGTGGAGCAGAATTCAAATGTAGGTCTATCTTCTTCCTCCCATCCATCCAAATTCAGCTACCAGATTGATTTTCTGAAAGCTGGATCGCATCACTACTCACTCAACAAAGTTTTCAAGATTCCCAGTATCTACCCATTTAAGTATATATAGTTTCCCTAGCAGGGCATATAAGACCCTCTATGTGCTCGTAACTCAATCTAATTTTTCCAGGCGTTACTTCCCACAACTACCTACTCACCAGGTAAATCATTCTCTGTACACCTTATACATCCTGCCTCAGCACCTTCACATGCTGTTCTACCTGGAATGTCCTCCAGTTCCCCCTTTCAAACCCCTACCCCTCCCTCTAGACCCATCTCAGATGCTCTCTGCTCCCTTCTTTGTGTTCCCACTGCATTGTGTTGTAACTCTACTGTGCGTTTTAAACATGGCCTACCTTGTATTTAGTTACCTCTGCACTTGTCTACCTCCTATCAGATGGTGAACTCCTTATGGGCAGAGACGGTCTCTCCCACTTTGGGTCTCCAGCATGTTCTAGCTCAGGTCTTGCCTTCAATTCTGTTACTAAACCAACATGAATCTGCCTCTGCCAGCCAATGCACCTTCTAGAAAAGTCTCATCTAGTTTTCTCTCCTCCTTCCTCATTACCATATAAGTGTACAAATATTTGCACTCATCATTCATTATTCAAATAGGTCCTAATGGCTGAGACTGACAGCCTTTTAAATGCAGCCACCATGTCACGTGCATACCTGAGCCTTTCACCCACTACCTGCCAACCTTCTCTATTTGTGTGATCAGCTACTGAGTCACAAGCCATACACCCTTTGGGGGCAGAAAAACCCAAATATTAATTCTTAAATACCCTTGGAAGCCACCAGGTATGCGGTACCTGTCATCTCCATGAAGTATTTTCACAACTCCAGCAAATCTCCTGAGCCGTAGGCAAGTTCTTCCTGTTATTAATAGATAGTCTCTCTGCATTTCCAACAAGCTACAGCTCTCTCCCAACTCCCATGCCCCATTATGCTCCCTGGTTCTCAATCTCTCGGAAATCTCTCCAGCAGCACATACCCAAAGCAAACCGCTCAGCAGGCCTCCAAACAGGGCCTGTGAGATGTTGTCAAGGAAGGCAAAACAGCAGGCATGTGGCCACGACTGCCAACCCTCATGGAAGACAAGTCTTGGGAACAACTTTTTAGAAGCCAGAGGTCTTTATCAAGGTCCCATATCCCTCAACATCCCCTGCAGCCTGATCCAAGTTCTAAACCCAATTTCATAGGTCATTCACACCGTACTGCATCGCCCAACCTCATTTTATAGATCATCTAGGTTAGGAAGCCGGCTCTTGGGTACCAATCAAAAGTTCTTTTTTTCAGAAGAGAATAGCATAAACCTATCCTGAGCATGTAACCTCTGGCAAATGGATGTCACCAGCCTTTAGCACCCAGCCTCTGATAAAGCTGGTTATGTTTACAACCAGGTCCTAACCAGCCCATATCTTGGGAGTCTCTATTAGGAAAGGAGCCCTCTGCTCCCCCTGGGGTGGAGCCTTCCTAGTGGACCACATCACCTCAAACACATCACCTCCGTCCCAGCCCGCCCTGTTTCCAAGGGCCAGGTGTCCAGGCTGACCCTCAGCTCAGGCCTTACCTTGTTCAGGCAAGGTCGGAGCCGGCCTGGCAGTGCAGAGTGTGGCTGTGACCAGCACAGCCCAGAAGAGGAGGCACTTCCAGCTCCACATCCCAGTTCTGCAGTTAGAGATTGGTGACAAGGCTCCACACCTCCATGGAGACTCCTCCTTGAGCTTAATCCTCCCTTTCAAGCTGACTCTGGGGAAAGAAAAAAACAAAAAGTAAGGAGGGGCTGCATGGGGCGAGGGGATGGAGGGGAGGCAAGGAGGAAAAGAAGGTAAAGCCTGGCACATGGTCACCCTATCCAGAGGGTGCTTACAGCAATAACTTACTCCTTAAGGCACAAAGAAGAGAACTGTGGTCCTGCCCCAACGTTGAAGTCGGCGTTTTAGGCCCTAATTAGACAAAGGAGTGCTTTAATTCAGTTCTACAGCTAGTTACTGAGCGTGGACTAAGTGTGAGCCTTGCTGGGGAAATGGTCATCAAGCTCTCCAAGGCAAAAGCGTCCAGATCGTTTGTGCTGGGAAAGCCAAGAGCCTAATGAAAGTCCCACACAGTCCTGCCACTTCATGAGCAAGGGCTTCACAGAGTGTGGTGGGACTGCAGGAGCCCTCAGCACGCGCTAATGGCTCCAGCCTAAGACTTCACTCCCTCCAGGGCAAACCAAGAGAGATGAGTTATGGAACAAGCCAAAGGCGAGGGAATGAGAGCCAAGTAAGATGCTGAGCCTCTTCAGACCTACGTGAGGAGGACGCTGAAAAGCGTGATCTCCAGGGTCCTTTCTTTTTGTCTCAAAAACTGTATGCATCACAGGAATCTCTGGTTCTACCACCTTCCCTCACAGAGAGAACACAACTCTCAGCAACTCCTTAAAAAGAGCCTCAGAGTGTGAAACCATGAGGTGTACCCTGTTCTCCTCCCCAGTGCTGAAAGGTGACAGCTGATGTCCGACAGAAACGAATCCAGAAGTGGGGGGGGAAGATTGCGCTGAAGAGTCAAAGGGCTCTTGCGAGGGCTGACTTAAAGATGGCTCATGCCAGCTCTGCTCCAGAGCAGACTGTAGCCCTTTACCCTTCTCAGGGCTGGAGTGGATGATTTAAGACAACCCTCTAGGGCAGCGGTTCTCAACCTGTGGGTCGCGACCCCTTTGGGGGTCGAACGACCCTTTCACAGGGGTCGCCTAAGACCATCGGACAACAAAAAGATACTTACATTACGATTCATAACAGTAGCAAAATTACAGTTATAGAGTAGCAACGAAAATAATTTTATGATTGGGGGTCCCCACAACATGAGGAACTGTATTAAGGGGTCGCAGCATTAGGAAGGTTGAGAACCGCTGCTCTAGGGTCTTAAGGGACAAGTGATTGTTGCTGATAAACATTTACCAAGTGATAAGACTTTCTGGGCACTGTTTGCGCTACGTGGGGGTGACCATCTCTGTCTTCCAGGTGGCTTTTGTCCTAAATACTCCAGGGAATCATCCAAGTTATTCGGAGAATCCACTTCACCGGAACATGCCCTAATGTGGTGCTTCAGTCCTGCCTCCCCTGAGCCAGACAGGGCCCCTGTGAGTGAGTCAGTCCCGGCTGGCAGAAACCCCCAGATTCTTGGCTTCGTTCATATGAGCCTGCCAGCGGGAATAGCACACACAACAACCAGCTCCCTCCCAAGGCTTTCCTAAAATGTTTTAATGACTTCAAATCAAAGGAGAAGTAAACACTTCTATTTTTCTAAATTTAGGGGAGGGACTAGAAGAGACGGACTAGAACAAATGTTTACTCAATACCCACTATGTGCCAAGCATGTACTAGGTAAAATCTTTACGTATAAAACTTCATTTCTTCCTCACTATAAACTTATGGGGGGAAGGGGAGGGCAGGGATTATTATTCCCCTTTAAGCCACGCAGAAACTGAGACTCAAAGAGGTGACGTGCTTTGCCCAAGAACATGCAGCTGGGTAAGACTCTCATCACCCAGGTTTTCAGACGCTGGAAAACAGGGTGGGAGGAAGCAAATTAGGGGTTGATTAAACCTGGCTCTATCTGATGAAAACGCATTTTCTCCAAAGGGCATCCCTGTGCCATAGAGAAACCAAATAGATAAGGACAGATCCAAGGTAACTCTGGAAATGGGAGAGCCTCGATTCTCAATCCATTGGCTGAAAGACCCTTGCAAGCAGCTCACAGATGTGCCATCTAGTACAGGATGGGGCACGATCCTTGGCCTGGGATAAAAGTGATGCTTTCCAGAGGACATCTCTAAACCACATTCCACATCTCATTACATCCCAAAGATACACCCAACTGATGCAGGCCTGTCACGCAGAAAGGTACACCCAACTAAGAATCTAAGCCCCATAGGAACTGCCAGAACAAATGAATGAATTTTTAATACCCACTGGGAAAGGGTGGTATCATCTTGAGATGATTAAGCTTGTTTTCATACGTAGCAGACAGGCAGCTTCCTCCCCACTTGGCCACTCTGTGGAAAAGCCTGCCCACCTCCTCACAGGTGTGGGCTGGCTGCAGACTGTTCTCTTTCAGCTTTGCCATCAATGCACTTCAAACTAATCTGTCAGCTTCCCTGCAAGTCTCTTCCTCTCTCCTTCCCCTCTAAGACTCAAGTCCCACATCTGTAAAACAAAGGATGTTAAGAAAAAAGCTAGGCTCCCGCCACCCTCCCAAACACCAACTTCTGGAATGAGAAGGTAAGTGGGCACATACCCTATTGCAGAAAACACGGTGATGCAAACCACGAATCCACACACTGCCTGGGACTCTAGGAACTGCCACCTCTTCCTTCACTGCATCTTCTTCTCATTCTACTAATTAATGAATTCTTAAACTCCCTTAGGAACAGTCTCCTTCCTTCACTTCTGGACAGATGTGACCTGTAGCCTCGCAGGTGTACACAGAAGCTTCCTCAGAGACCCTGCAGCTGGCTCCAGCATCAGCCTCTCCCAGGTCAGGTCTCCTGGGACTGGCAGTCAACTCCGCCTGGGTGCAGAGGTCCTCACTGGGGAATGTGGGGTGAGGGTAGGGGACACTCACATCTCAGTTTTCCCACTTGTCAGAGAGGGCTAAAATATTTGCCCTGCCTACATCACATGTGGTTATGAAGATCAAATCGGGACCATGGGTGAAAGTACCTGCTCTCTCCTAAGTAGTAATCCAATGTAAGACGGGATACTGGCCGAGGAGAAAGCAGGGGCTGGAATATACGACCTTGCGTCTCTCCTGAATTCTAAGAGTAAAGATTCTATGACTGTCAGATCTCCTTGTCCAAAAATATATAAGAAAAACTAGCTGATGAGTTCAGGGCCAAGTCTTTTTCTTTCTGTTCTCTGGCAAAAGTAACAAATTAATTCTTGCCCTTCCACTTATGATTCTACCACATTGGGAGAGTCACTTAACCTCTCTGAGCCTGTTTCCCACTTCTCAGAGGCTAAAGTATTTGCCCTGCATACATCACAGATTATGAGGATCAAATGGGCAGTATGGGTGAAAGTGGTTGCTCTCTCCTTTCTAAAGTCCTAAATGTAAGGAATTATAAGCATTGTGTTTGAGTCACTCCTTGATAGCACTCAGGAGATTTTGGTAATTGGCAGCAAGAAGGCATAAACTTCCTACCTTACAAAGGTTTTTCTCACTATCCATCTTCAATCCCTGTGCTCTAGACCTAGCTGACCCATACAATGACCACCAACCACTTGTGGCTATGGAGCATGTGAAATGTGGGCAGTGCGAATTGGGATGTACTAGAAATGACAAAAAACAAACAAACAGATTTTGAAAACTTGGTATGAATAAAGAATGTAAAGCATCTCATTAATAATTTTTTGTACTGATTAATGTTCAAATTATAATGTTTTGGGGTATATTAGGCTACCTCAAATATATTATCAAAATCTAAACAAATTAATTAATAAAAATAAACTCTGCCTGTTTCTTTTTACTTAATTTCAAACATGGCTACTAGAAAAGTTAAGATTACATGTGGCTTGTGTTATATGTCTAATGGGGAGCATCGCTCTAGGTAATCTCCATACCCTGCCCAAGTGTTTCTTCTTTGCCCTTCCTCCATTTTCAACGGGCCAAGCTTTCCCGTTCTCTGAGCCCCACCTCAAAAAGCCACCTGTCTTCCTTTCTTGAGCCTTCTGAGGATCTCATTCCTCTGAATTTCCAAAGCACCATGGGAAGCAAGCTCCCTAAGAGCAGCATCTGTACCTGACTAACCTTTACTAATACCCTTAGCACCTAATATGTACACAGCAGATGATGACTCATTTGTTAACTGGAAGAATAAATGAATGAAAGAAAGGCTGAAAAGAAACTGACACAGATACTCTTGCAGAAAAGAGGTGGAATGCCAGAGAAAAGCAATAGTAAAGTACTCCTTGTTAGCCAGCCAAGCTCTATTTCAGAACATACCAACTGACACGTTTTCTAAACATCTCAATTCCTCAGAAATGAGGAAGTAACACCAACACATTAATTCCTTTAGAGGCGAATAAAATTTAACAGAAATAGCCACTTTTCCCCAAAGTGAGCATTTTCTGCTCACCGTTCAGTGGTAGGGCAAGTGCTTACTAAACGTCTGAAAAAAGTTATGCAGCTCAGCTTGCAGAATTTTCGTTGGTCCAAGGGAAATGCTAATTTAGAAATTTTGAGTCCCTGTAAAAAAGTGTCCAAGTGTCCTTGGGAGTGAGGTATATAAAAAATTAGTGAAAAAAATAATAAGTGAAACACTAACTTGCTATTGCAGACAGGATGTACTAATGGACTACCACCATATTCTTGGAATTGTTCACCAAGGTGAGGGCTGTTTACTTGGGGATGAAACACAGTTTCTTCAATTGCAAGGGGGAGTGGTGGCAATGAGAGAGTTTCTTGTTAAGGTAGATGCAGCCTTGGGGGGAAAAGCAAATATCCTAGCCTGAGTCTGGTATTTAATCCTCTCTGGAAGCACCAGAATCTTCTCTAAAGCTCTATATCTGGACTCCCACCAGTCCCTGGCAAATTCAGACCTTTTACAAAGCTCTTGGGAAGACAAATGCAAGACAAATTTCCCAGGAGGAAATTAAATTCAAGTGATGTGAGGCCTTTTCAGAACAAGATGTCTGAATCAATTCTCTCTACCTCCTTTCCTCCAGCAGCAACAGGCTCCAACTTTCCTAGGAAGCTCTTAACTAACAGCCATTTTGATGAAAGAGATTAAAAAATGGAGGCAAGAAAAAAGCGTTCAGAAGAGCTGGCTGCTAAAACCCCAAGCTCACTGGGAGCAAATCGCCTATTTTAGGAGTCTTGTTTCAGGCCAACACCCAAAACAAACGAAAAGCATACAACTCAAAGCAAAAACCTATGGACTTTCCTTGGCCTCAATGGCTGGAGTCTGCCTACTCAATACTCAACTCAATCTTCCTGCCTTCTGGAGTCTACCAGGAAGAAAGCCAGCCAAGGCTTACCATGCCTGGAGGTACTTTAATCCTCTCCCTCAGGAGGGGTGAGCCAAAAGCATCTGAGAGGTTCCTTATTTCTACCAGTGCTTTTGCTTCACTTGCTATTCTAAGGGCGCCTAACGGAACTTTCTAACATCCTCCATGGCCAGAGGCCAAGGTAAAGAAGCACCCAAGACTGTCTGCTTGAGAGCTAAAGGAAGTAGCGCCCACTCTGGCCCAAATCACACTTGTGAAAATGCCTCCAAGATGGGCATTTCTACAAGCATGCTAAAAACAGGCAGTGAAAGTACCCATGTCCAAGTGGCTATCCATCTGGATGGCCCTTATTAAAAAGCTGACACCCAGCTATGACTGTTAAATGCAACAGATATTTCAAGAAGCTCATCACTGATGCAGTACACAACCATCCCAGCTGGAGCCAAGCCCCAGCAGCCTCCCTGTCCCCAAACACACAGGGCTCCACCCGGGACAGCGGCAGCCCTGGAGCTTCTCCCAATCAAGTGGGGGCAAATATGTAAACAAGTCATTAGGAAGCAGGCCAACAAGGCAGACGGTCGGCAGTGGCTCTCCCTCTTGCCCTCGGTCACTTGAAGGGAAAGGAGATGACCCAGGCTTCGAAGTAATTAGCCAGACCAAGAGGCACGTCCCACGAGGCTAGCTTTTCAACAAGCCTGAGCGAGGAACCCGGGAGCCTGGGCCAACGGTGGAAAATGGCCACTTTCTGCTAAACAGTCTCAAGGCTAAGGTTCTACAGTTTAGATGGTATTCCAAAAAAAGCTCTGGTCCGGAGGTGCAAAGGGCAGGGCACATCTGCGGAGGAAACAGTCACCTTAATTACCATGTCTAGAGAAAGTGCGATTTCATTACAGCCTCCAAAACTACCGCCCAAAGGAGGAAACCAGAGAAGTGTTTTCAATTTGAAAGAGACTGGAAAGGAGAGGGTGAGAGACCAACTTTCCCCACCTTCCCGCAACTTTGGACCACAAGGTGCTCTCCTGCCTCAAAGGACATTACAAAAAAAAAAACACACAAAAAAAACACCAAACTTCAACAATTCAACCCTCGCTTTCAAAACTGTAGCCGTTATTTAAATGGTAAAATGTCTCACTTTAGTTTCCGGGAGCTGCAGCCCAAATAACTCCTTAAAAACGCACAAGGAGCGCCTCTGGCAGCAACAGTCCTCGCCCCCTCGCCTTCCTCTCCCCCCGCTCCCGGTCCTGGCCGCTGCGCCGGGGGCTGGCTCCCGGGAGTGTGGAAGAGGGACGCGTGACGCCAACGCCGGACTGCCCGAGACCCGACGGCGGGCTCTGGACAGGGTCAGACTTTTCCACTGCTCCAGCTCTAACTGAAGGAACAAGACGCATATACTTTGATTCCAGAAACTTCCGTTAGGGCCAGTTCTGGGTCAGACCCTTGACCAGAGTCCATCTCTTGCAGATGAACCGTTCACAAGTGCCACCCCCTAAAACCTTCCGCACAATCTAGAAAGCACCACCACCACCAGATTCTAAATAACTTGTGATTCAGGGTAACTTCTTTCTCCACAAATCCCAACTCCACATCTCCAAATCTTCAGAAATTTTAAAGAGAGAGGTGGGAAGGACACGTTGAAGGAGTTTTAATTTGGGGAAGGGGGAAGGGAGGAAGAAGGATGTTAATAATGTGGCTGCGGTGTACCCGTGTGGGGTGAAACGGAACCAGATGCGGCTGCTACATGTGGAAAATGGGAGAGGGGGACGTGTTGGGGGAGAAAGACACCGCAGAAATTTTTAAATGGGCTAATAGCTTCTGGGCCCAGAAAGAATCAGCAGGATTCACCCCTCGCGCGCGCACACACACACACACACATACATACACCACCACCACCACCACCACCACCAAAGGTGTCTGGCTGCCTTCACAGGCTATGTGTTAAATGAACTCCATCTACAACGTCAATAAATTTCTCCGCAAAAGAGTGTTTTAGCCCCTTTTCTCCCAACCTCGAACGTGACGGGAGGAGGGGGCCGGGACAGAGGGGTCTGGGCCAGAGAAGCAACATGCATCGCTGCCGAGTGTACCGCACCGGACAAAACCCTCATCCCTTCCCCCAACCTCCTAGAACCAGCCTGAAAAGGAACGTTCCCCTCCCCCCGACCCCATCGCGGGCCTTAACATCACCCACTGGGCGCCCTCACCGTCCCCAAACTTCCGACCCTTTCGGAGATGAGCTAAGAAGATAAGCGCCCCCCCTCCACCCTGGAAACTGGAATTCCTTTCTCGCTCTCAGCTAAAGCGGATTCAGCCATTTGGTGACGACATAGGAGTTAAAACCTATTCCGAGGGAAGCTAACCTACCCCTCCAACCCCTTCCTTCTTAATGCCCCCACCCATTCCCAACACGACCCCAGACTTTCCCCAGGTGGAAGGAGGCTTAGAAATACCCCGGATTTTCAGCGTTCCACCCAAAGCTACCTGCTGAACTGGGGTGAGTCCCTGCGAGTGGACTAAAAAGAGATGGAGTGTATGTAATGCAACACACACACACACACACACACACACACACACACACACACGCATACACCACTCGCTGCCCGCTCCCGCCCTCCTCCCCAGTATTAGGACACCGAGGGCCGCCGCCGCCTTCGCCCCGGCCATGTCCCTCCCCGGACTCACCGCGGAGTCGCCACCGCCTCGCCAGCTCCCCAGCGCGAGTTGGCGGAAAAGTTGGGCGGCAGGAGGAGCGGCGGGACGAGCGCGGGCAGGGGGCGCAGAAGGCGCTGTGAGCGGAGGGAAGGGAGGGAAGACAAAAGGGGGGCGCAGAGCGCTGGGGAGGGAGTTGGGAGGTGGAGGGGGGCGGGTAACGGGCGGAGGGAGGCGCCGGACCCGACCCGGCTGCGGCGGGGGAAGCGCGCAGCCAGGAGGCTCCAGCGCCGGGGGCCGCTCGGGACGCCAAGCCCGCCCCGGATCTGGGGGCGCCGCGGCTCTTACCTCACTCGGCGCTGCGGTTCCGCCTCTGGAGAGTCCGCCGTGGCTTGTGCAGGCGGGCGCCCGCGTCCCCGGCTCCGG
>NW_017732040.1:646987-689398 GCF_001890085.2 Hipposideros armiger | reverse complement strand
CCTTCAGTCCGGGCGGGAACAATGGAGCCGAAGCTGGTGCCCCAGAGGCGGGGCGGGGGGGTGGGGAGGGCTCCCGTCCGCCGCCCGGGGTCTCCAGACCCTGTGGCCCCCCTCTCCAGACGCGGCGGAGGCGCCTCACGCTTCTTGCAGCCCGGGCTCCATCGCCCTGCGGGGGCCCCGGCGCCGCGGCGTGCCCGACTGCAGTCCTGGTACCGTGCGCCCTGCGGAGCGCCCCTCGGACCGGAGAAAAGTCCGCGGTCTCCGCTGCTTTCCAGCTGTGGCGAGCGCTCGCGGCGGGGGAAGGCGAGGTCGCCGCAATGCGCTAAGCAGAGTCTCGGTCCTGCCCGGACGTTGCCGCCCAGCTCCCGGCACAGCCGGGGCTCCTCCGCGCGATGCGGCTGGACCAGAGTTCGGGCTCCCGCTTGCTGCCGACCGCTGCTAGGCCGTCACAGCAGTGCCCGCAGGAGCGCTCCGAGCGCTGTGCGCCGGCGAGGCGCGAGGGCTCCCTCTCCCACTCCCACCCCGCGCTAGTCCCACCTCCTCCTCCTCCCCCCTGCAGCTGCCTGCTGGGCCTTGTAGTTTCTGAGCCTCGGCCCCCGAGAAGCGGGGAGCGGGCAGAGTGCCCCGCACTCCGCTGCGCCTCGCTTGCAGCCTGGTCCGCATCTGAGTGCGTGCCCCCCGCCTCCATCAGAGTATCGCCTGGAGGGCGCCCAAATGGAGGCCTTGGGCAGATTAGCAATTTGGGGGGTGAGGTGAGAAGACGCTGTCGCCCTGTGGTTCTACATGGTGGCAAGAGCTTTGGAGTCTGACTGTATGCCTGAGGGAAATGGTTTTGTTGCTCTACATCTCAGTTTTCTCGTCTGTCAAAGGGGGATAATAGTACTTTCCCTATAGAATTGAGGATTAAATGGACTAGATGAGGGGCTGGCGTACTCAATAAATGCAAGCCATTTTCATTCATGAGAGTAAAGGGGTCCCCACCTCAGATTGTTTACTTCCATCCCACTTTCCCCAGCCACATAGTTTAGGTTTTGTGGTCCATGGGAAGCTGTCAATTCTACTGCGCCATTCTTGGCCTCCAGAAATCTCCAGCCTGCCATGAATGTTTCTGAAGCAAAGAGTGAATGGGGGAGTTGGGTGGTGTTGGTTTGGAAATTAATCAGAGCCCACCCAGAGTACACTCCAGTACTCTATGGAACCAGAGGAAAAGTGGCTAAAATGCCCATTTTCCTGTATCCTTCTGCAAAGTGGTGGAATTTAATCCAAATGGACATGAGACCTCTGGGGAACTTCTGAAAAATACAAATTGTTGGACCTGCTCAGACTTGAGGAATTAGGTTGTCCCAAGAAGGAGCAAAGAGTTGTGTATTTTTTCTATAGCTCCCATCGTCCCAGGTTGGAGAGCACTGGTAGGGCAAGAAGTATGTCGCATTAGATATGAAAGATACCTTCGTTCTGTCCCCTACTTGTGGACTGTTTAATTTTGGACGAGTCATGCATCTGCAAAAATATCAAGACTTATTTACATATTACCCCCAAGTTGGTTGGGACTCCCTTACTGTCACCAACATAGTGTCATTCACATAGTAGGAACTCAGCAAATGTTTATTGACTGACCAAAGAGTAAATATGCAGTAAATATTTATTGAAAAAATGAATAAATTTAAAACTAAATAAAAAGCAGGAACTCACATATAAATAAATGAACTTCCGCCATTGTTTGTAGGCTATAAGCTATCTCTCCACCCTTCCACCCTTCAGCTCCTCATCAGGCTCTTTTTAAATCTTCCCGTATAAGCTGTCCACCCATTAGGCCTCCTTCATTTTAAACAATTCTCATTCCAGGGCTTTAAGAAGGCAAAACTCAACACCCCTCTCCCTTGGAGAGGCCTTCCCTGCCAATCCCAGTCCTATTCGTCCCTAGAGCCCCTACTGACCTTCTGGTATGTCCAACTGATCTGATGCTTAACATAACTTTGTTAGTTGTCATTTTTATTCTTTCTCTCTAACTAGCTCCTAAACTGTACCAGGGCAAGGATCACATCTCTGTAAGTGACCTAGCTCAGGACTACTCAGGAGGTGTTTTATATATATTTGTTGTTGGAAGACTTCATGAGGGTGATCAGAAGAAGAAATGCAATTCAAGGGAATGTGATTTGGGAACACAAGCTAAGGAAAATCCAGCATTTATGTTAATACCCAACTACTATTTTTCCAACTTTATTATTAAAAGAAATTATATCACCCTTCCTCTCTACGATTCTTCTAAACCAGGGTTTTGTTTTTTTTATCTAGCCCTTTTTTTTCTTTTGATTTGCAAGCATTTTAGGAGTATCTTGAACACAAAAAAGGAGGCTGAAGAATGTGCCCTTGATTTAAACAGAAAGGGAATGATCTAAATGCCTGTCTGTTTGGTGTTAAAGGGCCTAGACCTCAGGCTGAACAAATTTCTCTGTAGATTTAGCAAGAGACTGAAATGAAAGCAAGTGGCCAGCTTGATAGCTCTCCCTCCTCCAGTTCTCAGGGAAACATTCAAAGACAGTGGAATGGAGAAGGTGAGAAACCCAGAGAACCTATGGGCCATCCACAGACCACAGACATGGCTCCTGCATAATTGAGAGCTGCCTGCTTTTATCCTTCCAGCTCTGCTCTCCTTCCATGCTGCTCCTCCCCGTCCTCTTTCAGAAATGCAGACCCTCCACTTCGGGATGGGCTCTAGGCCAGCGGAGGGAGAGTATCCCCAGGGTGGCCCTGACGAGCTCCAGGCAAAGGGGGTCAGACAATCCCTCTGCCTGCCTCTGTCCTGCTCTGAGGCCTCCTGGCACCTTGCCTCCCCACACAGAAATGTAATCTTCCCTCTGAGATAACAAAGAGCTGGGAGGGTCAGGGAGGATTTGTAGGCCCCTTGCCCTGCCAGCTAGATGTCTGAGGGGGAGACAAAGGCCCTCACGCTGGAGGACCTGATAACCAGTTGGGAACCTGTTGCCTCCTAGATCTGTGGAAGGAGGGGACCTGTGCTGAATGAAGCCGAGTAAACAGAGCTCTCCCCAAAGCCTGATCAGCTCTCTTTGTTTGGGAACACTGCAAAAATATCTTTTCACTCTTCCTGCAGCTACTTGTGTCCTCAGGGTTCTTCCTCAGAGAAGAGAGCTCCTCCTTTCTCCTAGTGCTCCCCTGCTCCAACTGAGTTTAGCTATTTCAGGGCCCAGCTGTTCCCATACCCCTATCCTGGGTTGGTGCTGCAGAGTTAACACCTGCCTGCTACAGAAGTGGCAGGAGGCAAGCAACATCTATACTGGGGCGAGGCTGGGCCACAGAGCTGCTCAGGCTGTCTTCGGGCTTCGGGAGTCCCTGAGACTGGTGGGAACCGGCAGGGGCTCAGTTTTGAGGACTGGTTGCAGGAAGGGATTCAGGAGGAGGGAACTGTCTGGGGTTTTCCCTACAAAGTGGATGTTCACAGGTCCCCAGGAGCAGGTGGGCAGCCAAGCCTTTTGCCCCAGGCCCCTGGAGTTAGGGAGCAGCAGTCAGTTACCATCTGGCTGCCATTTGGTGACCCCTGGCTGTTCTCAGCACAGCTTCGGCATATCAGGGAAGGGAGGATCTTGTTTGGCTTGGTGTTTTTGTAAATAACAGTTCACTCTCTCCTACCAACTGGGAGTGGGAAAGGGAGCTTGCAGGAGTGGCAGCTCAGCTTGTCTGGCCCTAATGCAACATTTATTCACTGAGCATTGGGGAGGAGGGTGACACATTCCACCCATGTGTCAGGCACTGTGCTAGGCACAGTGGATCCTCAGAGGAAAGAGACAAGGGCACATCCTCAGGGAGCTCACAGTCTTGTGGGAGAGACAAAACATTGCAAATCGTATCATACCAGGGGCACTTGTATGGTGTTTGGGGAGATCAGGAAAGGACACAACTCAGGGGAAGTGATGCCTGAATCTTGAAAGATGACAAACAGCATGTGACAATCCACATACTCATCTGGGATAACTGAGGAAGACAAGACTAAAGAGTACATGTGGGGGGTGTTGAAGCTTTTATCGTCTCTTGCTCTGAAGGAGTGAACTCACATAGTAAATGCTCAATAAATGGTAGCCATTGTTCCTACATTTTAGTGTAGGATCTTTGGCCCAAGAAAGCTCTTTTGGAACTTAATTTCCAGGTATCTTTGTGGTGTTATTATCCATTAACTGCTACCACCCCAAGATTCTCTTTCCCCCAAGACCCACTGCAGAAAAGGATATATTTTTTCCCCACTAATCTCCGTCTTCCTTGCTGATTCCCCTAAATAAGCAGCCCCTTTTGTTATAGGTTTTTCTGTGAAACAAGAAGAAAACAAGATCACATATGGAGAAACTAACAAGGCTTATAAAACCTCAACATTTCCTTACAGTCATGGTCCCTGGTCTAGGTTTCAGGCACCCTTAGGAATGCTGACTGCAAACCAACTGGCCTTTTGTCTTTTGCTTTCCTTCTTCAGAGCTCCTTCAACTCTCCCCTCTTTCTGACCCCACCTTACAAACCCTCTCCCAGTAAAAGCCGCTCATTCAAAGCACTGTGCTGGGTCCTAGAGAGGTGACAGAGGTGGCAGTAGCAGAACAGTGGATAATTTGCATTTCTGAGGACTCCCCAGGAGTGGAGGACTGGGTTCCTTAGGCTTCTGCCCTACTTAAGGACAAAGATCAAAGTTTCAGGTTAGACTGGGATACTTGAGGATTCAACTTTGAAGTGGATTCCAGCCAAGGATATGCTAACAGAGTTGCAGATGACATCTCCTGGGTTGTTAAGAATTTTTGGTGATATGAGGATGAGTGGGGTCAGGAAGGAAGACGACTTAAAAATAGACAGTGTTCTCCCAGATAAGTTTAAAAAAACTGATATGCATTTTTAAAAAAGACTGGAAGATAAAGGTGTGAGTGAGGTTGTGAGAAAACAAGCACTCAAAACCATTGTTGATGGAAGTGCTGATTGGATAGCCTCGAGGGCCATTTGATAATATTTCTCAATATGTATCAGGTACGTAGTTTACATACTTTTTGACCCAATAGTTCTTCTAGGAATTTAATATACAGATGTCCTTGTATATGTACACAAAGACTATACATATAATCTATGTACAATGATAATTATTACAGCATTCTTTTTGGCTGAAAAACACTAAAAAAAATGTACATGCCCACCACCTGACTGGTCCACAGGGGACTTGGCGAAATAAATCATGGTGCATCTGTAAATGAAAAACTGTGCATCTGGTGAAAGGAATAAGATGAATATATATGTACTAATATGGAGGAGGAAGAGCAAGAAGCTTTGTATAGTGTTATATGAGATCACTTTTGTGAAAAAGACGGGCACGCACACACTCACACATACAGATACCTACATACGTGTGTGCTTATCTATATGTAGATTACCTGGAAGAAAACTCACATACACAGTTGGTGAACTGAGTGACCAGTAGTTCAGGGGAGGGAAGGAGACTTTTAGACTATGCCTTTAGGCATTATTTAAAATTTTCATTATGTACCTACATTTTGCCGCCTTAATTGAATTTCATTATTTTGTTTTAAACAAAACAAAGGCCTGTTAACCAAACTGTTAATAGTGGTTTCCTTTGGGATATGATTATAAAAGGCTTCCACTTTCTTTTTTACATACCTTCGCATCATTTTAAATTTTTGCAAGGAGTGCGTTTACAGGCTCATCTATATGGTTGAGTAGGTTGTGTATGAGTGTTTCAGGGGCTGAAATTCTGTGCGCTGCTGCAGAGTTACGTCTGCCCAAAGGAAGTGGCACCTTTTCCCAACTTGCTCTAATTCACCCTGGCCCTGACCATGTACTGCTTTTATGATCAGCAAATAATTGCATATTTACGAAAAGCAAACATACACTGAGTGATATGATTTCATCTTTAGGCAAGACGAGAGATCATAAAGAAATGCCCAGCCAGATGCAAGTCCATTTGGACAACAATTAAGTGGCCATTCTCAAGCCTTCACAAGACACTCTTAAGCCCTCACTCATAGTGACTACAACCCTGAGCACCCTGCAAAATAGCCCCTCATATCTGAAGAGAGAGAGAGAGAGAGAGAGAGAGAGAGAGAGAGAGAGAGAGAGAGAGAGAGAGAGAACAGGAAAGCTGATCTTCTGGAATCTCAGTTGACCGAACAATGCTTTGGGTTCAGCAAGAGCTGGAGACCACTCTGACCACTAGTGTTTCCTGAAACCTGCTTTCCTCCATGCCAACCAGCGCAGAGCCCTCGCAAGGCACCTCTGTGAGGCCTGCCTCTCCCATAGTGCTCTGCCGCCCATACGTGGCTTTGGTCAGCAGCTGAAGTGGGTGGGGTCTTTAGGCATTTCTTTGCTGAGTCAGCTGCGGTGGATTTCTGAGGCCTGTCTAGAAAGCAGTCTGGGTGGGTGTTGGGTCCTTTTAGGTCTTCCAGGAAGTTTCTTACTAAGCCTAGACAGAGGCTAATAATTCACTTCGGTGTTCCTAAAGCCACTGGTTTGATAGGTTTCCAAGCATGTGAGCTTATTTTCTAAGAAGTGCATAGAAAATACAAATAGCTGTGTTAGATTTGATCTCTCTGCTTGAGGCTTTAAAAAATGTTTTGTTTGAGGCCATAATAGCTAATATTTAATGAATGCTTATGCGCAGGTACCTTGCTAAATGCTTTTCATAGGTCATCTCATTTAAACCTCACAACGAGATAGATACAGGCATTTCAGAGATATTGCAGGTTCGATTCCAGACCACCGTAATGAAATGAGTGTTGCAATAAAGTGAGCCATCATCTTTTTGCTGGTGGAGGGTCTTGCCTTAAGTTTGTAAAAAATGCAACATCCGTGAAGTGAAATAAAGTGAAATAGGCCTGTACTATTTTAGCTCCCATATCACAGGTGAGAAAACTGAGGCTAAGGAGGCTCAATAGACCCACGAGTGGATATAGGTTAGGAAGGAAGGCTATAAATCCAGACAGTCTAATTCCAGAGACTTCATACCAGCCATTTCACCTTGGGGAAAAAAGGCTACTCTTGATGAACAGTGTCTACGGAAGGGAATTTAAAACCATTCTTTCTTTACGAATTCAATTATTAAAAAAAAGTTTAAACCACACCAAACAGAATTGTAACAGTTTGAGTGTGTGCTTTAAAGAGAACTTGTTACTAATCTGCTTGAATCAACACTAGTGCCATTTTTCTGAAACAGCTGTCTTGTAGGATCTTGTGACTGTGTGTGTGTGTGTGTGTGTGTTTGTGTGTGTGCACGCACGTGTGCACGCTGGGAATAAGGAGTGGGGTTGTAGGAAAAAAGAGCTGAAATCTGACCTGTGTGGGTCCAAGTCTTAGTAGTGTCAGTAGGTTTTAGAATCATTCTGTCCGCTGAAGTTCAACTGGTTCTGTTGGAGATGTTGTTCAGGAATTATGAGTTAATGCCGAAGCAGGAGTTGGTGGAAATGTGGAAGGCATTTTTACGGAGACTGAACCAGCCTGTGTAGAAACTGTATTTTAAGTAACCATATCTCTGTTATGAATAGGCCCACAGAGACTTGAGATGGAAAGAATCTTTCAAATCAAATGTGCTTGCTGCTAGGTATGTTTCAAGTTTATTTTTCATTTTAATCTTATTCCATACCTCCTACCCCCACCCGCTTATAATTCCATCTCCTTCTGTCTTTCGAAGTTTCGGAGAGAAGCAAGAGGCAGTATTCTGATTAGAGACAAGGTCTGGATTTTTACTTCACTGCCAGCTTAGCTTTGCCAAAAACCCTTGTTTGGCTGTAGTGTTTTCTCACTTCCATGAAAGATCCCAGAAGCAGACCCCTTGCTCCCACCTCCCGCCTTCCCACGGGTATAACGTGGGACACTAGTTGCCCAAATTAGAGCTGTGCTTAATACTAGGACTCCACACCAAGGTTTTAAATGCAGTCAACATTATTAAAACAATCAGAAAGTTTGTAATGGCCCACAATTGAATAAGGGGTGAAGGAACACAATCCAGCAAGACGAGTACCCAACTCCTATTTTGTGTGCCTGTCTGTCACTAAGCCTGTCCCTCCACCAGGATGGCCACCCTCCACAGCAGTACTCTGCAATTAGCATTCATAATATAAAGTTCTCTTTTAATTACTAAATGGGGAAGACATGCTGATGCGGGTTCAGCTCTGTGGCTTCTTCCTTCCTGGATTTTTACTGAAGCTCCCGGGAAGGGAGCCAGGATATTTGATGATATTTGTTTCTACAGATACTCCACTCCCTTTTTTCCTTCCAGATCAGATTATCATGTGTTGGTGGAAGCAAAAACGCAGAGTATTGCTGACAGGTAAGGTATTGCTGGGAACACACTGGGACAATGCATGCACGCCTGACTTTCTCCAGACGGTAGGTTGTGTTACCCTGTGCCTGGTTGAAGGCGCTTTGTCCTGGGACTGGTAAGCAATTATGCCCCCTTCCTGCCCTCCTTTTCCTGTTTCTGCTTCAGGTGGCCTTTTATTTGAACTTTAAAGCCCATTGGACAATCTCAATGAGACTTTCTCTAGCCTTGATAAAAAATACAGAATAACCAGAGCCCTCCTTAGCCTTCTGCTCCACTGCCTTTCCAATATTCCCCTGGGGCTAGGTAAGCACTGGCCTGTCCAGCATATGAATTTTCACTTTTATCACCTTGGCAAGGTATCAGCCTCTCTGGGCCTCAATTTCCTCAAGTGTAAAATGGATATATAGGGTCATGAGGATGTAAAAAAAAATATGAAAAGCTCTGCACATGGTGTCTGACACTAGGTGCTCATTAAATGTGGACTGACTTTACCTAAGCGACTGTACAGTGTACCAGGAGTCACCACTGGGCAGGAAGCCCTGAACATGGTCTAGCCTTAAATGCAGACATTTAAGGGGTGGATATCAAGGCTCGCTAGCCCACTGAGCAATTCTAAAGCTATCACCCGAAGTTATCCCAGTTTGGGTCTAAAGAGGCAGGGGTCTTCCCTCTTTCTTTACCTTCCTTATTCTGGTTTACCACCTCCAATGGGGTCATCTGCCCCCATCCCCACTCAGTGTTTTATCCTGAAATGCACCACAGCACCCCGGTTTCACAAAGACAGATATCAAAGAAAAAGTGATTGAGGTAGGGAAAAAATGGTAAGCAACCAAGGAGAATGAAATGGATTGGTGATTCTCAAATTCCTTTTTCTCAATAACCTCCTTGGCAATTTCTCTCTCTCTCTCTGTCTCTCTGTCTCTCTCTCTCTCTGTCTCTCTCTCTCTCTCTCTCTCTCTCTCTCTCTCTCTCTCTCTCTCCCTGGTCTTAGATTCTCCTTCTCTTCATGCCTCACAGCCAGGTTTTAAAAGAATGATGTAAAGCTAAAGATTTATGGAGTGTCCACAATGTTCCCAGCCCTGGCTTCTGCCCTCTGCCTCACTCCTCTTCTGCACAGAACCTGCTGCCCTTCTTGCCCCTTTCAATCCCTCTTCAATTGCATTATTCTTCTCTAGGGAATCCACTGGTGAACTAAGGAGGACCCCTCAGTATTTCCTCACCACATTTTGTAAAACACAGAGCCCCATAATCCCCATTCATCAAGGCTGATTTTTTACAGCTCTGGTTCCTAAGAAGTGCTATGGGGGTGGGGCATGCGGGCTGAAGGATGAATAGTGAAGAAAAGCTGCAGTGGCAGAAGCTGACCCTTCCCAGAAGTGAGGCTTCTTACAGACAGATTGGCAGCTCCAAGCCAGCCAGTCAGGCTGTAGGGAAGGCCCCCAGGAGATGCCCTAACTGTGACCTTGTGCCCATGTTGGGGTCAGCCACGGCTGCACGTGGCCCCTTTCATTGCAAATCGAAGAAATGAGAGCAGGAAGGCAGGTGTACCTCACGGGGCATCTCTTGGATCAAACCTTTCCGATTCTTAATGGCAGGATAAAAGCCGTCTTGCTTGTTGCTGGGAGGAACTATAAAATAACTTGGGGGAAACGGCAGCACTTACAATTAACTTACATTACAGGTCCTTTTTATTTTTCAATCACTGCAACTTGCTGACTTGCTCACACCTCCAGCAGCAGTGGAAGCATGATTTAAGAGCAGCCTCCTTGAGGTGGGAGTATGCACAAGCAGGAATAGCCATTCTGCTAGAGGACCCAGGAGTGGTAGGGTGGCCACATGGCATAGGGAAGGGTGACTTTGTGTCTAAGAAGGCATGACGGAAGACAGAACAGAAATAGGGGCTGCGGAGGAGATGGGGGAGGTCAAAAGGGAACATGAGAATTAAAGTAGCTAAAAGACGAAGATGATAAGAGTGAAAGGAAAAGAAGGGAGAGACATGTAGGAGAATGAGGGAAGAGGCTGCATCACAGAACAGTCACTGCTGAGAAGAGAGAGACCTATTCACAGGGAGCTGATGCTGCTTGGCCATTGTGGGATTCCGGAAAGGGCTCATTAGTGCCTGTCACATGGGCTGCATTGTCTCCAGACAACAGTTCTGCCAGACAGCCCCACCGCAGTTTGTCCAGCCAGGGCAGCTGTCCATCGGCCGGGCCCAGGTTCCTGGGGCTGTGTGGGGAGCTGCTCCCCAAGTTGTTTCTGTGACTCAAATGATAGTTCCAGGGAAGAGCACCTCCCTTACTTTTGGCTGGTCTGGTGCTGAATTCCAGAACCTGTAGCCGCCTTGGGGTGGGGTCTATTAAAAACGCACAAACAACAGCTTTCATTTATTTGTATAGACCCTAGAATCTCTGGACCTCAGAGTACAGAAATTAAATCCAGTATCTATGAATGGAAAGACTTTCATTCAAGTGCTGCAACGGTACCCAGGATGAACGAGACCCAGCCTTTCTCCTGAGTGACTTACTGCCTCCAGTGGAAGAAGAAACGAGGCATCTTTTGATGTTTTGTCTGTAGCACCCCAACAGGACCAGTCACAATGACAGAAACTCTGGGAGAAGCTTCCGTTGCACCTCAGGAGGAAAACGAAAAACGATGTCTAAAGAAGGGGAATGATAACTTGCATTCCAGATCTCAGGGGTCACTTGCACTGAGCATGGCAGTCACGGTTCATTGAGCATCATGATGCTTCAGGCTTTGGAAAGCACCGAGTGTGGGGCAAGGGAGGTTGGGTAATTGGCCCAGGTGGGATTCAACTCATGGGACCCTCAGAACCAGGGAGCTCCTCTGGAGTCATCTATAGTTCCCAAATTCTTGAGTTGGTTTTTCTCTGTGATGAAACTTTCAATAGTCTGCAATGAATGAGATAAGTAAGATCATATGTAGTGGATTTTTTTCCACATTTCTTTAAAGGACTCTCTTTGGTATTCTAAGAGCATGTCTCTTCTCCTTTTTTAGTACTGAAATGTGCTTTCTCTTTTTAAATGATAGTGAGATAGATGGTGATATTGAAAATATATTCTTATTTGGCGATATAGAAAGTTTTAGTAAACTTTTAGTAAGACTGGTTCAAAATTTAGGAATCATCAATCAAATCCAACCCCTTCCTAATGTGTGTGAGAAAACAGAGGCCCGGTAAGCTCAAGGGACTTGTTCAAGGTCACATGGCAGGTAAGCAGACTCTGCCTCGCCATGCCTATTTCATTGTGTTCCCCATTCAGGGGATTTTGTGCAACTGGGTCTGTGGACTGTGTGACAAATACTGCGCGGTCTCTGAAAGTGCGATGACTTCCATCCATTAAACTTCTCCCCTCTCTTTTTGGGGCTGGTATTATTAGAGCCTCAGTCTCTCTCTTCTAACCATCTGCCAACAGCGCTCTCTGTATTTGCTCCTTTGCATGGTGCACCTCGTGTCTCCCTTTACAAACCAGATAACATCCCACATTCTCCTTCGGTCATCCCTAAAAGACAGGAACGAAATTCACACTGAGCAGTGCTCCCAGGTGACCTGCATTAGAAGTGCTTTGTGCCACACACTGGCTCATAAATTCTGTATTTAACTGGCTCAATTTTGTGCTCACCTAATCTAAATTAAACTCCCTGAGGGAAAAAACCATTTCTTCTCTTTGTTCTGTAACTCTCCACCCCCTCGGGCCTATTATCTATAACAATGCAATGCGCTCTGTTCTGAGTTCCACAAAGGTCAGATGGGTTGAATATTATGGCAGACTGGGACTGGGAGGTGGGGGAGGAGGGGAGAAATGGATGGTGGAGGGAAGGATTCTGGAAGCAAAGCTTGAGATGAGAGAAAAGCCTAGTCCTAGCAAACCCCAGAGCTTCAAGAGGCCCAATCTTAGTCCCAGGACAAGGTTGCATTGGGAAGGACCTAGTCTGGTCCTTTTTAACCCGTCTGGGCAAGGAGGAGGGAATGTGAAGACCTCAGAAGTCAGAGAAAGGCTGGTAAAGAGTGGGGAAGCCTCCTTCCTATTGTAGAACTTTCCCAACTTCCTCTCTGGCAGGCTACTGAATTGGGGAGTAGATTCATCCAGCCCTCCAGCTTCCAAGCAAAAACAGTGGTCCAGTTCCTCCCCTTGGCATTGTTACTGTCTGAGGGAACTGCTGCCTGCTTTAGGTTTCTGTGTCCTAACCAAGGAGGGTGGGGCTCAGACTAAAACAGAAGTTACATTTTGCCTTGGGGCAAAAAAAAAAAAAAAAAAAGGGGAAAAGAAGAACACAGAGCACTCCCATTCTGAGGCCTCATTCCCAGCCAACTTAAAGGGCTCTCAGCCCAGTTTGCAGATCAATGAAGACACTAGATCATTCAGTTGAAATGGGGCCCATTCAGGCCTTTGTGCAGTGGCCAGTGGTAGGCCCTCCTCTGCTGAGACACTGTGCTAAAAGTGGGCCTCCTGTCTTCTGGAATAAGTGTTCAGAGAGAGAGGAGGAGAGAAGAACACTCTCTGTAGAAGGAAGCGTTGGTTATATTGGGTTGTTGGAAAAGTCATGACACATTTTTGCAAAGAAAAACATAGAAAAATATGTCATGACTTTTCCGACAACCCAGTATTAGTAGGGAGTTTCATTATGGAGGAGGTTAAGTGCAGCAATCTGCTCAGAAGCTAGGGCTTGAAGCATCATACTTTACCTGAGGCTGAGAAAGTGTCATTTCAAAGAATATGAAGGAAGTGCCCATGTCCCCCAGGCCCTCCTGGCATATAAATCCTATTCACCAACAACTTGTTTATCTTGGGTTTAGTACTAAAGGACAGTAGACTGGATTTACAAAAATAAAAACCAAGTTTTAAAAAATATTCTGATACCCATTAAGTGACAAGAGGTGGATTTCGGAATCAGTTGAGGTTAAGCAGTTTGGTCAAGGTCACTGCTGCAATTTAGCTTAGTGAGCGTGGACAGGAGCCTCCGCTCTTTGAGACTCAGCTTCCATATCTGTAAAGTGGAGATATGGAATAACATTATAACTGGAGTGAATGCAAAATATTAAATAATGATATGGCATATGGAAGGCCTTCTCAAAATTGCTTGTTCCCTACGGCTTCTTGCTACCTACCTGGCTATCATCAGACTTCTGAAAAGGGAAAAGTGAGTCATTAATCCTCTCAATTCAAAAGCTGTATGTACACTCCCTCTCACTGTGTCCTGACCCCAGGCAGCTGAATGAATGCAATCATCATTAGAACTCATTTGTTCTGCTACTAATCTGTTTAGAGGCAACTTGGCATGGTGGAAAGACAAGAGAATCAAAATCCAGAAGACACGATCTGTTCCTGGCCAACTGCTTACTAGTCACCTGGTTTCAGAGACATCATTGACTCTCTGGATAGGGAGGCAACTTCAATGGCATGTCCTCCAATCTCATATCTGAAGCTTGACCCTCACTACACACACACACACACACACACACACACACACACACACACACACACACACACACACCATCCCTCGTAAAGTGGTTGTCCAGCTTCTGTAGGGACAACTCAAAACATCTTGCTGCATCTTTAGACAATTCTGACTGTGACAATGTTTTCCTTTTTGTTCAAGTGAAATTTGTCTTCCTGATGTTTCTTCCTATTCATCATAGTTCTATCCCTTCGGGCCATAAAAAAAAAATGGACTCCTTCTCCCACAGAACAGTCATACGCTATTTAAAGATGATGATAGTGTCTGCCTGAGTTTTCTCTTCTCTGGCCCCTCACAGCCTGTCTTCAGCTCCTTTGCCACTCCAGTGGTCCTCCTCTGAACTCACCAAAATGCGATGAGCCTCTGTTCCCTCATTTAAAAATCAGGAGTAGATATTCCTGACTTAAAAGACTGCAGTGAGGATTTAACAATGAAATGTGCCTTTAGACCCTGGATGTGCTTGATTAATATTTGATGATGAATGAGTAGATGAAGCAGCTTGTGGAAGCACTGTGTAAACAGTAATGTGCTCACTGTTTTAGTCTGCTTGGGCTGCCATAAAAACTACCCAGGCTGTATGGCTTCAATAACACCAATTTATTTTCTCGCAGTTCCGGAGGCTGGAAGTCCAAGATCAAGCTGTTGGCAAGTTTGGTTTTCTCTGAGGCCTCTCTCCTTGGCTTGCAGATGGTCGCCTTTTCTCTGTGTCCTCACTTGGTTGTCTCTTGGTCTGTGTTGTGTCCTAATCTCTTATAAGGGCACCAGTCATTTTGGATTAGTACTTACTCCATAGACTTCATTTTAACTTAATTACTTCTTTAAAGACCTTACCTCTGAATAGAGTTATATTTTGAGGTATTAGGAGCTACGGTTTTAATATATGAATGGGGGCAGAGGGGGGAACAATTTCAGCCCATAACACTTACCAATGTATTATTAGCAATTCTATTTATTGTGACACTGTTCAGAGATGGTATTTGTGTGTTTTGGGGGAGAGTGATGGAGCCCTTTGCATGTGAGAACTGAGATATTACAGGCTTATAATAAATATATGTTTTTGAATAGGTAATATTTTCTCATGATTCAAAATTCAAAAAGTCATAGAAGAAGAAGCATGAATGGAAAATAGACATAAGAAGATACTGTTAATGTCACTAGTGATCACAGAAATGTAAATGAAGCTCATAATACCACACTATTTTACATCTACTAGAGTGGCAAAAAACTTAGTCTGTTAATATTGAGTGTTGGTGAGAATGCAGAGGAACAAAATAATCTTCCATGCTGCTGGTGGGAATGTAAATTGGCACAAGTACTTTAGAGTCCATTTGGGCATGTGGTCATTGAGCTGACGGTCCAGCGCTGGCGCAGCAGTACCACTGCCACGATCAAACCTTAGAGAATTCTTGTACTTGTGCATCAGAGAGATGGGCATAGGAAAGTTCACAGCAGCAAAACTGGGAAATAACCCAATGTGTAACAACAGAAAAATAGATACAGTGGGTATATTTACTCAATGAAATGTTAGGTAACAATAGAAATACGTGAATTAAAGTTGCAAGCATCAGCATGAATGAATCTTAGAACTGTGGCGAGAGAAATTAGCTCGTCACAGAAAAATACATACAGTGTGACACCATTTTTACAAAGTTCTACACAAGTAAAATGAAATAATAATGTATTACTTAGGGATACGTATACTTGTGATAGCACTCTAAAGGCAAGCAAAATTGAGAATAAGAGAATTGTGGTTATCTCTGTGGAATCAGGGAGGAAATGCAGGGAGTTTCAACACTATTGAGAATGTTCCATTTCTTATGATGGATGGTGGAGCCACAAGGCAGAATAAATTATTATTCTATCTCAGCATATACATTGATTTCAGATATTCTTTGTATATATGAAATAATTCATTATAAAAAAAGTTTTAAAAGTTCAAAAGGTAGAAAAAACTATATAATGGAAAATCTTTCTAGAAAGACAACTGATATTTCAGATTTTTGTGCATCATTCCGAAACAATATATACTTTTAGAGATAATTTATGCTTAGATCATTCAGAGATAAGTTCTATTTCACAGAAAAATATACATGCATGCCTATATGTGTGTGGGTGTGGGTGTGTGTTTCATCTCCTCTCCTTTTTACACAATGGTGGCATTTCCGCAGGCTCTTTTAAAACAGCACTATCATTAGATAGTAAAAGTTCAGGGTAAATAAAAAGTCTGGTGAAGAAAAAGATGGACTTGTCTGTCTGTCTAGTAGTTTGGGTAAAAAAATCAAACAGCGAATTGTCACTTATCAGTAAAGGGACTATCTGAACAGGAGGAATTCAGCTGTGTAGCTAAGGCTGATGAGACATGGAATTTGGACCTGCTTAAAGCAAAGAGAATGGAGTCCTGATTAAATCAGCAGAAGGGCAGAGGCAAGTAATTCTCCTTTCTTGATAATGAGACCCCCCCTGAGTTATATGTGTCTCAGACAAACAACACAGACGTGAGGAAATAAAGGGAGGGCAGGCTCATGACCAAATAAAAGCAGGAGGCGAATACATCAAGGGACAATAAAGTATCAAAATCAAATAGATGTCAAGCGTGTGACTGAAATTAGGGCAGACCGGCAAGCAGGAGAGATTGGAAGTTCTTGCACAGAAGCCAGGAGAAGAGGCGAAAGCTTGGCCTACCCCGTTGGTAGTGGAGGACAAGGCTAAGTGCCCACTGAAAGGGGAAGGTGGGTGAGGAACACCCAAGGAAGTACTAGGTTCAGGCAGGGCCAACCCCCCGTAGCTGCCAGAAACTCAGTTGATCTGGGAAGACATCCCAGAGGAGAGGCTTTCAGGAGCAGCTTGAATGAGAGAAACAGGTTGGTGAACAGATTGAGGGCGGGAGCTTCAGGCGTACTGTCGATCCACGCTGGCGAAACTCCAAAGGAAGACTTGCTTATCATCTTTCTGTTGTGTCTTTCACTCTTTTGTATTTCCTTAGAGATCCTGGAAACTGGCACGGGTGTTTGGTTATATGAAAAGCTGTGGAGAGTGGGTGTGCACTGAAACGCAAAGGAAGGCTGTCAGGACCAGGTCTGGACGCAGGAGGTGAAATGTAGACGGTTAGTGTCAGAAGAATCGGCGCTGGCAGAGACAGAACACTGGCATGATTCATGAGCCCTGTGTGGGAATTAGGAGCCCTGGGGTGTAGGCTCGGTTGAGATACGAACTTGTTCTGAAATCCCCAGCGGTCACAGAATCACATGCTCAAGTTTCTCTCAAGGACAAGATGGGAGTGTTGGGCTAAATGACCTGTAAGACTCTTTTCAATCTAAGCAACTCAGTGATTGACAGCTAGAAGAAGCCAAGTCTCCTAGTTCAATGGAACTGAATATCTCAACAACCTCAAAGCTTACAATATAAACATTATTTGTGATGGTCATGCCTGCCTCGCACTTTACACAGGTCCTTTCCCATATATCATTTCATTTGCACCTCATAATTACCTATGAGGCAGGTAGGGCAGGTATAGAGTTAGCCCCATTTTACAAATGGGAGAACTGAGACACAGACTAACTCGTTCGAGGTCCCAGTGCTAGACATGGGCTGGCACTGGCTGAGCTGAGCTAGACCCCCAAAGCTCTCTACTCTTCACTCCTTCCATTACCCCCACTTGGATGTTGAGTGATGTTCAGAGCATGTCCAATACTTGTTCTGGGATGAGGACCTGAAGCCCTGATGGCAGGCCCACTCTCCCAGCCTTAAACTTTAAAGTCATGCTGGGCCACTTTCACCTGCATACCACCCACACTGGCAGTATGTCTGCTCTACCTGGCACACTGCTGCTGCACTTGGGCTGGGGCCGGCACACCCTTGCCTTTCATAAGGATGTGCTTTTAGACCCCCGAGGACTGATCCTCTGGGCTCCTGAAATAGTGACAGCAGCCTGCTTGGCAGCCCCTGGGCTCCAGCGTGAGGGGAGTGTCCTTGCTTTTCTCTCAGCCTGGCTTCCTGTCTAGACATCTCGAATGGTCCACTGGATTTAGCATGCTGAGTTTGCCTGCCAGTTCTGTCAAACACACGCAGTTCAGAGCCCAGTGGCTGCCTCCCCCTCACCAGGACTGAGTCCTGGAGGATTGAGGCTAAGATATTGTATAATGAAGGGACCTAGGGGAGGATAAAGATGACAACACCCTTCCAGGCAGCTCCACATCCTAGAATCCTTTTCAGAACTCACACAGGCAGTCTCCTTCTCTCCCACACACCTGGAAGGATGGGTTGTCAAGGCAACTTCTCGTAAGCCCCAGTATCCAGAGTCTTATCGGTCCCTGTGGACCCACTGGCTGTGGAGAAGTCTGCCCTCGGATTGGCTCTGGGGAGACATGAGCAGAGGCGCCTCCTCTGGAATAGCCAGTTCCAAGCCAAAACTCTTCCTCTTGGACCCATCCTGGCTGGAGGCTTAACCTCTCACATATGACAAAGCTGGGAGAAATACCAGGCCCAGTGGTACTGGTGCGAGGATGCCAGGGCTGGTTTCTGAATAGCCCATGTGCTCCCTGGCAACATGGCTTTACCCAGCTTCCCTGGCTCCTCAGTGCCCTGGACACAGAGTCTTGATAACGGAAGGACGTGGAGGTGCCTTCCCCTCTTGCCTGCCCAGGGGAAAGAAATGGCTTCAGCTTTCCGGGCCCTACTGTGATTCTCAGTGACTCGAAACCAAGTTGAGAGAAAAACATCAGGCAAACCTCAACTGAGGGACCTTCTACAAAATACCCGACTGGTATTCCTCAAAACTGACCAAGTCATCAAAACAGGGAAGGTCTGAGAAACTGTCACAACCGAGAGGAGCTTCAAGAGACATTAATATGTCCAGCAACCACGTGATGGGACACGCTGAGCACTGGACTGAGAGTCTATTATGAACACTAGTAACAATCAAGTAAACAATCAAAGGCAGAGTGATTTTACTGTTTCAAAACACAATTTTTTTTAATTAAAAATTTTCTTTTAGAACAGTTTTAGATTTACTGAAAGCAAGCCAAGATAGTATAGAGAGTTCCCCATACCCAATTTACATTAGTATGGTACATTGTGACAATTAATGAACCAGTGTTGACACATCATTATTAACTAAAGTCCAAACTTTCTTCAGATTTCCTTAAAGTTCTTTTTCTGTTCCAGGACCTCACATTACATTTAGGTGTCATGTCTCCTTAGCCTCCACTTGACTATGACAGTTTTCTCAGAATTTCCTTGTTTTTGATGACCTTGGCAGTATGAGAAATATGGTCAGGTATTTTATAGAATGACCCTCCATTGAGACTGTTCTGATGTTTTTCTCATGATTAGGCTGGAGTTATGTTAGGGGAGGAAGACCCCAGAAGTAAAGTGCCATTTTTGGTGCATCATATCAAGGGTTCATACCATCAGCATGACTTATCACTGTGGGTGCTGATCTAACTTGATTGAGATAGTATTTGTTAGGATTATGCACTGTAAAGTTACTTCAAAACACTTTTTAATGTATGATTTCCTTTGATCTCATCTAATCACCTTTGGAACTTAATATCTTTAGCCTCTGGCCATAAAAGGAAGACATAGAACGTCTCTGAGTTCCTAGTTCTAAGATTCTAAATTGCACTTCCTTACTACATGCTGACCTGCGGAGGTGGCAGCCACAGTACTGTCCAAGGTAGTATGCCAACCGTCCTTAGAAATGCTACCCTCACATGGCTGGGAGCAGGCTGGATGCGGGCTCCCACTTTTCCAAGGGTGAAGAAACATCCTAGAAGCTCTACCAGTGAGTAAGCAAGCAAATAGATGTTGAATGAATGAACAAGATAATAAATGTATTGAGAACTTAACTAATGCCTCGTTCTGTGTTAGGCGTTATAGAGGATGAAGAGGTATAAGACATAAACACAATTTAGTGAGGGTGAGAAGATGTAAGCTGATGAACAGTGAAAGAACACATTCAGCCTGCCCTTGAACACCAGATGCTCTGTGACGCCATTTCTAATTTTTCTACCTGGATATTTTTTCTTTCTCTGAACCCTTATAATACTGTGTTAAGAAACGGCCTTGCCTCACTGAGATTGCCAATGTAGCTTTTAATTTATATGACTTACCCTGGTAGATCATGAAAACTCACTATGAGCTGAATTGATCTACATCTGAGACCACAAGAAATTCGTTTTTTTTTTAAAGATTTTTATTGGGGAATTGGGGGAAGGGGAACAGACAAGTTGTTATCCTTTTGTTCTTCAGTCTAGTTGTGGAGGATGTTGCTTCACTGGCTCAAGTTGTCACCATCATTGTGCTCTTCCAGGGCGAGGCAGATCAGTCGCCGGCTTCTGGACGGCTGCTCACGGCTGCTGCTGGCCGCTCACGCTGGCTGCTGGCTACACACGGTAGCCCATGGCAACCCACTGCAGCAGGGGCTGCTGCCTACGCCATCGCTGGCAACTCACGGCAGCCCAGCTCCAGGTTGAGCTGTTGTTCAGCATCTGAGCTGTGGAGGGCAGTGTCACTGGCCCTCATATGTGGGGTCCGAACCGGGACCCTCTGGCGTCCCAAGCTAGCTCTTAACTAACGCGCCACTCGGCCGGCCCAAGAAAGTAGTTTTAGAGGCAACAAATGTGCTGGGTTCTGAGGAGGGAGAGCTCTTGGGTGGCTTCCTGGAGGAGGTGAGCTTGGAAGCATGGCTGAAGGGCAAACAGGGACCTTTCTCCTTCCTCAGATGAAGCAAAGGTGAGCTTAAAACCAGGCTCTTAACCTCAGTGCAACCCAGGGACCAGACCCTTAACCCTTAATTCTTCCAGGCTGGCTCTTCACCCCACACCTTCCATAGTCCTACCTTTAAGACTTAGCTCATAGCAGTCTCTCTACCTGTCATGTTCTTACCGTCTCCTTCCCTGATCATGGTGGCCTTGCCCCTCTCTGACTGCCTGGACTAGCAAGTATGGCTTGAAAGCCCTTGTTTGGCATATCATATACTGCCCTGGACTGTGGGTTATCTTTTGTGAATTGTCCTCTGGCAAATGGATTCTGGGTCTCATAGGTTCCTTAGCTCAGCCCTGACACACTGTAGATGTTTAGTCAACAGTGGCTGACGAGTTTATCGGTTTTATAGTTTTCAAGGGGCTGAATCTTCTCTTTATTACCTGGCAATTTATCTCTAATGCCCAATTGATTCTTCCTGTCCAATTCCTTGTGCCTCATTGCCCATCTGCCCTTCCAGTGGTGGGAAGACACTGTAGATGGGAACATGACTCCCACTTCATCAACCAGTGCTTCCAAGGAGCCTGGGGAGTTATCTGCCATTGCTCCAATAACACCCAAAGAATCTGTATCCTAGTGACTCTGGAAAGTTGTTTCCTCAGCCTTTCATGAATGAAGAAAAGCTCTCTTCTGTGGCCTCAGAGGTACTACTGTGTGTGTGTGTGTGTATGTGTGTGTGTGTGTGTGTCTGTGTGTAGCGGGATATGGAGTTGCATATAGTATTATGTGATTGTGGGTGTGTGTATGTATATAAGTGTGAGTGTGTATGTATACATGCATGTGTGTGCTGTGTATCGGTGTGTGAGGGTATGAGTGTGTGTTGCAGGGTTGCATGTGTTTGTTAAGTGTGTGGGGGCATATGGGTGTGTGTGAGCATGTACATGTATGAGCACGGTGTGCATGAGAGTATGTGTGTATATTATGTGTGTGAGGGTATGAGCATGTGTGTGAATTTGGGTGTGTGTCGCATGTATTATAGGTGTTTGTGTGAATGTGGGGGTGTGGATGGGTTGTATGTGTGCATGTGTGGGGGTGGTGAGTATGTGTGTGGCGCAGGGATATGGATTGTATATGTGTGTGTGAGTGTGTGTATGTAAAGGAGGAAAGCCTTTAGACTTTAGTCCTCCTGAGAAGACTCAGGCTTTTATGGGTAATAGACTGTGGGGTCCTGAGCCTCCTTGACTGGAGCCTGGGCCCTCGGACAGTCTTCATTCCCTCTTCCCCTCCCAGACCTCTTGCTCAAGTCATCTGCCTCCCCTGGAGACAGTACCAACTGTGCATGTCAGTTCCCTTTTTCCCATCCAGGCCCTGTCCTCTTCTAGCAAGGGCAGGACAACCACAGAGGATGCCAGGAAGTGGTTTCCCCTGCCACCCAGGCCACGTTCCAAATCTTTGGAGTCCCCTGGGTCCCCCAGTGAAGGAGATGAACTTGGCATCAGACGCTAGATGAGAAGAAACTGCTGACACAGGCCCGAGGTTGTGTAGGCCCTGCTGGGGTGATGGATGATGAGTTTCCAAGTGCAATCTAATAGAAAGTCCATGCATAATATATCTTTATGGGAGCAAATTCCAATTTGCATCCCATTAGGCCACTGAAGTCTCAGAGGCCCAGTAGTGCCGCTCAAGACTTCCCTCAGAAGGAACCCAGAGCAGGGGATGCCTGTGCCAGCAAAGACCGACCCGCCAGGGGTAGCTGCAACAATAGACCCTGACGTCACAGGAGGGGCTGCGGGAGGGGCGTGCTCTCCTGCATGCTGTCCCTTGGTGCTGTGGAGGGCCTGACTCAGGGCATTGTTTCTCAAGTTCTGTGCCTCCACATGGTCCTCACAAACAAGATCAAAGGAGAACTGGCTTCCTGGCGCTTCTATAATTTATAGTCACTGCCCTACTGTACGTCAAGAATATGGAGGAAGATCATGTGTGCCCCAGTTCCCAAAGAGGTAAAGGAGACTTAAGAAGAGCAAGGTCCTTCCCGGCAAGGGCAGGTGATGTAGGGGCAGTGAGAGGAGCATGGAGAGTTAGAGGACATTGCGGAGAGCTCTGAGCTTGCACCTGCATGCTGGGTGCAATTCCTGCTCTGCCATGCACTGCTCCAACCACCATTCAACTCTATGTGCTTAACCCCTCTGAGCCTCAGTTTCCTTATCTGTGGAAGAGGTAATATTACCTGCCCTTCAGGGCTTTTGTGAGTGTGGGAAAGTGCACTTAAGAGACTTTATGGGGCTGTAGAACTGGGGGTGCTCTCCAAACCCCAAATGCGGTGGGGGTATGTGTGAGACTGTGTGTTAGGGGTAGGTAGAGCAAGGGGAAGATAGAATATAGTTCCTGGTTCTGGAGCCCAGAAACCTCAGTCTTCTGATTCCTCTTCCTTCCATCAGCCCTCAGACTTCCTCTGAAGGCTGGGGGGAGGGGGTGAAAGGGTCAGGCAGGTAAGGCATATGGCAGTGGGGGTCTAAGAGGTGGGGGCTTAATCTGAGAATGGAGTTTGGTTTTCCTTTCGGGGGCAGACGAGGAGCATGAGGTGCAGGATCAATGCAGTTAAAGTGGAGCTCTTGATATTTTAAGAGCAGAAAAGAATTCTGGAAAAACTGGAGAGGAGCCAGGCTCAGAGGTGGGTGGAGTGCCATCTGGCCCAGGAGAGAAAGGCCCAAGCTTTGTGGCTGTACAGCAGAATGGGTAATTCTTTCTGATGGTAACTGGGGACTCCCCGGACCCCCTCAGAACACATCAGAGGCTTAGGACCAGGCCACACGTGTTACCCTTCAAAGAGATCTCTGCCTGGTTTGTAACTGGGACAGGGATGTGCTTCTGGGCAGGGGTCTCTATGCGGCAGAACAGCGTCCTTCTGTGACCACCACCCAATTCCTGTTTGGCCATCTGCCTGGCTGAGCCCTGGCCTTCCGTCTCCAGCTGTGCAGCCCACTGCTGCCCTGACCCGAGGCCTCAGATGTTTTTGTGGGAGCCTTCCTTTCCAGTGGCCCAGTTGATTGGCACTCTATAGGCCCAAACGCCTAAATTACTCCCTGTAGTTCATGGAGAGGCACAGGGCTGTGATTAGGTGAGTCAGAGCCCAGGACAAGGTCATCCTGGAGGGATGTGCATGCCACTGGTGATGTGGCAGGGTGGGGAATGGGGCAGGAGGTTGTGCCTATTCTACCAACTCTCAGAGACATACAGATCTCTTGGTTAACATGGCACTGAGTGAGGAGGAGGTTTGGAAATTGTCTATCTAGCAACTTAAGGTCCACCAAACTTCTGATTTTCCTCTCAGTTATTAGGGTAACACAGGGAAAGCATGTAAAGTGTTGGAGGGTATCATTTGGATAATACCCCCTGACCTATAGGAACATGACAGTAAAGGGATAAATGGCCCAGTGTCGCTACATTGACGGAGTGGGCCACAAAGACAGGCCTGGAAGGCCCTGAAAGGCCCAGCTGGGCTGTAGTTTTATCTCCTTTGAAATGCTACTTCAGCTAGTCCCATAGCTTTCTTGGAGTAGTAAAATAGGAGAAAAAAAAATAGAAACACAACTATAAATTTCATAAAAGGTCTAATAGTGCTTTGAAAGTACTATATAAACTGAAATGCTAAGGTAGAATATTATCGTGTTTATATTACTTATAACAGCCCTTGCCGTATTAGCCAAGAACGTGAGAATAATCTGTTGTTGGGACAGGAATGTTATACTGATACGGTCATCGTCTAGATATACTGCTTTTTGAATTGATGCCAAAGTGTGTTAAGTCCTGATACCTGAAATATGGGCAGTGAGTGTCTGGGTACCTCTCCAGTTTCCAAAGGGACAGCAGATTTGACTCAACAAGTTTCTTTTCTTTTTTTAAAGAGTTTTATTGGGGAATTCGGGGATGGGAACAGCGCTGGGGAATTGTTGGAAGGGGAACAGACACGTTGCTGTCCTTTTGTTCTTCAGTCTAGTTGTGGAGGACGTTGCTTCACTGGCCCAAGTTGGCACCATCATTGCGCTCTTCCCGGGTGAGGCAGATCAGTCGCTGGCTTCTGGACAGCCGCTCACGCTGGCTGCTGGCCGCTCACGCTGGCTGCTGGCTACACATGGTGGCTGCTGGCTACACATGGTAGCCCATGGCAACCCACTGCCACATGGGCTGCAGCCTACGCCGTCACTGGGGACTCCCGGCAGCACAGCTCCAGGTTGAGCTGTTGTTCAGCATCTGAGCTGTGGAGGGCAGTGTCACTGGCCCTCATATGTGGGATCTGAACCGGGGCCCTCTGGCGTCCCAAGCCAGTTCTTAACCATTGCGCCACTCGGCGAGTCCTCAATAAGTTTTTTAGGTTCATAGTTACTCAGGAGTGGTTCTGCAAGGGACACACCATGCTTCCTTTTTCTAAAATAGGTTTTGTGATGTTTCTACCAAGGTTTTTGTGCTTCTGTCAATAACATCCACAGTAATTATTCATTTTCTCCAACAGAGAGACTGTTTGCTCACTTGGACAGGATTTGTTGATGTGCTGTTACAGCTCAATTCCAGTACATTTTGTGGTAGTTATTTTCTAAAGCGTTCTTCAGTGTGCGCTATCATGTTGCACAATTCCCTTATCAGCCCACACTTAAGGGCTGGCTGCTGCTCTGTAATCGTTACATACCGGTTGCATGATCTGTGGCAGATGGGGTGCATGCCCTCCAATTATACCTTCAATCATTCCCTTAGTTGGTTGTTATTGAACAACTTTTAATTTCTTATGTTCCTGTAACAATGTTTAATGGTGAATGCATGATCCTGGATCAACTAAACAAATTTTCAGTCTGGACCAAACATGTCACTTTATTTCAGTCATAAGTCAGACATTGCTTTATCCGTGTGGTTTTGCCTAAGCTGCTTCCTTAGGTACCTACAGGTTTTTTTTAGTTGTCCTGTTTACATTTGTTATGGGGTCTCCCCAACACCTATGTTTTATGGTGGTCAAATACACATAGCATAAGATTTACCATCTTAATCATTTTTAAGTGTATGGTCCAGTGGTATTAAATACATTCATTATGGTACAACCATCACTGTCATTCATCTCCATAATTTTTTTTTTTTAAGATTTTTTTATTGGGGAATTGGGGGATGGGAACAGCGCTGGGAAATTGGAGGAAGGGGAACAGACAAGTTGCTGTCCTTTTGTTGTTCAGTCTAGTTGTGGAGGACGTTGCTTCACTGGCCCAAGTTGGCACCATCATTGCACTCTTCCCGGGAGAGGCACATCAGTCGCCGCTTCTGGATGGCCGCTCACTGTGGCTGCTGGCCGCTCACTCTGGCTGCTGGCTACACATGGTAACCCATGGCAACCCACTGCCACAGGGGCTGCAGCCTATGCCATCACCGACAACTCATGGTAGCCCAGCTCCAGGTTGAGCTGTTGTTCAGCATCTTAGCTGTAGAGGGCAGTGTCACTGGCCTTCATATGTGGGATCCGAACCGGGGCCCTCTGGCATCCCAAGCCAGCTCTTAACCAATGTGCCACTTGGCCAGCCCCTCCATAACTTTTTTCATCTGGCAAAATTGAAACTCTACCCATTAAACAATAACTCCCCATTCTCTTCTATGCCCCCGGCCCTGGTAACCACCGTTCTCCTTTCTGTCTCTCTTATTTTGACTACTCTAAGTTCCTTATATAAGTGGAATCATACAGTATTTGTCTTTTAGTGGCTGGCTTGTTTCACTTAGCATAATGTCCTCAAGGTTCATTCATGCTTGTAGCATGTGTCAGAGTTTCCTTCCTCCTGGATCTTTTTAAAAAATAGTTTCCTAACAGATTTGGCTGTTCGGTTTTCAGGTTTTAATGCAAAACTGCCATAATTTTCACAGACCAACTAGGTTGCTATGATACTCACTGAAGACTTGCCTCATTTTGCAATCATAGAACGGTATCTATTGTCAGTGTGAATTACTTCCTTTCCACCTTAGAAAGAGGGAGGCTTTCAATAGGAGTATTTCCACAGAAAGTTAGTCATTAACACTCTGATGTTTTATACAAGGTCTGCATCAGACCATTTTATAACACCATGAATATGTTCGAACAGTAAATGCCGAGTTACCTAAATCTCATTGCTTGTGTTGAGGCAAGTTCTTAATTTTTTTCCCCCATGGAAACTGTCAGCTTTTTCCCCCTCTTTTATTAATCTAGATGGTATCCACTGTGTGCAAGGTAGTGTGCCAAGTGGTAGGGATATCAGGTAAATAGAGGCCCAGCTGCTTTCTGCACATCTGCTCGGACAGATGGACAAGTCAGGTGCCATACACATCTGTAAGCACTTCATCTTACCCAACTCTGGAGGCCCAGCTACCCTCATGAAAGAACCCAAAAGGTAGCAAGTCCTTCTGGGAAGGAACTAAATCTTCACCTTTTCCCCCAGTAAAACCTTCCTGTTGATTTTTGGTTGGTGTGGTAAAATTTCTCCTTGCATTGAATTTTCAGTCATCAAACTGAGTGATTCTCTTTAGAGTGGGGCTAGGGGAAGGGTGTCAAATTGGGAGTGTGCTGTGTAATTTGAAAAAAGCTTTTTCTTCTATTAATTATATAATTATACAATTACAAAAGAGCTCCCTGCTTTCAGAGTAGCAGTCAGAGAAAGCGCAACATCTTCTGGGAGGGTCGAGAGGGATGTAGATGCAGGATCAGTTATTCTCAGGGGGAGGGGGGAGCACACAGTCACGAGTTGTTCTTTCACAATTTGGTTCAGTTTACATTTCTTCTTGGCAGAGCACATCTGCACCCCGGAGCGTGGGGACCTGGCCAACCTGTCAGGTATACCTACCGGATTTGGAAACGAACCATCGTCTGGCAGACTGGGGAGCCTGGTGCCAGTCCGTGCTGCCTTGTTTGACTTTGCAAAATAGAGCCTTTCCCAGCACCCTTTAAAGATGGGAGAAGCCACATGAAGGATGGGTGCTTAGTCTCTTGGTCTTGAAGGCAGAGGCAGTTTGATTTAGAGAATAGGAAATAGCCAAGAAAAAAAAAACCACAAAAAAAACCCCCCAGCAACAACGCACACACACAAAAACGCAACCTGAATACAGAAAGGATTCCTTTGGAGGGGAGGGGCGGGCGGGGAATTGCAACCTTATCCCCTGGGACTCCGGCTCAGGAGCCTGAGCTGCGAGGTTCAGTGAACCCGTTAGTAACATGAACTTGGTTGCCGTATTTCCCAGCCTGAGCTCATGCATTATTTACCTGGCGTAAGTAAACCTGCTTCTCCCACTGTTGCTGGGGAAACCACTTTGATTTAGCGAGTTCTGTCTTACTCTCTAACTAAAACACTACAGAGTGGGGGGTGAGGGGGAGATGGGCGATGCGGGGTCTCAGAGGCTCAGGATGTAGATCCATGAAGGGGAGTCCCTGCTCCCCCCTGACCCCCCAGGGTAGAGCCCAACAAGGAAAGAATGGTGAGTTCAGTGTAGGGAGCCCCATGCCTGCCATGTCTTGCTTCCCTGAGGGCCCCTCTCTTTTTCTCTTGCCTTCCAGGAAGTTGAGGGGATAAGGAACGAATCCCAAGGAGCAAGGTGTGCCTCTTCTGAGGCCACGGTGAAGGCCACTAGCTGGTCTCACACCGACAGCTTTCAGAGATAGACATCAGTTTGTGCAGCGCAGGGAGAGGCAGGGAGTCAAGTTTCCCCAGAGGCTGTCTCCCAGGTGAATCGGCCTTGGGGACCCAACTCCATAAACACAGGTACAGTGGTCCTCTCTATTTCCATACTTGCTGCGGCTCATATTCCATGAGTGTCCTCATGGACCAGGCAGATGTGATGGCCGAGAAAGAACTTGGATTGAGGGGTTGGATCTCTGGGTTCAAATCTCAGTGCTTTTATTTTTGATGGGAATTGGAGCAAATTATATAATCTTTTATGACTCTCAATCATCCATGTGTGGAAGATGGATGTGAGTGTCTTGAAGGGGTTTTGTGCAGACTGCCCAGGAATTGATCTGGGAACACTGTCCATGCCCAGGCCCCATGACGTGGGGTAAAGGGCCGTTGGTTTAGACTGCCACCTGTTTCCCTGTCTTTCTTGCCAGCAAGATTCAGACATCATGGCTGGCTCCTTTCCTCCTCTTTACTGCATATTGATTTTTCCTTTCCTCCCTTTGTTCTATTTGTGGCTTCTCTGGCCCCTCACAATTGCATTATTTCTTCAAAAGTGCACCGGATGAGGAGGTCTGTGTGTGCACATCAGCGGCCTGGGCTGCTCTCCCTCTCCATGACCTTTTTACATTCTTGTCACTAAAACAGCATGTTGAGGAACCTTTCGGTCCTTCCAGAGTCTCTCTCTGCTTTCACTGGGAGGAAGATGCTAGTTGTCATTGAGTGTGGATGTGTCTGCCTGAGTAATGCAGACCCCAGATATGTCAAGAATATACTTGTCTATATATTGACAAATACCGGGGGTGCCAAAAAAATGTATACAAGTGGACACTTTGGTCAGCATTGCTCAAGCAGTAGTTCACCATAATCAGAAGTGTCCTGATGCTGATGATAACCACTTGGAGCACCTCTTGTAATTGCAGAAGTCAAACGTGACTTGTATTCATCTTTTGTTATCGGTATATATTATTAAAATTTTAATACAGTTTTCCTTTCTTAAAATGTGTACACATTCTTTTGGCACCCTCTGTATTTAGACAAAAGTGATAAATTAGTGAACTTCGATTCTTTTGTTAACTACAATGAGACAATATGTCAAAAAAAAAAAAACCCAACAAAAAAACGCTTCCTGAGCATCTCTGACTGAACTATTTTTAGCAACATCCTTCTAGATTGTTTTCTGTCCTCCTGGGGTTATTTTGTTATTTTCAAACTTATGTTTAAGTCCGTACTTAGCTACTACTGAGATTAGAATATGAATGCTAATTACCTCCTTAACATTTATGTTTTTACATTAGGTACTAACTATCCCCAAGTGACTTAGTTTCCTTCCATGTATGCCAGTTTACCTGTTTTAGGCCTCTGAGCTTTCCGTTGTCTCTTCCTGAAGTAGCCATGTGTGAGTCGCTGTGCCTGCCCCCAGCTCTTCCGACTTTGTCCATCCAGAACTGTCCCCATGGGGTTCTAAACTGGCTTCTTAAGGAGACTTCTAATTTCTCCCAAACTAAATGATAAGTCAACAGTGAAAACATAGGCCCCCTCACAAACCTCTTTTGGTTGCAGGTACTCTTCTGAGAGGAATAAGGAGGAATTCCTCTCTGAGGAAGGGGCCAGGCAAAAGAAGAGCAGAGGGAATTGTGTTCTAGGCCAGTGGTTCATTAACGTTAGCATGCATGGGAATGCACAGATTGCTGGGCCCACCCACACAGTTTCTGGCTCTGGAGGGCTAGGGTTCAGCTGGAGAATTTTCATTTCCAACAAGTTCCCAGAAGGTGCTTTTGCCTCCAGTCCAGGAACCACTTTTCAAGGCAGAATGGACAGACAGCAAAGGCTACAAGGTAGGAAAGAGTTTGGTGGGTTCAAGGAGCAGGAAAGGATCTGGCTAGGCTGGAGGGTAGAGAGGAAGGGACTGGATTGGTAGCCAGGGGCCATATCATGTAGTGAGGAGACACACACACACGTGTGTGTGTGTGTGTGTGTGTGTGTGTGTGTGTGTGTTTGCACATGAGCACATTTTTAAAGTGAGGTGCATGTGGGGAAGGTTAACGACCTGATTTGCTTTGACATTTATTTTATTTGATTCTCTTCACAATTACCACACTGTGAGTTCTGTGTCTTTGATTGTGAGAACCCTAGCAACCTTCCACAGCACCGAGAACAGAGTAGTTACTGCATAAAATTTATTATGTACCAGACACAGCACTAAGCTCTTTATAAGTATTAATTTATTTAATCCTCCTAATGACCCTGTGAAGTAGGAATTATTATAATCCCATTTTACAGATGAGGAACAATGAGGCATGTACCTTGCCCGGGGTTCCATAACTAAGAAATAACAGGCTGCTATGTGAACATAGACAGCGTAATGCAGGAGCTGAGCCCTTAGCCTTTGCCCCACACTGCCTCTTCTACTACACGTTGCCATCCTTATAAATGAATGGACAACCTTGAGAGGCAGCTAGGTCAGACATGATTCTCATCTCCATTTTAAAAATGAGGTAAATGAGCCTCAGAGAGGCAACTGGTCCCAGGTGGAAGAAAAGTATCGACAGAGATCTCCTGACTCCAGATCTCAAGGTCTTGTCACAAAATTGAGCTGCTAATAAACACAGTCCTATTTGAGAGCCTTCCATGTGCTCAGTGCTGAACTAAGCCTACAAAGAAGTTTACCAAGAAAGAGAAGGCCCCGCCTGGCAGGTGTGAGGGTGAGGCTGGTACCCTTCAGAGATGGGGCTGATAGCTTTGTTCTCATGTTGGGCGGCCTGTCGGAGGCCTCTCTCTTCTCCTCCCTCCCTGGGCTGGGCTAGGGCAGCAGCTGGGCTCCTGGGCCTGGAGGTGCCAACGGGGGCCAGTCATTCAAAAAGCTACAGTTGGGTTTTGCAGCCATAGAGAAAGATACAGCCCTTCTCTCCAGGGAGTGAAAGTTGATACTGTAAACACTTTGGGCTTTATCTTTGATCTGGTGGGTCATCAGAGCCTCTTTTCTCCCCAGGTAGAGTTACCAGGAGAGGCTGACCTAGGGCTTTGGAAAGCTATGCCCTGCTGAACAGATGGTGCAGATGGGGGTGGGGGAAGGCCGTAGACAGACATGGAGGCAGGTCTAAGAAGAAAGCCCAGCAATTACCCCCAAATCTGGAACCCAGAAACCAAATTCCAGGCCTTGGGGAAATTCCTAGGCTTAAAATAAATTCCTGGGTGTTACAGCTTTTGGTCTTTGGCTTCAAAAACAGTTCCTTTCTAGATAATGGAAAATCATAACATGCATAATTTAAAAAGCTCCAAACATCCTTAAACTAAAAGTATGTAAAGCTTAGTGCCAGGCCCTGAACAGCCAGCCCTAAGTGTGAGATGATTGATGGAGTGGCCAGCTCTGACGCACTTTTCTTTCTTCCAGTCAACTGCTTTTGATTTGGGATCCTTTCCCTGGCAGTCACAATAGATCATAGTTCTTTACAAAAAGGTGGTTATTTTCAAGCTAATTTTTAATATTGAAACTTATTCTATTTCCTCCGCTATAACACTCTTGCTGACTTTTGGCTCTGTGAACTATTCATCCTTCAAGACCTATACAAACATCATCTTCCAAACTGGCATCTCCTACTCCCCTTCCAACCCCAGAAAATCATTAAAACCATCAATTTACCCTTCCAATGTCCTCTATCCAAGAGTGCCTTGCTCACAACTCCATATAACACTTGAGAGATTACAATCAAGGGTATTTTTCTGGCTAGGTGGGCCACAGGATTTGAAGAGATTATTTCTTGTGTATCATTGTATTCCAAATACCTAGCACAATGCCTGCAATTTAACAAATGACCTCAAATTAATCTTATTGAATGAATGTTCTTCTTCTTTCTGCATCAGAAGAGGAATAAAGGGAAAGAAATTTGTAAAAGTATTTATCATAATCCAAATACTATCGAGGCATCATTTATGTTATTTAATTTTATCTCTATTACAAGTGGGGTTTTTTTTTTGTTTGTTTAAACCTTAATGCAGTGACCAAAGGGAAACAGTTGACTGTTGGGAGATGCAAAGGACTATGTCTTTTCTCTAGGGGATTCAAACCTTACTGAGGATGGACACATCCATACACATGTGTGCATGCCCACACAGTCACAGACACACAGACACAGACAGACAGGCACACACATACACTACCTAAACCACATCCTCTCAAAGAAAGATTATCAACATTGTAAAACACATTTTCTAAATACTGGATACAGCCATAAATGTACAAGAAATGGAAAAATGTGAGGTCACTGTGGGTGTGGTGTCTTTAAGAGAACCAACGACATCAATCTCTCCCTGTGTTCTCATAAGCCTAGAGACCGGGAACAGATTAGATAACCTCCAGCACTCTGCTGGTTGGAGGACTGGGGAATTGTTTAGAAAGAAACTTCATATTTATGATTTTCAAAAAGCGCTGTCACATCCAAGATCATATTTTTATCCCCAAAGTCACACAGCTGATAATGGAGTGGGGCCTGGGATGCATTTTGTCTCTGTCACTTATTAGCAGTGCTTCTGCTTGCCCATATGGCATCTCTGTGCAGATGAGAGAAAGGTGCCCCTTCCTCAAGTAAAATTTGGTTAAATGTAGTATATTATGTCATGGCTTGAACAGTGTACCAGGCAGCCCTACACTGACTGTACCCAGTAGAGAGCTTTCCTAAACTGCAGCATGCAGAGGTCCTGACTGTGAGTCCACCCTCACTTGCTCATACGCCCTGCCTGTCCCTTCCCCTAATGCCAGGACACATGTCTCTGTCAGCCCGTCTGTCTCTACTTTCATCCTTCGATTAAATAGAGGGGTTATACCAGATTCAAAGTAGGGCAGGGTAGGGAATTTGGTCTCAAAGAGTGGAGGGCAACAAGATATTTAACCACAGGGGACCCCTGGAGTGTGGCTGGCACAGATGCTTATGAGAACGTGCCACCAACATAGGGGACACTCCAGTGCATGGATGTGGGTTTTAAGGAGGCGAGGACTCTTCCCTGCAGGTTCCGGACTTTGGGGCTGGTATCTGCTCCTTTCCTTTCACTCTTTCATGTCTATAACGTGACTACCTTCCCCTATCAGATCCTTGTACAGTGCTCAGTCTGAACGACTGTATATAGTGCCCCTTGAACTTAAAGAAGTATCTCAATTCTTTCTCATTTGGAAAGTTACAAAAGTTACATGCTCTTTTATAACAAATTAAAATAAATAAAAGGGTATAAAAACAAATCAAACAATCACCATCTCTCTCCTTTGCTTCTCTTACTTCTACTCTGAGTAGCTAGGGTTAAAAGTTTGCTTGCATGTTTCCACTACTTTATGAATGCTAAGGGAAATACAAGCAAACATATGTACATACGTATTTTTTTAAACAAGTATTTTAACAAAATGGCATCATACTATAGATACATTTTTTTAAAAAAGTTAAGGCTACATTGTATATCATGGAATTCCTGAGTCTAGGCCAATATATAGGGATCCATTTATTAATATTTTTTATAACTGCATGACCCATAGTATAGTTGTGCTATGAAATTATTCAGTCATTTCTCAGTTAATGAACATTGAAGTTGCTTCCTTTTCTTTTTTGGGGAGCTACTTCAAACAAAACTACAATAAGCATATTTTTACATATTTCATTATGTACTGGTACTCTATTTCTAGAATTAAATTTCTTGAAGTGTGATTTTTGAGTCAATGTGTATGTGTAAATTTAATTTTAATAGATTTTTCCAGATAATATCCCAAAAATATATTAGCATTCTCATTTATATCTGCCTTGTATATAAATGTCCATTCCCCTACACCCTGACTAGCACTGGAAAGTATCAATCTTTTTGCTGTGTTGCCAATTTAATGTTTTAAGTAATTATATCTCATCATTGTTTCATATTGCATTTCTCTAGCAACAGTCAACAAGGAAGGTTGATTGTGTTTTCATACAACAATTGTCTATTTGTATTTCCTCTTTGATGAATTGCCTTTATATCCTTCATCCTTTCTCCTATTGTCTTTTTTCTAATCAATTTGTAGGCAATCATTGTGAATGAGGGCTATTCATTCTTCTGTTATATGTGTTGTAAATATTTTCTTGTAGTGTTTCATCTTCTAATTTTATTGAAGTTATCTTTTACCATATTTTACATAATAAAATCTGTCTTTTCTTTATGTCTTCCAGTACAGAATCTGTGCGGGTCTTCAATGTCCTGAGGTTATATGAACAGTCTACATTTCGTCATTTAAAAAATACATTTGAATTGTTAATCTACTCGAATTTTTCTTTTAAAAATAGTGTGAGGTACAGAGAAGTCTTTATATCTCTTTGAGCCTTGGCTTCCTCAGGTATAACGTGGGCATCGTTAGGATAATCCTGTGATTCCTCCATCCAGTTACTGTGTATGCACACGTCATCATCCATTATCCTGATAAGGCCCTATGTAACTATTTTTTTCCTGATTCAGGATCCAGTCCAGGATCACACATTGCATTTAATTGTCATGGTCTCTTTAGGACAATTTGTTAGCCTTTCTTTGTGTTTCATGACCCTGACTTTTTTTTTTTAATTAAAGAAGTTCACATTTGACTTTACTGTTTTAAAATAGCACAAGTTAATCATTAAGTAAAATTTCCTTCAATTCAGTTTTTTTCTGACATTTTCTTGTGATTAGAGTCAGGTTATGTATTTTGGGCAGAAAAACACTGAAAGGATGCTGTTGGCCTTCTCAATGCACCGTATCAGAAACACATGAGGTTGATTTGTTCCAACGTTGGTGATGTTAACTTTGATCATTGGTTATGGTGGTGGCCTCCACATTTCATCATCCTGAAGTTACTAAAATGTTTTTCCCTTTTGCAATTAATAAATAATGTATGGGAACATATCTGGAAACTATAAATGTCCTGTTTTCATCAAATTTTCATCCACTAGTTTTAGCATCCATTGATGGTTTTCTAACCTTATTGTTCCTTTTAGTTGACATTTTACTGTAAAGAAGAGCTTTTCCTTTCCATTGTCATGTATGCATGTATATCAGTATGAATTTATGGATTCTTATTTTATTCATGGGTTATATTCCATTATTATCATAATTTATTTTGTTGTTCAAATTGCCACAGATTTGACTAATGGGTGTGGTATGGTTTTTCAGCCTACTATTATCTCACTTATTTATTCTCAGAGACACCCATAAACTTTTTCTAACTTGTAAACTTCCAACTTTTCCTCACCCAGAATCAAAATTTAAAAGCTGGAGATAACTTTAGATGTCATTATGCTTTGCCCTGGTCCCTATATTTTTATGTGTGAGAACTCTGTCTGTCCCTAGAGGACTTAGGGCATTTTTTTCAAGGTCACATGGCTTGTGAGAGGCAGAGCTTGAGCTGGAACCCAGATACCTGGCTCTTAGTCTAGAGTTCTTCCCAGGACATTTCCAGCCTCCAAGTCATCAAGGACCTTCTGTCATCACAGCTGTTTAGGGAACTGGAATTCCCCACAGCCGGGAACTGACGGCTCCAGTGTTTACTGACAAGAGTTCTTTCAGACGGTTGTTAAGCATTTCCCTGAGCCACTAGCCTTGGCAATGGGAGAAGAGGGTCTTTAGAGTCTTCAAAGCTTCTATCATTGTGTAGAACAATTTCCAAGGGCCATATGGTTGCCAAGGGACCATAACTAACCAACACCTACCAGTTTCACACAGTTTACAATTTGCTGGTAAGTTTCTATGTGACACTGTGATGGGTCTGTGTGATCTGCTTTCCCAGCATTCCTCCCTTCTTCCTTTGGTACTATCCCTTCAATTTTGGGCTGGAGACATCTCCCCCATTCCTAGTCCAATGGCTGACTAAACCTGGTCAATTAGATTGCTATCGTAATTAATTGAGGAACGGGCACGTGAACCCAGCTGGGCTCATAAGAGTCATCTCTGGTACTTTTGCCGAAGGTGTTGGGAAACAAGTGCTTTCTTTTCATTGGAATCAGAAGTTGCAAAGAACCAAGTAACATGGAATTTCTGGGACCGTTTTGCTGTGATGTCAAAAGAGATTGCTTGAAAAATGAAGGTAACACAGAGGAAAACAGAGCTAAGAAATACAGAATCAAAATGAGTCCTGAATGACATAAGTCGAATCCTGATCCAAGTGAGCCATCTACTCATGGACATTTTAAATTATGAGCCAAATAATCCAATGTTTTGCCTAAGCTGGTTTCAGTCACTTGCAGTGAAGAGTCCTGACTACTATAGCTTCCTTTCATGCATAGACCCTATGCTCCAGAGCTTCAGACCCTCAAGGGGGATAAAGTAGAGCCAGGCAGTGTTTAGCCAGCCAGTCTCCTAGCCAACGTGTCCAAGGGATCCCATAATTACTACTACTACCTTGGCCTAATGAGTAGCCTAGCTGGTGCCCTCTGTAAGGCCATAGGGATATAGCTTTCCTGAGTCTTAGGCTCTTCCTGTTCATCTCCTCTTCTTGACTTGTTCTGTAGTTTCTATTGCATGCTTGAGTGTGTGTTTGTGTGTCCGCTTTCCTCCTACCTTGCTGGATTATTATAGGGATCAAATGGAATGAGGAAGGTGGTGTCCAGCTCAGTGCCTGGCACATATAGCAAACCCTCTTTCCCTTTTCCTTCCATCCTCCTGATTCAGGATGTGATTTAAGAATCTGTGATGTGTTCCAGTTTTCAATGCCCTGGATAAATAATGGGGAGTTGGAGTATAGTTGCCAGAAACTTGCACTAGTTTTAATTAATTTTATCTGTTTAGAGTGGGATATCTCAAAGTCATTGAATACATTTATGTCACATATGTTTATGCAAATCAGTATTTTTCTTTTGAGCTGACAGCTGAAGTCCTTGTTTTGTTCCATGATGCTGCAGCAGAGGCCAAATGTGCCATGTTTTCTCAAGTGATGGCTGCCAGCTCTCCAAATGTCATAATAGGTGAGGCATTTCACATGGGGCAAGCTCCAATGGGGAGTGTGGGCAGTGAACACCTTCAGGCCCATTTTTATTCTCATTATTTTTATAATACATTTTATTCTTCATTATTAAATGAAAATAATTATAAAAATAATTCATGCTCACAAGTCAAATACAGAGTTTATTAAAAAATTAATTTTCTTACCATTTCAACCCCGACCCTCTGAAGTAAACAAGGTAACCAGATTCATGTGTATCCTTTCATATTTTTCTATATACACAGTTTTCCACAATTCTCCACACATACACATTTTCCCCATTGTTTTTTCTATATACAAATATATGCATCTACTTATTGGCTACTCCTTTTATTTTTTTAATACAAAATAAGATTATATTCTGTAACTTGCTTTTTTTTCCAGGTGTACAAAACAATGTAGTAGTTAGACATTTACACCCCTCACAAAGTGATAACCTCCTCCCCAGTTTGCTACCCCTCTGACATCTTATATAGCTGTTACAATTCCATTGACTCTATTCCCTGTGCTGTACTCCACATCCCATTGTAACTTGGTTTTTAACAAAACCTAATAATCATTGATCTCTTTTCAAGTCGTGTATGTAGATATAGCTCATTCTTCTTCACAACTGCATTGTTTTTCATTGTGTGGATGAATTTATTTAACAAAGCTATTAAAAGTGTTTTTAGGTTATTAGAGCTTTTTGTTATTACATACAATGATGAAATAAACACCTTATAAATATATTTCTTTATATTCAAGGAAACATTTGGTTATTTTCTTTTGGCTCGTGTGCCACATATGAAGGACACTTACTATGCCGGCATTTATTCGGTCTGACAGTCTGCCCACCACACAAGAGGACGTCCTAACTCCCTTTCCCAAGGCAGGTGTATAGCAGAGCCCTGTTTGAAAAACATCGTTTTGTGAATGCGATTTTGTGAAACCCGGCCTCAGATATAAGATCAGCCTTCCTCCAGACTTGTCCTAGAGCAGAGATTTCTCTGTCTCTCCTCTTCATCCTGCTCTGGATCCCAGCAACCTCCATACTCAGTGACAAGACTATTGGAAGTAAAGGGCTTTGAAGTCCAGATAAATGAGATAATCAATCTCTGCCCTCCAGGGATGTAAGGCAGAGTCTGTGTCTACCGAGTTGCCTCAGCAGTGCTGTGTATATAGTATGTACTTAATTGATATGAAATAAGAACACTAAATTCAGTCGCTGAAGTGATTCTTTTAAAGTTCAGGTCAACTCTGAGCCTTCTGAGAAGAATAAATGGAATGATGCATTGACTCACAGATAATCCCAAACCTCATCTTTATAGTTATAGGTTCATTTTTTTTACCTTCCTTTTAAATCCTTTACATTCTTTTAAATCCTTCCTCAGAACTGCTCAAATAAATCCCCTACTGTATTTATTCTTTTCATTTTTGTGGGGCAAGTGAAATTGAGCAGTGAAACAGCCACCAGGAAGGTGGAAGAGAAAGAATTAGAAGTTCTGGGTGAGACATGCATAGATATCTCATAAGCAACTTGTGAATCACAAAGTGTCAAGTCTGCCAGAGGGCCTGGCCAAAAAATGGACACGAGAGACCTAAGAATGGGTCTCCTTGGGGGCTCCTTCTGACGTGGGTGGGGTGAGTGATGCCCTAAGAGAAGAAGTGAGATGACTCTGTCCGTAGCCATCTGGCCAGAGATATCCCAGCTTTGCCTTTGAGGTTATTCATGGACTCTAACCTTTAGAATGCGACATCAGTGTTTCATTCCATGGGAGGGTCTAGGTGCATTTTAGGTAAAAAAAAAACAAACAAAAAGAAGGTGATCTCATCATATCCCTGAAGAAAAAGAAGAAAGGACCCACTCTGTGCAGGTGGACTGAGGACAGGGCAGCGGGGATGGGGGTCAGGACACCTGGGTCTACACCTGGCTTTGCTACGAGCTAGCTCTGTGACTCTGGGACCACGGGGTCGGCTTTCTCTGCCACAGTTCCTGTCTTTTTAAAATGAAGAGGTTGAAATTTAGGATTCTAAGATTGTGGCCATCTCTGATTCTGAAAACACCCCCTTAAGCCTGAAGAATTTAACACTCCTGCTCCATAGTGAGGTTTCAGCAGGAAGGAGGGACAGATGGCTTTCTCTGGAACGGGTTCAGAAATGTGGTGTGTGATGTACGGTGTGAATGAAGCGTGGTGCCCTTTAAACACAGCTTCACCCTGGGAGTGCTCTGCCCTCCGCTGCGCTGTCTGGCTTTCATTCACATTCCAGCGTCACTCTGGGCATGGGCAGCCCTGGCAGGCTGCGCACTTGGACGCACACGCACGCGCACGCACACACACACACACCCCAGCTCTGACACACACTCCGTGACTCAGACTGACAGGATCATTACACACACAGCAGGATGACTCATTGGGACGTTTACACACACAGGCTCACACTCACTGTGACGTGTAGATGTGCCTGAGCTCACAGTGTCAGGCACTCCCACAGGAGCCTTGGTTGAGGATCTCACAGGCGTCTGCAAATGATTTGCATTCCTGGCTCTTTGGAACTGCCTGTTCTTTGTCTTTCGGTTCACTGTTCAACCCTTTCCTTCCCTTCGGTCCCCGAAGAGGCTGGTTTTGGTCTCTTGCTCCAGTGCTCCTCAGCCAGTTTCCTGGACTGAACCCCGCAATCTCCAAGGCCCTTTCCATGCCTGAGGTTCTTTGTTTCTAATAAACTCCATAGCTGTTAGGAGTGCTTTCTCTCCCAGCTCTCATGGCCCCCTCCCTGACCTGGGCATCCTTTCCTGGCCTCCTCCGAGGGTCTTGGTGTGAGGGTCTCCAGTAGCTGTGCCTTCACAAAAAGCGAGAAACTGGGGGTTGGTCACATGACAGAATGTTCTGGCACCTTCTGGAGCGTGGTCTTCAGTGTCTCTGGGAGCATGCCTTTTCTTCCCAGTGCCCTGGAGAGATGGAAGTGTTGGGGTGTCTGGACAACCCATCTCTGGGATTTGAGCAGGACCAGCTGTTTGTGAAGGTGCTGAGAAAAGGAGGTACTGCACGTTCGAAGGCAGATAATGGGCTGCGGGCCTGGGCTCTTCTGAGGTGCCTACCCCAGAGTGGGGACAAGTTGGGGGTGGGGGGAGACTGCAGTGAAAGGAGGGGCGCACCAAGCACCAAGGTCTCTGTGTGGTTGTCATCAACTTCCCCTGAATGTGGCTGCTGGCCATGGTTCTAATGGGGACATAGGAGACCAAGTCCTGGTGCTCACAGGAGGAGCAGATCACTGTTTTTCCTCTTCCCCTTGGGGGTCCCTCAAAGACAAGAGGGAATGTAATATAGTCCGATGAAGAGCACAGGCCAGCGTCAGAATGCTCAGGCACTTGTCTAAGACATTAATAGCTATGTGGTCCTGGGCATGTCATTAGCCAATGTGAGTGACTGCTTCCTCGGCTGTCAGATGGGGTTGTGGGATCCAGTGAGATTATAGATGTGACTTTGCTTTAACAACTTCCTCTCTGCAGGAGAAAGGCCAGTGGTGCCTACTGCAGGGATTGTCCCTCCACATTGTGCTCCCAAGGAGTTCACACCTAAGTAGGTGCTGCTTCAGTGATGCTGAGACCCAAGGGGCCTTCTATGCCTAGAGACATGGAAACTCTTAGCTCTTGGCTAGCTCTTATAACTGAGGGTTGAAATGCCTCCTTTCAACTCTGAAATTATAAGAGTCTAGTATGGCTTGAGAGCATTTCCCCCTGCTACTTGGGTGAGACCCTTATCTCTGACCACGTTCTATTCATCTGAAGGACTGAACTCTCTTGCCTTAGCCTATGGAGTCTGTGCCTCAAGCCTGTACCCTCTGAGTATCCTCCACTCCCCTCCTCACTTCAGGATTAGAAAAGGCTTCCTCAGCAAACATACTTGGAGAGATTTCCCATTAACTCCTTCCTTACCACTGCTGACTTTGGATTTAAGGTTAGAATAGCTAAGATTACCTCGGAGATATCTGGCAGGCTCAACAGGTCCCCGCCTGCTTCTGCCAAGACCCCAGTCTCTAAAAGGGAGCCGCTCTAAGATGAAGATGACAGGGTTGTTCTGAACATGCCATGTTGGGCTTTCAATAGAAGTAGATGGAAGTTTCCTTACAAATTCGTATCCCTTGCATGTAATCTTCCAGAGAGTGTATTGAGACACTAGAAAGACTACACCATATTTAAATATGCATCGGTGTGAAGGAGGACCAATCAAATATGTATGCCAATTCACTGTAACACAGCAAACCATCTACCACCATAAGGTGTTGTTTGCACCTCTGTCCTAGGGAAATTTGATATATGGAAACCTAACACAATGTTTATTTAACTCTCAGTTAAATATTTAACTTGCACAGCACTTACTATGTGCCAGACATAGCTCTAAGCATTTCCCCACAATATTAACTTATTTAATTTTCATAAAGCCCTTATGAAGTAAGTACCCTTATCACCATTATGTTGATGAGGACCCCAAGGAAGGAAGCTAAATAATGCGCTTGAGCTTAAATGGCGTGCATGGCTCGTGAGTGGTGAGCGCAGGCCACCTGCCTTGGGAAATCAGCCTGTGACCCCAGCTCTCCGCCCACTGTCTGGTAAGACAGTCAGTCCGACAGCTTCATAATTCTCCGGGTGGTTTTCTTGAGGGCAGCTGGAATGCTTGACCTGTTGGCGGTGAGAAGAAATGAAACACAGGCACCTCTGTTCACGCCGAGGTCCACGACCTGACGAGCAGTCTTTGTCTTAGCTCGAGGTCGGTCCCTTCCCTGGCTCCGCGGGAGCAGCGTCGAGAGAGAATAGAGCCGGAGCTGTTGCTCTTCTCTAACTGCCTCCAGCCCGCTCCAGGGGAGTCCCGCGGAGCCATTGTTCTCCCGGCCCCAGCCCTAGGGCCTCTTTTGGCAAGAATCTTGGGGCTTCTCTTATTTACCCATTAACGATTAAGCTCTAGGTATTTAACATATAAACACAGAAAACATCAGCATAATTACAGCAAAAGGTTTCAAAAGCTCTTTTGGCAAGGAAAGGCCTGGATATTTACTTAACAAAAGAATTCCTTACTTCAGTCTTTAAGTAAAGAATTCACAATAAGATTTAACTAGCCAGTTTCTCCAGTAAATTAAAAACATTCTTTTATTCACTAAGAATATGATTTATGTTTCTAAAAAATGTGACTCACACACAGCTTTTCAAGAGAATATTCACAACTTTCTTCTGAGGACTCTGTTCCCACATTATCTTCCAATATTTCTCACTTGTTGAGATAGCTCCTCTCTTAACAGAGAGAGAAATGGTGTGGGGGGGGGGG
>NW_017732040.1:559654-646856 GCF_001890085.2 Hipposideros armiger | reverse complement strand
TTAGGATCCAAAATTCTACCATTAGAGACTCTTTCCTTTGTTTTAAGCTTGTCTTCTACATGTGGGTTTCCTTTTCCACCCAAGAATAGTGTATGGTCAGAGTAATGACTCTTTGTTAAGTATTTCTTCTGTCATTAGAGAGACTTAAGCCAGTCTAATAAGTCCAGAGCCCTTGGGAAGAGGAGGCAAAAGGGGGAGAAAACACTAGTGGGTTCATTGGAGACAGGAGGGATATTTACCTGTTCATTTGTTTTTTGTTCTTTTGGTCATTCATAATGATTCTTATATTCCTACCATTGCCAGGCATTTCGGATACAAAGATAAATAAAGTAATATAGTCAGGAAGACAGAGAAGGAGTTAAGTTACAGTTAAGCAAGGTGACAAGTCAGGATGGAGTGCCCAGTTTTCCTTGGCCCAGGATTGATAGACGGATTAGACACGGGAACAATGTTGGGGAAAGTTTCACAGAGATGACAGTTGAGTTTCAAAAGATGAGCAATAATAATAATAATTTTAAAAAATGTTAACACTTATATTGTATTCGCTATGTGCCTGGTATTATACTAAACATTTTATATTTTAAATCATGTAACCCTCACAAAAATACTTCAAGGGAAGTAATGTTTTTATCCTTATTTTATAGATAAGGAGACAGAGACTCAGAAAAGTTAAATTATTTTTCCAAGTCACTTAACTAGAGAGCAATAGAAATGGGATCAGGAGCCAAGCTGCAGTGTTCATGACTCGGGGCTCTAACCACTAGGATGTATTATTGCGTGCAGCAGTAATTATTATTTTGATCATGAAACACTTCAAATATTTAGAAAAATCCAAAGAATAACATAATGAAGTCCCATGAATCCACCATCCATCTCCATTGTACTCTATGGATACAGTTGATGTTCCCTTATGTATTCTACCCTGAACACATTCCTCTCTTTCCCCTGAGGTAATACGTATCCTGAATTTGTGTTTGTTCCCAAGCGTGTTTTTATACTATTAAAGCATTTGTGTATAACCATCAACAATATATAACATTGTTCTTCATGTTTTGTTTTGTTTTTAAGATTTTTTTTTTAAATTGGGGACTTGGGGGAGGGGAGCAGCGCTGGGGAATTGGGGGAAGGGGAACAGACAAGTTGCTGTCCTTTTTGTTCTTTGGTCTAGTTGTGGAGGACGTTGCTTCACTGGCCCATGTTGGCACCATCATTGCGCTCTTCCTGGGCGAGGCAGATCAGTCCACAGCTTCTGGACAGCCGCTCACAGCATCTGCTGGCCGCTCACGCTGGCTGCTGGCTACACATGGTAGCCCATGGCAACCCACTGCAGCAGGGGCTGTAGCCTATGCCATTGTCCGCGACTCATGGTAGCCCAGCTCCAGGTTGAGCTGTGGTTCAGCATCTTAGCTGTAGAGGGCAGTGTCACTGGCCCTCATATGTGGGATCCGAACCGGGGCCCTCTGGCGTCCCAAGCCAGCTCTTAACCAACGCGCCACTCGGCCAGCCCTGTTCTTCATGTTTTTAAACTTTATATAAATAGTATCATTTTACAACTTGCTTTTGCATTCAACAATATATCATTGAGATTTTATCTAAGTTGATTACACATTCAAGTTCATTTACTTGAAATAGCATATCATGAAATATCATTTAAAATATTGTATATTTTAGTATAAATAATATACCACATATTAATTCTTTACCTTTTAAAAATGTTTTGCTATTACAGACAATGCTGCAATGAAACTTCTTGAGCATGTCCTTTATTGTGCTCCTATGAGAATTTTAGAAGGAGCATTGCTGGGGGGTAAGAACAGACCTATTTTTAGCTTCATCTTGTGAAATTCCATTTTTAGGGCATTAGTCAGCTGTAATTCTACCTGCAGTGAGAGTCCAGTTGATCTGCATCCTTCCAGTATTTGCTATGATCACACTTCGGGTACCAAACGACTTATTATTATTATTTTAATTGCATTCTCTGATTACCAAGGAAGTTGAACATCTTTACAGTTTCCTGTTTGTTTCTTCTGTGTGTTTCCTATTTACTTTTATCTATTTTGATATTCATTCATTTGGCTTTTTCTGAATTGATTTTTTTTTAATTTTAAGAATTAAGAGAGTAAGATTGACTTTTCTGAGGAGGGTCATTTGTAGTTTTGAGTTTTAAGAAGGGTAGATTCATGTAACTTCCATAACATTTGGGATACAGAACAGTTTTACAACCCCAATAAACTATTGAATGCTTTAAACTATGAATCAATTTCTTTAATATATATATGACTCTTTGGGTTATCTATCTCTTTTTAGGTCAGCTTTGGTAATTTGTGGTTTTCAAGAAATTGATTAATTTTATCTAAATTGTCAAATTTATTTGCATAGAGTCGTTTATCATGCTCTGTTATTCTTTTACTGTCTGTAGTGATAGCCTCTCTTTCATTCCAGATATTGGTAATTTGTGTCCTCTGTCTCACTCCCCACACCTTTTAATTTGTCTGGCTAGAAATTTATCAATTTTATTGAAATTTTTGAAGAATCAGCTTTTCATTTCATCATTGATGTTGTCTAGTATTGTTTTAAATTTAATTGGTTTCTTTCTTGTCTTTATTTTTTCCTTCCTTCTGATTGTTTTGGGTTTACTTTGCTCTTCTTTTTCTAGCTTAAGGTGGGAGCTTAGAATATTGACTTGAGATCTTTCTTTATAATTTCAGATATAAACATTGAATAGTATATATTTCCCTCTAAGCACTGCTTTAGCTGCATCCTACAAATTCTGATACGTTGTGTTTTCATTCAGGTCAAAGTATTTTCTAATTTCCCTCGAGAGCTCCTCTTTGACCCATGGAATATTATATCATTTAATTTCCAAGTGTTTGGTGGCTTTCCAGTTATCGATTGCTAGTTTAATTTCATTATGGTCAGAGAACATATTTTGTATGATTTCAAGTCTATTAAATTTATTGAGGTTTGTTTTATGACTGGATATAATCTATCATGGTGAATGTTTTATGCATATTTGAGAAGAATGCATATTATGCTCTTGTTGGGGAGAGTGTTCCATAAATGTCAACTGTATGTAGATTAAATATAGATGGAATAGTTTGGTTCTTCTGTATATTTGTTGATTTTCTGTTGGCTTGTTCTATCAATTACAGAGAGAGGAGTGTTGAAGTCTCTAACTATAATTGTGGATTTGTCTAATTTTCCTTTCAATTCTGTTAGCACTTGCTGAATGTATTTTGAAGCTCTTTGATAGGTTCATACACATTTAAATTGTTACACCTTCTTGGTGAATTGATTCTTTCACCATTATGTATTGCCCCTCTTTATTCTTGGAAGTTATCCTTGCTATGCAGTCTCTTTTATTTAATAGTAATACAACCACTTCAGCTTTCTTTTGATTCGTGTTTGCATGGTATATATTTTTCCATTCTTTTACTTTTATCTTACCTATATTATAAAATTGTAGATAATTGGCTCTTCTTTGTTTGTTTTTAAAACTAATCTGACAATCCCTGTATTTTAGACCACTTTCATTTCATATAAGTATTGATATATTTGAAATTAGGTCTACATTTTTAATATTTTTGTAACCCATTTTAATTTATCAGTTGAGTTTTTAGCTATATCTCTTTGTATATTAAAAAAATTTCAATGATTGCTCCAGGGATTATACTATATATATTTAATATTTCACAGTGTACTAAGAATTAATATTTTACCACTTCACGTATTGGGTTGTCGGAAAAGTCATGACACATTTTTGCAACAAAAAAACAGAAAAAATACTTCATGACTTTTCTGACAACCCAATAGAATGTAGAAAGCTTACCGTCATATAGGTCCTTTTACCCTCCCCCCTTCGTAGTTGTCATATGTATTATATTTATATACACCCAAAATTCACTGAACTATGTTATAATTTTTACTTTCAATTGTCATACATATCTTAAAGAACTTAAGAAGAGAAGAATAATCTATTATATTTAACGAGATTTGTACCATTTTTGTTTATCTTTTTTCATTCCTGATATTCTAAGTTTCTTTTATTAATAAGTATCATTCTCCTTCCAGCTGAAGGAATTTCTTTAGCATTTATTTTAGAACAAGTCTGTGATAACAAATTCTGTTAGTTTCCCTTTATTTGAGAATGTCTTTATTTCATTCTCATTCTTGAAGGATATTTTCACTGGAAATAGAATTTTTAAAAATTGAGGTAAAGTTCACATAATATGTAATTCACTATTTTGACGATTTTGAAGTGTACAATTCAATGGCTTTTAGTGCATTCATGATGTTGTGCAACCATCATTACTATCTAACTCCAGAACATCTTTATTACCCTAAAAAAGAAACTCTGTATCCATTAAACATTTACTCCCCATTTCATCCTCCCCCAAGTCTCTGGAAACCACTAACTTGCTTTCTGTCTCTGTGGATTTGCCTATTCTGGGCATTTCATATAAATGCAATCATGCAATATGAGACATTTTATGTTTGACTTACTTCACTTAGCATAATGTTTTCAAGGTTCATCCTTGTGTAGCATGTATTCGTACTTCCTTTTTTTTCCTATGATTGACTAATATTCCACTGTATGGATACATCACATTTTGTTTATCCATTTATTAGTTGGTGGACATTTGGGTTTTTCTCACTTTTTGGCTATGATGAATAATGCTGCTATGAACATTTGTATATAAGTTTTTGTTTGAACACCTGTTTTTAGTTCACTTGGATATATATCTAGGAATGGAATTGCTAGGTCATATAGTAATTCTTTGTTTAACTTTTTGAGGAACTGCCAAACTGTTTTTCACAGTGGCTGCACCATTTTATATTCTCATCAGCAATGTATGAGGATTCCCATTTTTCCACATGCTTACATCTTTTATTTTTTGTTCATTTTAATTTTATTATAGCCATCCTAATATGTGTGAAGTGGTATATCGCTGTGATTTTTTATTTGCATTTTCCTAATAACCAATGATGGTGAGCATCTTTTCACGTGCTTATTAGCCATTTGTATAATTTCTTTGGAGACATACCTATTCAAATCTTTTGCCAATTTTTGAACTGGGTTGTTTGTCTTTTTGTTGTTGAGTTGTAAGAGTTCTTTATATATCTTAGATACTACATATATGATATGTAAATATTTTCTCTCATTCTGTAGATTGTCTCTTAATTTTCTTGATAGTGTCTTTTGATACACAAAAGCTTTTTTTTTCTCTCTATGCTGACCACTCACTACCACCCTAGAGGCCAACATTATTATTATCCCCATTCTGTGGGGAGTAGCTAGTTCCAAATCCCACCGCCAGCTGACTGGAGCTGGCTGAGATTCCGATCCATGGGAGAAAGTGGCATTGGGCATGGCGTGTCTGAGGGGCCTGCAAGACAGGGCCGGTAAGTCCTCCCCAGGAGCTGATATTTGGGTCTGAAGTCCAGGAAAAGGCAGGTTGAAACTGGCACTGTGGGCACCCTTAGCTGGGTGGGGGTAAGGAAGGGAGCTCGCCCCCAGGAAGAGTGGTTGCTGACGGAACAGAAAAGGGCTCTGTGTCCAAGGGTGGCCACAGAAAGCTGAGGAGGGGGCCACAGTGGCCTCTGCCTCTCCACGCAGTGGGGAAGAGAGGAAGCTGAGGGCAGAGTGAGGGCCAGGAAGGGAGGCTGCAGTGAGAGGACACCTAGGGGGCAGCCTGGCTGTGGAAAGGCACAGGGGACAGGACAGCTGTTGAGGGGGTGTGGAGACAAGGGCTGAGGGAGCATTAAGATTTCTGTGGGGGGTAGGGTGGCTAGGTGGGGGGTGGGCCCCAGGGCCTGGCTGTGGCCACACCCTCTACCCTCACAGCAGGGCCAGAGCTGCGCCAGACCGGCTCAGGCTAACACTAAGGAAGTGGCCTCCTAGGTTACCAGCCCCAAGGCATGGAGTCAGGAGGTGTCACACATGCCCCACCCAGAAGCTGTGCCCCTGCCCCAGCTGGTCCAAACCATTTGCCCAGTGCTCTGCTGGCTGTCCTCCGCCCTCAGCCCCTGATGGCCCTGCTGCCCCTGGGAGCTACAGCCTTTCACCAAGGAGCAACTCAGCCCATCAGAATGGGCTGTCACACTGCCTGGTGCCTCCTCCTCCAGGGAGCCCCTCACACCTCCTAACCATTTCCTGACCTTTTGAGGGAGCAGATAAAGGATTTGTGCAGAGGGAGCTGCAAGAATCCAGCCCCCTCGCCCCCCCAACAAATGCAGATATTTGATTTCTCCCCAGAACCAGCTTCCCAGCACTCACCAGGTACCCACCGACCCTGGCCATGGCCTGTCCTTCTCCCCAGTGGTCCTCTCAGTCCCTCCTGACCAGCCTCAAAATCTCTCCAGCAAACACTGAACAGCCTCCTTGCTGCTGCGGAGGGGCCCAGTAAGCCTCCACTCGCCCTTGGGCAGTCGGGATCCAGTGTGCTGGGCCCTCACCACCTGGCCTCACCTCCTTTCATAGCATTCTGCATACCGGCCCACCACCATACCTTTGCCTGAGCTGTTCCCCTGCCTATCACACAACCCTCCCTTTGCCAAACGTCCAGATCTTTCCCAGCCTTCAAGGATCAGTTCAAAGCCTGCTTGCTGAACTTGAAAAAGCAACCTAACCTCTCTACACAAAAGTTTTTAATGTTGATAAAGTCTAATTTATCTATGTTTAATCTTGTTGCTTGTGCATTTTGTGTCATATCTAAAACTCCATTACCAAATCTAAGATTACAGAGATATTTACATTTTATTCTAAGAGGTTTGTTGTTTTAGCTCTTATATTTAGGTCTTTGACCCATTTTGAATTAATTTTTGAATATGATGTGAGGTAAAGGCCCAAGTTCATTTTGTGTGTGTGTGTGTGTGTGTGTGTGTGTGTGTGTGTGTGTGTGTATCTGGTTATTTAGTTGTTCCAGTACCACTTGGTGAAGACTATTTTCCCCCATTGAATGGTCTTGCCACTCTTGTAAAAAATCAATTGATTATAGATATATGAGTTTATTTCTGGACTGTCAGTTCTATTCCTTTGATCTATATGTTTATTCTTATGCCAGTACCATACTGTTTTGATTTGTGGCTTTGTAGTAAGTTTTTTTTTTTTTTTAAGATTTTATTGGGGAATTAGGGGAGGGGAACAGGCAAGTTGCTGTCATTTGTTCTTCAGTCCAGTTGTGGAGGACGTCGCTTCACTGGCCCAAGTTGGCACCATCATTACACTCTTCCCGGGCGAGGCAGATCAATCGCTGGCTTCTGGACGGCCGCTCACTGCTGCTTGAGGACCGCTCATGCTGGCTGCTGGCTACACATGGTAGCCCATGGCAACCCACTGCAGCAGGGACTGCAGCCTACGCACCCACGGGCGACTTATGGCAGCCCAGCTCCAGGTTGAGCTGTTGTTCAGCATCTTAGCTGTAGAGGGCAGTGTTATTGGCCCTCATATGTGGGATCTGAACCAGGGCCCTCTGGCGTCCCAAGCCAGCTCTTAACCAACGCGCCACTTGGCTGGCCCCCAAGCCAACTCCTAACCAATGCGCCACTCAGCCGGCTCTGTAGTAAGTTTCGAAATCGGGAAGTATGAGTCCTCCAAATTTGTTCCTCTTTTTCAAAATTGATTTGGCTATTAGGGGTCCCTTGCAATTCTATATCAATTTCAGGATCAGTTTGTCCATTGCTGCCAGAAAAGGTGTTTTGATTGCATTAAATTAGATACAGATATGCACTGATTCTTGGTTCACAGATTTTTCCTTTTAGCACTTTAAAACTGTTGTTCCTCCTCCTTCTGGCCTCCATGGTTTCTGATGAGAAATCTGCAGTCATTCAAATTAGAGAGTTACAAACAATGGGACTTTGCCCCCAAGTCTGGAGACCACAGCTCCTCTGTGTCTTTCTGGGTTTTGGTACCTGCCAATATCATGCCTCCAATTTGTTACTGCCTGCGGGACAGAGCAAAAAAAGAGAAAAAACTAAAACACAAAATACGGAACTCTTTCTGACACTGTTGGTCCCCTTTCCCCTTCCTCAGCTCAGAAAAAGTTTTCTCTTGGAGCTCCTTCTGTTGTCATCGTGTATGTACTTCTGGGTTTCTGGCTTCCTTCAGGCCAGATAATACTGAAGGGGAAAAAATGGTAATCTCACCACTGGTTGGGTAAAACCTTGAATTCTGGTACCTTTCCCCAGGCCACTGATTACCATTTAGTTTTCATTGTCCTCAAACAGCTGGCTGCTCTGTACAGTCTGTGTGGGATTTATAGTTGCATTTAATAGGAGAGACAAGATGTCATGCTCACTTCATCTTGTTGGAACTGAAAACTCTCTTAAATTGATATTTAAGAAGTCCTTATAAAATATGGATCCTAATCTCTTTGTCATTACATATGTTCCACATATCTTCTCCTGGTCCTTGTCTTTAAATTTTTAGAAGTTATATCTTATTTAAACTGAAGTTTTACATTCTATTATAGTTGAGTTTAGCAACCTCTTCCTTTAGGGATTAGGCTTTTGTGTTTTAAGTACTCCTTTTCAATACTGAGGTCATAAAGATATCTTCTTATATATTTTTTTCTTTTATGTCTTCTTCTGAAAGTTTTAAAGTTTTCATTTTTATATTTATGTCTTTTGAACACCTGGAATTTATGTTTTCTATATGGTGTGAAATAGACATTTGATTTTCCCCCCCAGTGAATATCCTAGTGCAATTTACAAAATAATTCATTCTTTCCTTACTGATGTTTAGGGATATCTCATCTGTCATATATCAAATTTCCAAAGATATGTGGGTTTCTGGGATCTTTATTCTGTTTCATTGGCCTGTTGTCTATTCCTCATCAGTTATCTTATTGAATTAACTATTAAAGATTTAGAAAAAGTTATGACATCTGGTAGGACAAGTTCGGTTCCCTTGTTCTTTAAAATTGTCTTAGCTTTTTTTGACACTTGACCTTTCAGGTGAATTTTAGCATAAGTTTGTCAAGTTTAAAAAAAAAAACCACCCAACTGGTTGGGATTTTGATTGGAATTGTATTATATTAATATATTAATATTGGTACAATTGATTTTTTTTAATGAATCTTCTTGTCCATAAACATGATATATTATCCATTTATTCAAGTCTTCACCTAGGTTCTTTAATAATAATGTTTTGTAATTTTCTTCAGAAAGCACATTTTTCATTAGATTTATTCCTGGATACTGGATTATTTTTGTTGTGACTATAAACATCATGTTTTTCTTTCCTAGTAGATTTCCTTGCTGAGCTTTACTACTAGTTTTAATAGTTTGCCAGTTTTTTTAATATATACTATCATGTTATCTGCAAATAAGGATAATTTTTTCTCTACCCCCAACCCTCAATTTTTTAAAAAAGTAATTTTATTCTGGTTTTTTTTGTTTGTTTGTTTTACAGAGAACATAAGTTTTATTTTTCAATTACCATTGACATTCAATATTATTTTATATTAGTTTTAGGTGTACAGCATAGTGGCCACGTTAAGGTCATTGACTTCAGTTCCTTTTTTTTTTTAAGTCATGAGTTTGAATTTTCTCAACTCTTTATTATAGGACAATTAACACACACACAAAAGTAAGCAGCCTTGTATAATAAACCATTACACAGTCTCAGTGACTGTTAACTCATTGTCAATGTTGTTTTATCTATACCCCAGCTAAATTCTCCCCCTTTCTGTGTTATTTGAAACAAATGGCAGATATTACATCATGTTATCTGTAACTATGTCAGTATGTATCCCTAAAAGATAAGAATTCTTTAAAAAAAGGAAAATAACCATAGTGCCATATCAAACAATTTCAACAATAATTCCTTCACATTGTTAACCATACACTCCATGTTTACATATCCAATTGTATGAGTATTTAATTTTAACAAAATTTTTTTCTGAATTTACTGTCTTGATTAAGTGGGGTTGTCTTCTTTAATCTGTTCAAGTAGTATGCTTTAATAGATTTTCTTATGTTGAATCTTTCCATCTTCGAATGACTGACATAAACACAACTAGGTTGTGTTTTAGTTTATATGTACAGTTTCCTAAATTTAATTTGGTAGTATTTTATTTAGAAGTTCTGTATCTATGATCATAAATGGTATTGCTTTATAGTTTTTTTCCTTGTTCTTTTTGGGTTTTGGTATTAAAGTTAAAATTCTTATAAAGTGAGTTGGGTAGCTATGTTTGTAAGGGTAAAAGGTAAGCTCCTATAACAAAAAACCTACCCCAATACAGTTGCTTAAATAAGATGGCAGCGTGTTTCTCATGCATAGTCTGGAAATGAGTGGTCCAGGCTGGTGGGGCAGATCTCCTCCACATAGTCATTTGGAGACTCAAGATATTTCCATTTTGTGTCCCTGCTATCTCCTAAGGTCTTCATCGACATGGCCAAAGGTGACTCAGCTCTATGTCTGTGGTCCAGCCCATGGGAAGGGGGAAATAGAAAGTGGAGGGCAAGCAATTACCTTTTAAGCAAGTATGGTGTCCCCCAAATTTATATAAGTCCTAACCCCAGTACTTTAGAATGTGACCTTATTTGGAAATAATGTCATTGTGGATATAATTAGTTAACATGAAGTGATACTGGAATATGGTGGGCCCTTAATCCAGTGTGACTATTGTCCTTATAAAAAGGGGAAATTTGGACATAGACATACTCTGGGGAGAATGTCACATGAATAGGAAGACAGATATCAGCCAATGAATACCACAAGATTGCCAGCAACTATGAGAAGCTAGGAGAAAGGTATGGAACAAATTTTCCCTCATAACCCTGAGAAGGAACCAATCCTGAGGACACCTTGATCTCAGACTTCTAGCCTCCAGAACTGTGTGAGAGTAAATTTCTGTTGCTTAAGTCACCCTGTTTTGTGGTACTTTGCTACAGCAGCCCTAGGGAACTACTACAACAAGTGATGGAAAAGTAGCATACCACTTCTGCTCATAATTAAAGGTGAGAATTTAGTCATATGGCCACACTTAGTTGTTGCAAATGGCAGAATTTCTTTCTTTTTTACAGGTGAATAATATTCCATTGAATGAATATATATATATATAGATATAGATATAGATATAGATATAGATATCTATATCTATATCTATATATGGATATATACTGGGGTGTCAAAAAATGCATACACATGACTTGTATTCATCTTTTGTTATTGGTATATACTATTACAATTTTAATACAGTTTTTTCCTTTCTTAAAATGTGTATACATTTTTTTTGGCTCCCTCTGTATATATCTCATGGCTTCTTTATCCATTCATCCATTGGTGGACACTTTGGCTGTTTGCATGTCTTGGTTATTGTAAATAATACTGCAATGAACATGGGGTTACAGATATCTTCTTGAGATAATGACTTAAGATCATACTCAGAGGTGGAATTATTGGGTCATCTGGTAGTTCTATTTTTAAATTTTTGAGGAACCACCATACATTTTTCTATAGTGGCTGCACCAGTTTCACCACTCCATATTGATGGAAGTCCAGCAGAACCTGTTTAGAGAACTGTCACTGTTCTGGCTGGAGACCAGGGAAATGGTGGCAGACAGGCTGGGTTGAGCTGACAGAGAGCTTTGCATTCTCACTCGTGAACTCAGACTTCGTCTTATAGGTAGTGAATGGATAATGAAAAATGCAGGCAGGCAAGTGAAATGATTTCACACATATGCATTTTAGAAATATATCTCTGGCTAAACTGGAGAGGATGGAATGAAGAAGGGCCATACAAATCCAGGATTACCAGCTGGGAGGAAATTTCAGTAATTTAGGCAAGATATGCAAAAGGCCCCAGGATGGCAAGTGATAGTGGGGATGGTGAGATTGTAGGGATAAATTTGGGAGATAAATAGGAAGTGGCAGATTGGATGAGTGTCAAGGATGACTTTTAGTTTCTGGAAAACTGGTGGAAGGTGGTGCAACCTGCCGAGCTTAAGGAACCCAAGGGAAGGAGCAGGTTGGCGGGAATTCATTTTATTTCACAATTTTTTGAGTGGCTGGCTCTGCATGTCTTCTCCCAAGGTTCTGGTCCCATGACTCACTTGACAGAGGCAGGTTTTTGAGTCCCTGTTGATGAGGGCTAGAGCTTGGGGAGACAGGGATGGGCAGGGGATGGTCTGGTAGACAGGGCCAACCTTGTGCTGAGACTTTTTGGAGCGGGCATTCATCAGCGTGCAGGAAATGCTAGTCCAGAGTGGCAGTGGGTGCCCAGATTTTACCAGCCTGGGTCTCTTTGAGAAAACTAGGAGGTGGAAAGCAGAGCATGTTAAGTACCCAAGAAATAAATAGAGACCCATAGAAAAAGACAGACAGACCCAGGAGCAAGGAATTCCAGTCTTTCTTTTCTTCTGGTTGGTCAGATCTCAGTCATTTATCCCCCTGACTAGCAACTTCTACTTCTAGAGGTCCTTCACTACCTGGGATCCAGCCTCCTACTGTAGATCTCCCCCATAGGAAAGGCAGATAATTAGAGAGTCCAGTGGCTGGATACAAATGAGTCTTGGAGTCAGGAAGACAAGCTTTGTCTTCTCTGAGATCATGCAGTTGTTTGGGAGGCCAGCCATGTTTCTTCGCTCTGTTCTCTTTCTCCACTTACTCTCAAGCTGTCTCTCACGAACTTCCAGTCTCCTCAGCTTCCCAGTTAGTCAGGCTGGGTGTTGTAGCCCTCCCCATGCCCAGGCTGTTATTGGACTTATAGCAGCCTGAGCAGGTTCCAGAAGCCCATTACTGGAGTCTGGGGTCTCCAGAGGAGTCAGCTCAGATCCTAGAAGTTAGCTTTGTGGATGGCCAAGGCGCAGGAAGCTGAGCGTGGGGCACAAGCTGAAACATCACTTTCTCTCTCTAGAGCTTGCCCTAAGCTCTTTCGGAAACAGATGGGTCCTGCTGTCATAGTCTCGCTCACACTCTTTTTCTCGTTGTTTATTTTAGGCAGAAACAAAATAATAGGATGTCAGGACCTGTGAAATCATAATCCAACCCTGCATTCCATACAGGAGGCCCAGGGCAGTTAAATCACTTATTCAAGGTCAAACCAGGAACATTTCCCTGTGCTCCCCCTCCCAGCCCAGCCCTTGCTTTCAAGGGGCATTAGGGCCAACACTGGGTACTATTTTGAGTAAAGATATTGACAACCTTTGTGGGGAGGGCTGAGTGCCCCTTGGTCCCATGGGGACAGACAGTGGAAGCTCTGAGTTTGGGGTCTCATCAAAGTCTCGGGTCCACATGTTTCTCCACAGCTCTGAACACAGGGCAGGCTGCTCATGTTCAGCGGGTCTCAGCCCTGCAGGCCCCTGCACCTGGGATTGGAAGAATGAATAGGGACCTTGTTTGGTAGGAATTTCTTCCTTCTGCTGTTTGCTTTGGGTTTTTTCCCTCTCCATTCCTGGCTGCTAACCCAATATTTGGCTTTCTGTGAGCACTAAATATAATTCTTCATTTAACCCCCAGAATCATGGTTTCCTACCTGCTTCCCACGACCGGATCCACAGCCTGGAATGAAAACAGAACCCAGAGGGCATCAGCAGCTCAGGGCTGAGGGGGCGGTGGTTCCGGGGAGGGGAGGAGCAGAGGCAGGGAGGGAAGGTGGAAGGGAGCACTCACCCACGCTGGGCATCTCTCAGACCTCCCGAGAAAGGGAGGGACCCAGGGAGGGAGGCGACTCATTGGCTTTTGTCCCTGCTCCCAGTAACTAGTGCCCTGATCCTCTCCTCCCAACCCCAAAGGAGGTCTTGGTTCCACCCACGGCACCTCCGCACACCCCAGCATTCCAGGCTCAGAGAATAGTGAGGTCGAGCTGGGGCACAGTGAAAACAAACAAAACCTACTTCTCAAGCCTGGCCAGCCTCTCTGTCTCTCCACCCCCCCCCCCCCGACACACACACAGATGCCTCTAGGCCAGCTGTGGCCCTCTTGGAGGGCCTCTGTGTGGGCCCCCACCTTCCTGCTCTTCTTGCTGTGAACAGTCAAGGCAGCAGTGCAGGCAGGGAGAGCTAAATCTAAGTGGGCAGTGGAAAATTCCCCTTGGTGCCTCCTGGGAGGAGCTGTTCCAGCAGCTGCTATTGAACACCAAGGCTTGTTAGGCACCTGGCTTTCAGGTCCCCCACCGGCTCAGCCCCGGAGCCAGGGTCCAGGTGGCTGAGCCAGGGAGGGAGAGCCAGGAGCCCAGCTCCCCAGCACAGGTCCATGGTAGTGCCTGTGCAAAGTCTCTTACATCAGAGGCAGTTTTCCAGGTTTGGGAGCCCCGTGGCAGTACAGTCTGTCTCCCTCTGGTTGGGGAGGAAAACAGGAGACAGCACTTCCTACCACCTGATTTACAGTCTTGGCGCATTTTTGACACACAAATCACTTTAGAGAAGGAAGCTCAATTATGGCTGTGCAGATGCAATGTCGGCAGGCGCACTTCCTGCCCTGGCGGGAGACAGCCAACCTTGAGGAGTGGGAGCCTCCCTCTGTCCTGTCTGATCTGATCCCTTGCCCACTACCTGCCCCCACCAAATGTGTCTGTCACCCCAGTGGACCATGTTGGGGCCTGGGGTCAGCGGTGGATGGCAGGGGGCAATTGGTTAAGCGGGTTATTCTGATCTTCCTTTTTTCTCTTTGTCCGCTTCCTGGCCTGTGCCCACCTTTGTTTCTTCACGTGTGTCTGTGGAGCACTTGCCAGGCTCTGGGCACTGTGGTAGCTGCTGAGAGGGACATGAGAATAATAAGACCTAGTTCCATAAGGAACAGGGGATGGAAATGCAAATGTCTGCAACAAAAGGCAGAATGCAGGGAGTGCCATAAAATGGTTCCAGGTAGATCCCCTCGGGATCCAAAGATCCTGCTTGGCAAGGGGCAGAGGAGGCTTCCAGCGAGGTGACAGTAATGTTTGTGCCTGGAGCAGGAGACAGACGCCCTCCCTACAAGGCCAATGTGGGTCTGTGGGGGTTTCCTGAAGGAGCCCCTAAAACTTGCCTTTCTGTTTTTCTCTGCCTCCCTCCCTCAACCAAAGCCTGCCCAGAGCACCTGCTCCTTTTTATTCTTAGATTAATCAAGCCCAGGTGTCAGGGTCTTCCCTTCTGTCAGGGGCCCCTGGGTTTCTCAAGACTGGCACCAGGCAGGCATCACTCCTCTGCCTGCCCAACTCCATATATGCATGGACTCAGCTCTCCCTTTAAAGTGAGGAGAGCTTTGGGCATCAGTTCAACTCTCACCTCTTGTGAGAGGGTCACAAGGCTCTTCTTGCAAGACTTCAATGGATTTGGCTGATCTTACCGACTAGACTTGGGTGGGGGTGCTTATCTGCTTCCCACTTCCAGGACCATGTGCTCATTCTTTGCTCAGGGTGGTCTGCCTCGTGAATCCTGGTTTCCCTCCATTCATCCCAACCCCTACCCCATCCAGACCACGGGGAGCTCTCCCCTCTGCCCTCCATGGGGAGGGGTGTGGGCACTGCTTCATTTCACTCCCACATCAATAGAGGGCTGATTATGTTCCAGCCACTGATCTGGGTGCCGGGGACACAAAGATGAAGGAGAAGATCCTGCTACCTTGAGGACGTCACGGTCCATTAACATTTGGATAGTGCTTTCCATGTTACAAAGCACTTAGGCTTACTTGCTGCACTTGGTTTCCCTCTCCACGGGCTGGGAGGTGGGTAGGGGGTGTACTCAGTGGAGACAGGTGACACAAAGCTCAGATTCTTAGCCCTTTGCCCACATGCTTGCCATCAGCTGGTGGAACTGGCTTTCAAGTCCTACTCCATAAACGACCAACCTCATTGGGTTGTTGTAAAGATCAAATGCGTGACAAAGCATGCGTGTGGCACATAGAAGGCACACTATCAGGTTAGTTTCCCTTTCTTGAGTGCAGGAGCCTGTTTATGTCTATGTGAATCTCCCTGAATATTGATTGAGATGGAAATTCCTGCTTCCATCCCTCTCCCCTTGCCTTGATTCTTTATGAGGGTGTGTGTGTGTGTGTGGGGGGGGCTGGGATCAGGTTGGGGGGAAGCAGAGGATGCTGCCCACAAGGTGGGAGAGACATCTGGGGCTTTATTAACACAGGCACTGCATCCTTGGCTCATCCCAGTGGGCGGAGGCCCGGGCAAGTTGGTATCCTGCCGCGCCTGCTGGCGGAGGCAGCTTGTGGATTTGGTGACAGATTCCTCTGAGGAGATGAATGAAGCAATTGTGCACTTGGTGTAGAAAAGATTCCAGATAGAGGAGATGTTTTCAATGGCAATAACCCTGAGATGGAGGATTTCACCGAGTCAACAAACAGAGTTATCGGCGCCGGCTTCCCTTTGATGGTCCTGTGAGCACTTGTAAGTCTCCGAAGCAGTTTTTGGCACGGATGGACCATGTCTAAAAGCTTTTATTCTCTTCTTCGTTTTAATCACCCCTCCTACCTCCTGGAAGGATTCCTAACTCAAATTCTTGGACAACAAAGGCAGCTAACGGAATCCCGGTGGGTGAGGTCCCAAACCAGAAAAAACAGTTTTCACCTATAGATAGATCTATAGATAGATGCCCCTCCTGGCTCAGCACTGGCTTTCAGAAACATCTGATGACCATATTGAAAGGGGTCTCTGATGAGTTTTGGGTGCTTTATGCGGGGGGTGGGAGGAAGGGCCCTCCTCGCCTGCTTATCAGAGTTTAAGAGGATAGTTAACGGCTGGCTCAGAGCAGAGATGGACTTGCAGAATACTTGCTTGGTGAATACTGGATTTTAAAAAAATTTTCCTCTGGAAGCTTGAGGTAAGGGTGGGTGGGTCAGAGTGATGGAGGACCCAGAGAAGTTGTGTGCCCAGGGCTTATCAACAATGAGGGCAGACCACACAATGTGCTGCCCCATTGGATGCTGTTGAGCATTGTATGTAAAAAGCACAAAGCATGAAACAATCCTGGTGGACAGCCAGAGCAGCAAGAATGGGTGGGAGTGGGGCAGGAGTGGGAGGTACTGGGTGAAATTTGGAAACTGGAGGAGACAATGCTGTCCTGGAGATATCTGGGGTTGGGGTTGGAATTACCCTCTCTTTCAAAGATTTGGAATCTTCTTTCATCCTGCCTTAAGAAGGTACCCCAAGACCAACTTTTCTGGTAGTCCCAGAGATTGCTCAGGGATTGCTGTGAGAATGGGTGAGGTTGGCAGTGGAGAGGACCCTCCAATTCCAAGGCTTTCTGGGTGGCACCTTGGCCTGCGGTTGTGTCAGCCAGGCCAGTGCCCTTTCATTGACACTACAGCCAGGTAGGGCAACATGGTGGCTCCTGGGGGAGGGGGAGTGAGGTCAGAAACAGAAACTGTAATTAAATCTTTTTTTACTCACCCTCACCCCCAGCAGGAAGTTATTCTTGGTGCTCAGTAAGGGGGCAGAAGGGGCAGAGTATGAGCAGAAAGGCTGCTTTTGACCTTGTGGCCTTCCTGGTGATTGGGTGGAGAGGTTTTTAGATTGAAGATGAGATTTCCTTGAGTATCTTCTGAAAATAGTGACAAGGACATTTAGTTTGACTCTTTCCAGATTCTCCTGCCACTTTGGTAGAGAAAAGGCCAAAGCATGGAGCACTGGAATTCTCCAGCTAACTCCAGCTCCCTGGTCCCCTTTCCTTGGATGTCAGGTTCAATGTGCACAATATTCTGGAGAAACAAATGGAGTGGCCCCACGTGTGTGTGGGTGGAGACAGGTGTGGCTGTGGTCAGCCAAGGACTTCTGTTTTCCAGATTCATGGCCTCTGCTTTGGCTGAGCAGGTCTTGGAAACATGCACAATCAGTAGCTCCTCCTCCTCCTCTTCCCCTGGAGTCAGACAAGAGTGGGAACTCCAGGCCTGAGGATGCTGAGTGAGAAAGCAGAGGCCAAGGGTTAGCTGTTTCGCCAGCACTCCCCTTCCCATCCTCTCTTTCAAGGGCTGTTGGGAATAGCAGTCCATCCCTTTGCCTCACCCGCTGTGTGTTCTCAACCTCCATCAGTTCCCCAGCCCTCTCCTAGTCCCCCAAACTGGAACCAGGGCCTAGGAAGTGTGGCCAAGAGTGCAGCTTAGCCTGGTCTCCTGGGTGAAGGACTCGCACAGATCCCGTTTCACAAAAGCCAAAGTCTCCACGAAATAGAACATGGGGTCCAACTTTTGGAGCAGGGACTGCAAACACTTCACCTTCAAGAAGAAAAATTACCAGCCACTCAGGGAGCTGCCTCCAAAATGAAGACTTAGGATCCTGTTCTTTTTCTCTAGCTGCACCTTGGGGCAAACTTTTCTTGCACTTGCACTTTTATCGAAAAGAAATCTCCATCTCATTGAGAGCATCTCCCCCCTTTCGTTCCTTCCTCCTCGAACTCACCATTCCCCTCTCCTCCCACAGCACCTGTGGAGCCAGCTGGAGCCTGAAGTGTTCTGAAGCGTTTCCCACATGTGTATATGCAATTTCCTTTCCACAATTAATAGTTAATCATCCTGACCGTGGCAGCACGTGTGACTTCCCTGGCATCTCAGCAGTGGATGAATGGGCTGGGGAGGGGAGGGGAGGAAAGTTCTGGCAGGACCCTAATCCTTGAGATGGCTGGCCCTGCCTTCTCACCATCACCCCCACTTCCAGCCCCCCTCCATCAGTCCTGCTGTTTTGTCCTCTTTAATATCACTCACTCTACCCTCTTCTCTCCACCCTGCCACCATGACCTTGGCTGAGGCTGCCCAGATACCTGCAATAGCCTCCCCCTACTCTCTATCTTGCTCCTTCGCTACCTCCTCACACTGAGGCCAGAGTGATTTTCCTAAGCTTCAGTGTGTCCTTGCTATCCCCTGCTTGGAGCCCTTTAGCGGTTCCCACAGCCTTAATGACATCCAAGTGGTTGAGCATGGCCCGTGTAAAACTGCTAGGATTTGGCCTTGGCTCACAGATCCTCATCTCTTGCCACTTGCACTGGATTCCTGCTTGTTCAGAGTGTGCTCTCAGCTTTGCCTCTAGACCTTGGGCACACTCCTCCCCAATGTGCATGGTGCACACACTTGGATGCACACGTGCTATCTAATGCCTGTGCATGGTCTGACTGCCTTCAGGGACTAAAGTTTTCAGGAAGACTTTCCAGATACCAACCACCCCAGACCCTACCATCCCACCTCATACAAAACACACCCAATCAGTTTAGGTGTCCCTCTAGCTCTCTGTTTTTCTCTCAGGTGACCATTTCCTCCTTGAAAACTCTCATCTGTGATACTTTCCATTGTGAGCTTCCCTAACATCCATTCTTTCTCTTTTTGGTAATATGGTAATTACCCTGGTTTTTTTTGTTGTTGTTTTTTTAAGAAGCTACTCTTCTGCCTACGTGCTTCATGGAAAATCAACTTCATCTCGTTCTCTGAGTCTGGGGAAAAGGGTTTTGGCATAAGCTAGTCAGAGTCACGGAAATTGGTTCAGGAATGGGGATGTGACCAAATCAAGCCAATAAGCTTGGGGGACATTTTGTAGGTAGTTTCCAGGTAAGAGGTTTCCCTGCTTCTCTGAGAGATCCCTGGGTGTGTTGATCTCTTCCCTGGACTTGGAGAGGGCAGTATGAACCCCCGGAGTTTTGGCAGTTGTCATAAGAAGAAAGGTAGCTCTGCACGAGGCAGAGTCAAGAGACAGACAGAAAGAAGCTGGATCCCTGATGTCACTGTTGAGCAGCTGAATCAAACTGAACCTGAAGCCAGGCTTCGCCCTGGATTTCCAATTACATGCACCTTGAAATCACTTTTATTATTTAGGCCAGATTGAATTGGCTTTTTAGGTTCTATCACTCTTTAACTTTAGCCCAGGCTCCTCTTCCTTTCCCTTTCTATTATATGATACTCTTCCTCAGGGGTTTATCTTTGTTGTTGTTTACAAAGTGGATGACCTAAGGTACTTGTATAATTCAGTTTGTCATTGCCTTCCAAATCTATAACACCTGAGGTCCAGGAAGGGCTATCTCACAGCTTTCTAGCATCTCTTATTTGTCTCACAAACATCTCAAACTCAGCTCAAAACGGAACTTTCTATCATTCCTCACAATCCTGTTCCTTGTCCCTATTCCCTACCTTTGTTAATAACACAACTATCCCTGCTGATCAAGCCAGAAGCTGGGTGTCATCTTCCTTCCTGCATACCACCCCCACATCTAGTTAGTCACCACATCCTGTCCGTTCTCCCTCCTTAAATTCATCAAATCTGGCCCTTCTGTCCTATGCTCACCCCACTGCTTTAGTGCAGTTGTCCATCATCTCACACCAGACAAAGGAAGGCTCCTCCGGGACAGGGTTCTCCAACTCCAGCCAGTCACTTTCTGACATGTAAATCTGACCACGCCTGGACTCTGCCTACAGCAGAGGGGTTCTCCTTTCCCATCTAAGCTCCAGCTCCCAGAACTGTTGCTATTCTAGGCCTTCCAATCTTCTGGAAGGTTCTAGGTCATCCAGGCCCTTGTCTATGCCCCTTCCCCTATGTTTAGCATTCACCCTCTCCACACCCCTTTCATCAAATTCTTGTTCTTCAGGTTTAGGTGCCCCCCTCCCCCAACCGTAGCTGCTCACCTCTGTGTCCAGCAGCCTTCCATGGTCATCCCCCTCTCAACCTTATCACATTGTGTCAACTTTGAGACTAAGCTCCTTGAGGACAAGGACACAGAACTCCCAATTCTTCCCGCAGTGCCTTACACACAATGGAGGCCCTAATCCCAATGTCTGCTCCTTATCTTCCGCTTTAGGCTATAAGCTCAGGGAGGATGAATGTACCTGGTATCCTCAGTCCCCAGCAAGCCCTTGGCCTTTAGCAAGTGCTCAGTAGATGTCCAGTCAAGCCAAGGAACGAATGAATGAATGATGGTGTCTGGAAGCTTAGCCCCAGGAGCCCACTACCTGCAGCACCATCCCTATTCATGAGAACAGCAGCCCCATCCAGCCCTGGGACGAGCTTCTCCTGTAGGGGAGAATATTGTGACATATCTCAGGGGGCCAAATTGTCCCTCATGGCCTTCAGGTGTGAAGAGGAACTGAGGTGTATTTTCCTCAGCTCCAAGCCTATGGGGAAATTCTGGGGGGCAGTTAAGACCATTTTGATCCCTAGAATTCCCAGGAAAATGCTTTTTACTGCTTTGGGGGCAGATACAATGAAACTCCCAGGCTATTAGGGAATACCAGGCAGGGAGCAGAGGTGTGTGCTTAAGGTGGAAAGATGCTTTGGCTGCCTGTGCTGCTCTTCCCCATGTGTCTGTGCCCCCACCTTCCCCTGTCCCTACCCCCATTCTGCTGGGCCCAGCTCTAGCCCTGCCTCCTTCGTGAGGCCTTCCTGGGCCACAAGCACAGGATTTCACTTTTAGGCAGGTCTAGAGGCCTGAGCACTTGATGAATCCGTATGCTTGTGGATTCAAGGTTTGAATGTGGTTATGGGGGAGCCTGATGATGACCAGCTGATCCCAGGGCATCTGCAGCTGGTGAGAGGGCACCAGTTCTGAATGAGGAGTTCTGAATTAGGATGAAAACTACTGATAATAACAACTACATGGTGGGAACTCACCGTGATGCCTAATCCTCTTTCCAGCGGGTCCTCTTAATGAGGTCGCATTCTGCAGAGCAGGATGGGATTTCCAGGCCCTCCTGTCTCCCTCCTGCTCTCTTCCGCAGTGGGATGTAGCAGGAGACATGCTTTAGCACAGCTCGGCAGGGTGCTGAGTGGGCCTTGGCAGGACTAACATCAACACGGGCCAGGTGCTGGGAGAAGAGGCTGGGAGACAGGGCTCTGACACTGCAGTAGCGCCACCATGTTCATGTTGCCACCCAGTGTATAATTCTGGCGTGTCCCCTCCATGAAGCGAGGCCCTGCTCTTTGATGGCAGGGCAAGTTGGGGCAATTCAGGGCTCAGAACAGTGGGGAGCTGGGCAGGAAGGAGCTTAGGACAAGTAGAACTCAGCAAGCGGCAGCTCAGAAGGCACTTGGAGCAGCATCAGTCTGCTCTGTAGTCACCAGTGACCGCGTGGGGCCTCTCCCCACTGTGGCTGTGGCGCGTCCCTGCCCAGGGCCCACCCTCCGCAGCATCGCACAGCAGTTGTGTTTGTCATCCCTGCCATTCCCCCTCTCCCTGCCTTCCTTCTGCTTTTACCAGACTACAAGCACCGCCCTTTGTCTCCCTGGAAGAAAGCGCACAGAATTACCGTTTCCACGGATATTTGAATTTTATTAGGGATTTTCAAGGCCAGAAGGTCTTTAAGAAAAGCAATAATATTGGCGGAATCTGACAGGCTGCTTTGGAGATTAAAAGACAAGAGAGTCTCCCTCTTCCTCCCACTCCTCCCTTCCTCCCTCCTTTCTCCCTCTCTCTCTCTCTCTCTCTCTCTCTCTCTCTCTCTCTCTCTCNCTCTCTCTCTCTCTCTCTCTCTCTCTCTCTCTCTCTCTCTCTCTCTCTCCCTCCTTTCCTCCCTTCCTCCCAGGGCACACTTTGGACTAGGCCCTGAGCTTGCCACTGGGATACAAACCTGGCTCTTTGCTTAAAGAAGCCCCCATTCTCACTCTATGCCCAGCTCCCTGCTTTAATGATGTGCTGGTCTTCCCAGAGGAGAGAGCCGGCTTCTGCTGGGTATGAGGTTGGGAGTAAAGTCTGCCTCTGAGATGGGCTTTGGATCACACAGAGCCTTGAATGGGCTCCCTCTGGGGTGGTTCAGCCCTGGTGAACTGGAGGCTCACAGGCTCAGTTTGCTGGGGCTGAAGACACCCAGAAAACAGCAGCAGTTTTCTCAGCGTTGGTCTTGTTATGACTCTAGTTCCTCTGAAAAGATTTGCAGCTGGAGTCTAAGCCCAGGGCCTATGGATGGCCAGAGCATGTAAGTATGGGGACGAGCCACCATTGCACTTCCTGTGTGTACCCAGAGCAGGGGCACAGGGACCTGGAAGACCTCAGCTCAGTCCTCTCTTGGTTTTGCTAAGTTGGGAAGCCTGGTAGGGGAGGGGCAAGAAACAGTTTGGCCCAGCTTTAGGCAGGTTCCCTGAGTTGCTGCCCTGTGGCATCCTGTGTTCCATGGCCTGAGTGGGACAGCCCTAGGGACGGCCGTACTGGCCCTGACCAGCCCTCATCCACACCTTCCTCACCAAGGGCCTGTCCTGTCCTGCACCCTGTTCCTAAAAAAATCTTGCTGGCCATGGGTCTTGCAAGGCTCAGCGCACAATGACAATGCAGGGTCTCCCATTAAAAATGTTATTAAGAATCTCAAGATGGCAAAAGCAGAGCATTAAACCAAGTACAGGGCCCTCCTGAGTGCCGCGAAGCCAGAGCTGGCTGCCCAATATGTGCTTCTCAAAGGCGGACTTTTGGGCCACCTCAGAAAATGACTCTAAATGAGAACTTTTAGGCCCTGGTGACAGGTAGCAGAGGAGTTAGTCCTGCCTGATATTCTCAAATGGCACCATGAGGATCAGCGACCACCTACTCCAGTTCCCTCCCGAAAGGTAGTTTCCTTGGCTTTTCCTCTCACCTGTGTTCTCTTCTGAATTTTCATGTTATGAGGCCAGCGAAGGAGGGGGGTATATGGATATGTGTAGGGGTGTGTGTGTGTGTGTGTGTGTGTGTGTGTGTGTGTGTGTGTGTGAGTGTTTTGGAGGCAGAGGAGCGATCTGAAGACGGAATGGTGGTATACAATCAGGGTTTGGTTTTCTATTAACCTCTGCCCTAACCCTGTTCCTTGGGAGGGGGATGAGGCCCTGGGTGCAGCTCCTGTTGTTCAGGTGACTGCAGGCTCCAGGTACAGTCTTTTTCCTGCTTTCCCATGCCGAGGCAGACCCTTGTCATCCACCTAGCTGCTCAGCAGGGAAGATAAACACTGCAGCGTGCCTGGGAGCTTGTGCTGAGAGCAGAGACGGAGGTTTAATGGGCTTGTTATCTGCTGTGCTGCACGTCCCTCTCCCAAGAAGACAGGACATAGAGATAAATGACCTGGCCAGGGCTGCTTCCTGGTGGGAAGAGAAATGCCCCAAAGCAGGAAAACGTGAATCTACAGAATAGGTGCGTCAGAGGGTACAGGTCAAGACTCAGTGGAACAGATGTGGGAGGAGAAAAGCAGCATACCCTCTGCACCAACTGTCAACCATTCAACCAGCCAATGAATCCATAAATATTTGATGCAGGCCTCCTGGGCTGCCAGTGCTGTGGGGGATACAGAGGGGTATCCACTCTACCTATCTCCAATGAGTTCACAACCTAGTTGGAGATACAGCACTGGCCTCATCTCCTTGGGTACTGGGGCTGTGGGCTGGGCATCTGGGAGGGTCTGGCACATGGAAGGTGCTGAGGAAAGGCTGACTGAATTAAATGGAAAAAGTGGTGGTGAACTGTAGCAAGGACAATAAGCTCTTCAAAGTTCAGACAAGAATTCAGAACGATGAATGATAACTTCCATTGAGTTCAGGGGATTTAAGCTGCATCTCGAAAGATGTAGGTTGTTGGGAGTTGGCAATGGTGGGGGTATCAGACAATGCAGGGCAGAGGTTAAGAACAGAAGTGTTGGAATTAGCATGACACGGCTTCCAATGCTGGCTCAATTTTGAACGGCTGTGTGGCTTTGGGTAAGTCACTTAACTTTTCTGAGCTTCATTTTTTCCATGTGTATATGGGGAGAAATAGTACCTGCCTCACTGAATCGCTGTGAGGATTACCTAAAATGTCCCCCTAAAAGCATTTAGCAGGGTGCCTGGAATATAATAGATATTCAGGAAATGGTGGCAGCTTTTTATTAGACACAAAGCAAGAAAGTACAACAGGTTTGAGTGAGAGGCAACAACTTCTGTTTCACTAGAAAAAATGGGGCTTATTTAGGGGATATAAGTCTCTAAATTTTATGATGGAGCTAGACTAGCTAGGGTCTTGAATACCAGGTTCAGAAAATAAGCTCTTTTGGAGAAGATAACAAAAATTAAGTGATCTTTGGGATCTTGGAGAGCTACTCCTTTTGCTTTAACTAGTTCTGTCAAGTCTTTCTGATGTTGGTACTAACATATTGTGTATGCTAGGTGTGTATTGGACTCTTTCTTCCAATTAGTTTCAGACATAATCAATTTGGTCTAAATTTGGAAATAACCATGAAATCTTTGGACTATATAAGCAAAGAGGTTATTAGAAATTGAAAGAGAAGACCCTTGGGATCTTAGAATTTAAAAAGTAGTCATAATTCAAGGATTTTCCTGGTTTCTGCCTGTGGTAAGGCACAAGTCATGAAAAGAGATGATGTTCCCACCTCTGCCTCCAGGTGGACAGCCAAATGGAGCTCTTTGCCATTCCCCTGGCTTTTTTGTTTGTTTGTTTTTAACTGAGCCATCCTGCTACCTGTTGGTGTCTCAGCGGCTGCTCAGCTCGGGCTGGACTCGAACCGCTGTTGCTCAGAGCTCAAACTCTTGAGCGAGCTCTTAACCAACTGAACCACTCGGCCGGCCCTCCCCTGGCTTTTGATACTCAGGTGGGAAAGAACTTTTTTTTTTCTTTTCTTTTCTTTTTTTGCAGGAGTCAGGAGGAAGAACTTCTTTACGTAAGATCTTCATAATTAGCCTCCTTTCTGGAATGTTATCTAGGAATATACATCAAAATGTAAAATACGCAACTCTTTTGGTCCAGCATTTCCATGTCTGGGAATTTATTTCAAGGAATGTCCATTTTAGTTTTGTTTAGAATGGTAAAAACATGAAAACAGCTTAAATATCCATTAACATGGAGTTAACTAATAAAATTGGGGGTATATCTATTCAATAGACTATTAAGCAGTTATTAAAAATTATGGTGTATATCTATATGGATGGTCATTGAAAGCTATTTATGATAGAATGTCAAAAAAGGCAGGTTTTAGAAGAGTATATTTGGATGATCAAGTTCATGCAAATTAGATTGATATTTACATATGCATTAAAACTTAGGAAAGGGCTTTTGAGTAGATGTTCAATGTTTACTATAATATTTTCATATTATATGAATTTTTAAGAATGTATCCCTTTTCTCATAAGAAAAAATATATTTCTAAGTTGAAAAAAAATCCTCGTGCCTTTTTTGTGGGCTTGGCAGAAAAAAAATCAATAAATGCCTTGAAAAGTAGCTCACTTGAGAATAAACAATGTGAAAAAAGGAAAACGTCTTGATGGTTGTCATAATTAAAGTCAATATCAATTGTAAGAAAAAAATGTGTTCATTGGAAATTACTTTTGAAGGTTGTTTCTAGCAACCGACAAGTTGTAATTAAAGCTAAACACTTAAAATTCACAGAATGTTATGAGAATAGTATATGTTGCTCCTCCCTCTATCTGTCTCATGCTCCCACGGTCCCCTGAGAAGTCTGAGTTGAATGGCATCTGGGACTCAGATGGTGTTCAGTGGTCCTGTCTGCCTGTGACACATTTCAAGAGGGTGGGATCCCACAGTGCACAAAAGGGGGTCAAGAGGAATGTGGTTCCCTCGCTCCTTTAGCAGACCTTGTCTTGCCCATACATCAACAAGTATTTAATTGAGCACTTAGTACATGCTCCTCTGAGCTGTAGAGATAGAGCTGAAGGGAAAAAAAGGTTCTTGCTCTCAAGGAGCCTGTATCTATCCCCTTCTAGGGTATCACCAATAGCTGGCAACATTAGAGCAGCAATTCTCCTAGCAGGTTGTTTACCCACACATACATTGAGGAACCAACGGTAATGGGTAAGGGGGAGGGAATGACGTGGGCAAGAATACCTATCCTGGAGAGGATTAAGATTGGGAGGCATAAACTCCCTGCTTGAGATGCAGTAGCTGTAATTTCTGAGGCGAGGATGTGGTGCCCCTGAGAATTAGAATGTCTGGGGTGAAGTATGAGGCAGCATCATGTGGTGACTAACTATAAAAGCAGGGGTGCTGGATGCAGACCAACCTGGGTTTGGATTCTGGCTCTGCTGTTTACCAGCTGTGTGGCTCTGGGCAAGTTACTTAATCTCTAAGCTCAAATGTCTTCACTTGTTGAGAAAAAAAAAGGAATAATAACAGTGTGAGATCATATAAGTAAAGCACTATGCATGAAGTTAGTTCTTTCAATAACTTTTCCAGTTAAGTATTTTTATACCCATTTTACAGAAAAGAAAACTGAAGCTTAGGGGGAAAAGTAAAGTCTAAGTCCAAAGCTTCAGCTCTTGCTTCCATGTCAGCCTCCCTCCCACCTTCCTCATTACACATACCCTGACTCCTCTAGCCTTCCTGAGCTCTTCTTCAATCCTACTCCTCTGCCCTCTGGACTTAATTATACATGGTCTTGTCTCATTCACCCTTCTTTCACATTTTGTGTGAAAGACAAGATTGAGTTCTCATGTCCTTGAATGGGGCATAATTATGAGACTAGAAAGAAGAGTAGGGAGGAGTCAGAAAAGCAGGGTGCGAATAAAGACATGACTCAGAATCCATAACCTCTGAAAAGCAGAGGAACAATAGCATTTCTGGGACTGAAGGTTCAGGAGCTAAAGGCAGTGTTTTCTGAAGGGGGCAGGAACCTGGAGAACTTCCTGTTGCCTCGGCTTGGGAGAGAGTGGGTGGGCTGGAAGCAGACAATGGAAATCAGGCACCTAGAACCATGCAGATTAGGGAGCCATGCACTGAGAAGGTGTGTAGTCAATAGACCGATGGACAGAGGCATTGAAGTAAGGGGACAAAGCCAGAGTCTAATGACTTCATGTCCCTATCTTTGGGGATCCCAAACTCTAGTGTTACATGGGGATATGGAATAAGGGGTTATGAATTTATTATTTTCACTTTTTAAACTGGCAAGGACTTAATTTCCCAAACTGATTCTTTTATTTTCTTCTGTGTCCTCTGTCACATAGCCATTTTCTCTGATATTATGCGAGTGAGGACTTCTTTAGGAAGAGAATACACAAATGTGCTGCCTGTTCAAGAATCCATACATTATTTTCATTAAGGAAGGGTTATTCAGGAAGGTTGCAAACCCCTGCTCTGAATTTGGCCTGCGTGTGCTGGTGTGATAGCTCCGCTGGAGCAGTTGTGTGACAGGGAGGGTCACAGCACAAGAGAGAGGCCCCTCCACACCCAGCAGCCAAGGTAGCAGTGGTGGTGGTGAACGGCGGCAGCTTGGGCCCTTGATTTGGCTGGAGGAGGTTGGCTGTCTCCAGGGGTGAAGGGAGGGTGTGTGTGTGCACGGGCAGGTGTGGGATGCGGTGGATGTCGGCTTAGTGTAGAGCTTGACCTTACCCCTTCCAGGTGTGGGACTGTGAGCCTCAATACCCTCTTTAAATAGAGATAACAGTACCATACATGGAGCAACTGACTCATCGTGGTTTGACTGAGAGCGGATACTCAATAAGTGCTCTCTCCCCTACTCCTTTGAGGGTCCTCTGAAGCCAATGTCTTCACGGGGCAAAACTCTCTCCCTTCCTGATATGCTTGGAAACCACTGGATAATAATTCAATCTACAAAGCTGCCAGAGTCCTTCTCTGCCAACTCCTGCTTTGTGACAAAGCCCACCTGGTTAACTTTTCTGTCTGGGCAGGTGAGATGGCAGGCAGCAGATAGGGAAGTTAATTTTAGCACCCCGCATATGATGACGTATGTGACTTTTAAGGTCACATACCTGTGTGGGTGCTTATCAGGCATATGCACATAGATCCGGCATGCATGAAGAGGAAATTTCAATAGGATAGCACCAGAAAAGGGGCCTCCTGCAGGACCAGGAGAAGCATGAGCATTTTGTAGTTAGCCCAGGCCAGGAATGCAGGTTGAGGTCCCAGCCTGTGGAAGCTTATTCTTGAAGGTGCCACCTTTCCACACAGCTCTGTAGATTTGCATACACCATCTTTCCCTACACTTCTTGTTCTTAGTCTGGTGAATTCCTACTAATCTTTTTTTTTTTTAAAGATTTTTATTGGGGTATTGGGGGGATGGGAACAGTGTTGGGGAATTGGGGGAAGGGGAACAGACAAGTTGCTGTTGTTTTGTTCTTCAGTCTAGTTGTTGAGGACGTTGCTTCACTGGCCCAAGTTGGCACCATCAGTGCGCTCTTCCCAGGCGAGGCAGATCAGTCGCCGGCTTCTGGATGGCCGCTCACTGCGGCTGCTGGCCGCTCACACTGGCTGCTGGCTACATACAGTAGCCCATGGCAACCCACTGCCACAGGGACTGCAGCCTATGCCGTTGCCGGTGACTCACGGCAGCCCAGCTCCAGGTTGAGCTGTTGTACAGCATCTTAGCTGTGGAGGGCAGTGTCACTGGCCCTCATATGTGGGATCCGAACTGGGGCCCTCTGGCGTCCCAAGCCAGTTCTTAACCATCACGCCACTCGACCAGCCCGAATTCCTACTAATTTTCCCACACCTTTTCCTGACACCCAGGCAGTGATAGGCACCTCATGGGGGCTGCCATAGCATCTCTGTTACAGCCCTTCACACACACTGTTGTTAATACACACTGTGATAATCACCCACTTCTTAAACCAAACCAAGACCTTGTTGAGGCCAGGGCCCTGTTTGATTCTTGTTTACAGCTCCTGGACATTTCACAGTACTTGGCATATGATGGGTGTTTGTTGGATGAATGAATGAATGATATGAATTTGTCAATTTTGTGACATCTTTCCTTTCTCTTAGTTCCCACAAAGTAGTCTCTGAGTTTGCATTACTTTTTTTTTCTTTTAATGAAAATGAACTCAAATTGCTTTTGTTTCAAGAATTTCACAGCCACTCACTGATGCCATTGGAGATGTGGGGAATCCAAAATCAAGGATGAAAATCCCTGTCCTTCATCCATGAATTAGAAGGCACTTGTCTCTGGGCTACCTGCTGTCAGCAGGTGGAGGTAACTCAAGCAACACAGCAGAGGAACACAGAAGCTGGTCATCTGAATGCCTTGGGTGACCTCCTCCTGACAGAAGCTCCTGTCCCTGGTCACTGGGGCACTGGCTGGGCTGGACTTTCACAAAACAGCTGCCTTCATAATGGGTTGAAAGCAGCCCTGGAAAAGCTGAAGTTCTAGGAAGTCAGGGTCAACCTGGGGTCTCCCCTTAGAGTTCAGGTTTCCATTTGGCATAGGGGAGGAGGTTCCTTTACCCTGGGCTTGAAGACACTGATTGGATTTGAATGCCCAAAATGCTGGGACTGGTATATACTGTTCTCTCCAAATGCTCAGGCTGGTATATGCCTTGTCTTCCCTAGGCCCCTCATGGGGAAGAACTACCACTATCCAAGAGGTCAGGGCAGAATGGAGTGGCTGAGGGGGTCTCTGCTATGCTTGGAGACCTCCACTCTGGACATGTGAGGCACTCCTGCTTTGGTTGCTGAGCTAGAAGGCCATCCTATGGAATCGCAGATAAACTGACTTGGTTTCCATTGGGCTTCATGGCCTCTGAGGGTCAGCTTTTTCACTAGGTTAGATTTTCACTAGGGTTAGATTTTCAAAGATGCTCCAGGGAAGATGCTTAGAGAAACAATCAGCACATTAAGGGGAAGGTGTGCAGATTACAAGTATGACAAGAAAAAGAAGAATTAAGCCCTAACTTGGACTCTGAACGATCATTCTTGTAAAATCTTGGAGCCAGTAATCACTAGGGCACCAGCAGCTGAGGGGTGAGAACTTGCCTTAAATCCTGGGCCTGGATTTTCCTTATTGCATCAACAAAATGAGATACCAGAAGCTCTGAGAAGATGGTACTTCAGAGGTTGAAATTATAGACTTGTAGCAGCCAAAACGGCTATTTGCAGTAATAACTATTCTAGCACAGGTTGGAAAAGCCTAGTAAATGTTGCCCTTGTTTAAAACCTTCCCCTGATCCCCACCCCACCACCTCCCCAGTGCTGAACAGGTTGGGAGGCAGAGTGACTATTTTCTCTTTGTTTGTGTTTCAGAGCCAAGCTGTCTGGAACTACTGTCTGGAAGGGCCTCTTCCCCATCCCAGCCAGTGTACCCAACAATCAGGAGGCATTGCCCAACCCAGGGCTGCCTGGATAAACATTTATAAGATCCGGGGGGATTATTAGCTGAGGGCAGAGGATGTCTCTGTTTGAAGTTCCGACAGTCACCGTAAGTCCAAATCTGAACTCACTCATTGCCCCTTAACTCACAGAAATTAAAATGACACATTGGGAAAGAGAGAGAACAATTTAAATCTGAGATTCTGAACCTTGTCTGCACCTTAGAATCACCAAAGAACCTTAAAAAATCTAGATGCCAAGGCTGCAGTGCAGAGGGTTAAGTCAGAATCTCTGAGGGTGGGACCCAGGTATCTGTATTTAGGAAACTCCTCAGGTGATTCTGATATGCAGCCTAGGTTGAGAATCTCTGACTTAAGTGGCGCTTGGAGTCTCTGTCAGCCATTCTACCTGAGACTGAAATCCCTAGAGCAGTGGTTCTCAACCTTCCTAATGCCGTGACCCCTTACTACAGTTCCTCATGTTGTGGTGACCCCCAACCATAAAATTATTTTCGTTGCTACTCTATAACTGTCATTTTGCTACTGTTATGAATCATTATGTAAATATCTTTTTGTTATCCGATGGTCTTAGGCAACCCCTGTGAAAGGGTCGTTCGACCCCCAAAGGGGTCGCAACCTACAGGTTGAGAACCGCTGCCCTAGAGTGAGGACAAGATTGAGGATATGACTCTTCTATTCTCGCAGGGGGCCTGGTTCCCTGTGTTTCTCATGCGATGCATGTATCTCGATGCTGGAACTTTAGTAACCTGACCAGAACAGCTGGACTTGATGGTAAGCTAAGGGATTTTCAAGTAGAATGTTGACCAAATACATTTTACTTACATCCAGCTTTCAAACCTGAACGCTGTATGTCTCCCCGGCATCCCCTCCCTCAGTGGGTAGTTAACCATGCAAAGTGGCCCTGCTGGAAATTCAGGCATAGTCTTCATCCTCTTACATTCCCTCAGCCCCTACGTGGGTCCCCAGGTCCCATAGATGCTACTTCCCAATCTTTCTTGATGCCCTCTGGCCCTGCTGTGGGTCATCTCCCATCTATTACCATCACCTCTTAACTGGCCTCCCTGTCTCTAGTCTCATTCCCTTCTCCTCCATCATCTGCCTGACTTCAGAGTGAACAATACAGATACAAGCTGCCCATGTAGTCCTCTGCTTAAACCCCACCAGTAGTTAGTTCCTCATTGCTTTCCTAATTAAACTTAAATGTCTTGGCGTGGCCTTCAGTGTTCTGATTGTCAATCACCTTCCCAGCCTCATCTCCCATCAGATCACCTTAAGGATCCTACACTGCAACCACATAGACCTTTGCTTTTTCATGAGCCTTTGCTTGGCTGTTCCTTCTGCCCATATTCCTTTCCGTCTTCTGTTAGACTCCTTCTTACTTGTCTCTTAATAGTCAGTCCTATCCTTTCTTGTCCCCACCCTGTATTACATGCCTGAACGTTCACCAAGCCCCTGCTCTGTGTGTTTCACTGAGGTGAAGCACTTTCAACTGTATCATGAACACTGTGTCCCTGTGTTTCTCCCCACTAGACTGTGAACTCCTTGGGGGCAGGAGCTGTGTCTTTCTTTTCTTTGCATTCTTGGTGCCTACATAGTCCCTGGACTAAAGGAGGCCTTTGTGTTCAATGCCTGAACTTGCTCCAGTGTAACCTTCCTCTTTCCCCTCTGGCTGATTTGAGACTGGGCTCAGATTCTAGCGGCCTCTGCAAAACTCTGAGACAAGGAAAGTGTGGCTTGGGCCCCCTTCCATCTGTCTATTCTGCCATTGTTTCTCCTTTCTTTGAGGCTTCTCTTAACTGTTCCCAACTCCTTCATTCTCAAATTCTTTCTCTATCAAAGTATGCTCTCAGAATAAGTACATTGCTCTAAAAGACAAATAACTGCAGTTACCTTTCTCTGGCTTATTAGTATTTTAACAGAAAATAAGGCAAAATAATAAATATCTGGCCATAGAAGGAGAAGCCAGAGAAAAAAATTGAGGGTGAGATAGCCTTTTACAGAAACTTTCTTCAAAGACTGTCATGCATTCTCTTTTATCAGAGTACGGATTGGAAGAGGGTGCAGCTTACCCATCTTCAGTGGCAGAAAGAAGAACAAAGGGAGGAGGTATTTTTCAATCTTGGTTTCTCTCTTGGCTCATGCTACATACCTCCCTTTGGGGACTCTACATTGAGACAGTGTGTCCTGGTCATGACAATTAGATCTGTCCATGGAAATAACACAGAAAAAGGCATGAGATGAGAATGAAAACATGAGAACAGGAAGGCACCAGTCAGGCCCCAGCTGGAGGGTGTTGGAGGCAGTGCAGAAGCATGACAATTGTCATCGGGGGTGGGAGGGTGGTGTGTGTGCCTTTTAGGTAAGTGGGCCCTGGCAAGGCCCAGCTGGGTGGGCGAGACTGTGTTCTGGGCAGGATCGGGGCTCATGATCTGCAGATGAGCCACAGCGGACCTCTGCTTGCACAGTCTCAGGCTGAGGAGCCTCTGACTCCTGTGATATGGAGACCATCACCAGTGGGTAGCTTGGTGCCCCAGTGGACTGAGTGCTTCTTGTGATATCAGCCACTGTGCCGTTTTCTGGCAGGCAGGGCTCATGACTTCCCTGGTGTAGAAGTGCAGAAACAGCTAGGATTCACCTTCAGACCTGCAGCCAGGGGCCAGTGATCTCTGGGTAAGCTCATCAAAGTGCTTATTCCTGCCATGTGGCTCTTTCCTTCAGAAGTGTGTACAGCCACTGGGCAGAGTGTCCAGCTTCAGCCACTCACTGAGGGACACTCATACCGACTTGATACCTACTCTTTCCTTCGACTGTGGCAGCTGCAGCTTCCTCCATCCAATTCAGAGGCAGGGTACTTAGTGTGACAAACAGGCAGCAGTCACTCAGCATCAAGAGGCTCCACAGAGACCCCTCACTCTCCTTTCCCCCACATTCTCTTTCACTTTGCTTATATCCCCTAATTCCTTATTAGCATTTCACCCCTTGGACTCAAGACACTATCTCTTGTGAGGACAAAATAGCCTAACATCCTCTTCAGTCACTTAGCTCCTCTGAGCGCTTGCCAGTTCTTAACTGGGGCTGTTTTCATCAAAGGGGAGGCAGAGGGAGGGTATTGTGGGGTGGGTATTGAAGGGGACAGTATTGCAGGAGGGGAGAGCAGTAGTTGACAGGGGAAGTGGGTACATTATGAAGACCAAGTACACCTACTTTCCAGCTGCAATCAATGATCATATTTTCCAAAACCCAGTCAGGATATTTGGGCCAATGAAAGATTTTTGTGCCTATTCCAAATATGAGAAGGCAATTTTGACATTGTAGTTTGGACACTGAAATGTAATAATTTCCAGGTCATTTGGATGGTTTATGGGGTCATATGAAACTGGAACTGGTCTAGAAAATCTAGGCTGCCCAGTGGCCATCATCATGGTAATGAGTGATGGTGGGTCCCACTGGTGACTGCCATCGGCTGACCCCTGTTTAATCCTTTATTCCATAAGTATTTAAAGGATAGGGGGCAAATGTGCCCGTCCTGAGGTCCCCTACTGGTCAGTTAGAACCTTCCTCCTGGCACAAGCTCTGGCTCAGCCCTAACAAAAACCATTGTTGCCCCAAGAGTTCAGCAAAATTGGTGAGAATCCAGAAGCTTCTCTGCTCTCCTTGTCTTGAGGTCTAATCATGAGTTATTCTTCTGTAGGGAGGAAAAGAAGACGAAAGGGAGTGGAAAAAAAAGGACAGGGTGGGACGAGAAACCAGCAAAACAAAGAGAATGAGAACACACTAACCAAATCCCTTCTGAACTTCTTGGAGGTGACCACAAATGTCTGGTTTTCAGCAAACAGCCCAGAGGCCAGCATTAAAACCTACTTTGCATTCATTTCATGGGTGAAAGTCAGGGGTTTTCTAGTCCTCTGACGGAGAAAGAAGTTGGGTAATTGATGGAGAAAGAAATCGGGTAGAATATAGGGTGTCCTGACACATTGTGAAATGCTCCAAGTTTCTGTCTAAATCCCTCCTACTTTCGGAGGCCCAGGCGAAAGTCTATATACTCCCTTACAGCCTTGCTGACAGACCCAGTCTCTTTTCAGAGTCTTGTCTTGTGAGTTAGTTTCATGCTTGTTGGTGGGATCTGGGTCGTATCCATCTTCATTCTCTCCCATGGAGCTTAAGGTGCTGTGTGTGTAGCAGGTGCTTGGTAAACTCAGCCAGAGCCTCACTGGCTTCTCTTTAGCTGCAGAGGCAGCCCTCCTGAAGCTCTGAGGGACCTCCATGGCATGACCCATGCTCCCTTCAGAGCAGAGAGGCTGCATGATCATTATTAGGTGGGAGTGGTGCTCTCAAGTCCACCTGGGTTTCCATGTGACCTTGGCGGAGCCACCTTGCCTCTCTGCCATGCCCCTTCCTGGCCCCCACAGCATCCTGTGCACACATGGTCTCTCCCATCTGTGCATGAAATGCTCCAGATTCTGGGATGAAACATAGGCTGTCCAGGTGCAAATGATTGCTACTTTACAACTTCAGACATCCTCCCTTTTCCTTTAGTCTTTGAAATTAAGCTAAAAAAAAGAAATATTTGCACAGAGATTTCTCCCAAGGCCATTTTTAATACACCTGGTAATCAGCGCTAAATTTCAAAGGTATGGTTACTATTGCCTAAAATTGTTACATCATTTGACTAAAATCCTTTTGTGAATGTTTCTGATAATTTTTTTTAATTAAAAATGTTTTCTAATGAGGCTATTGTCCTCCTTTTTCATCTAAGACACAGAGGTACTCCACTGTTGCAGGGCACTGAAATGGTAGAAGACTTCTTGATTATATCCCCAACTTTTTCTTCTGAGGGCCTAAAGATGACTTCCGTATCCAGGAGAAACTTGTTTTGTATCTAGGACGAAATTGAGGCACTGAGGATGGAGGTTGCTATAAAGGGCTTTGTTCCAGAGCATACAGTGATCAGTCCTGGCACAAGAAAGGGACCTAGATCTCCTGAATCTCCCTTTGCTTTTTAGAAAAGTGCCTTTGGAAAAATTATGATGGAGGAGTGATTTATCTTTATCAATCTCACCTCCCCTGTTCTAAAATTTTTCTTCTTACCCACCCCCCACCATCCTTTTAAAAGAATGTTTGGTAATTGGTAGACCTTGTTAACTTTTGACTTACCAGTATGTTTCATTCTATCCCTTCTCCTCCTCTCCCCTCCCCTCCCCTCCCCTTTCTCTCCTTTGGCAGAATTAACTCTCCTCCACTGGATGGGTTGTGATGGTTAATCAGATGCCTGCCTTCCCCTGGCCAAGGGACAGGCACATGAGCCTTGCTAGGTTAGCTGGATGCTTGTACTTACTGGTAATATTTTAACATTTTCATAGAACTCTTATTTAACTGGATTATTTGATATATTCTCAGTGTTGCCACATTTAGCAAGCAAAAATACAGCACACACAATTAAATTTGAATTTCAGATAAACAACCAATATTTTTAAAGTATGTCCTCAATATTGCATGGGACATACTTATACTATAAAAGTGTTCGTTGTTTATCTGAAATTCAAATTTAACCAGACATCCTATATTTTATCTGCCAACCCTATCAGTACACTGAGATGCACCCACTCCTGGGAAAAGTTTAGTAGTTGGTCCGGCAGTTGAATAGAGCCCAAGCAACCAAATGTGGCTACCATGGTTTTCTCATCAGCAGATATGACAACAGGGTCCATGTGGAAGTACAGCCCCTCTGAAGGACTAGACAGGCAAACTCAAAACAAAACAGTGCCCCTTGTCTTCTGTTCATAAGAAGAGGCAGGCCAAGAACTCTGCTTATTTGGTCAAATTTCACAACCAGAGGTGGAAATAACATAGAGGTTTAGAGATGTGTTCCTGGATGTGAGGCAAAGGGATCTTTATAAGCAAAAGAACCATTAGATGCCAATTAAAATATTGCTCATTGGGCCAGAACAGCATGAATTTTCAGTTTTAGGGCAGCGGTGAATGGTGCTGGGAGAAATTCAGTGGAGATTTAGGAAGGGAGAAGCTCTCAGGAGAGGGGACTGGGGGCAGACAAAAGGTGCTGGGGCAGGCTGGTCTAGACGCTGGGAGAAGCCAGAGACGAAGCTCTTCTGTTGCTGGAGCCTTAGCCAGCATCTCCAGGGAGCTGGGAACCTCCAGCAAGGCCAGTCACAGATAGGAGGGACAGCCACTGGGTCAGAGGTAGGGCCTTACCATTAGATGGTGGATGTTCTCTGCAGGTGAGGTTTCATGCATGAGCACAGAGCTGCCCAACAGGCATGGACCTAGACTCTTCCCACACCCCTCAGATGGTGGACCATTAACCCACCACATGGCTGGAGCACACTGAATTCACAGGAGTGTCAATAAATCCTATAATCAATCATCTTGTGAATGTCAGTTATATTGCACTATATATTTATTTGGTTAAATGTGTCTGTTGACTTAATGTAAATCTTTATAATAAGCCCCTCTTTTGGAGATATCTTCAAAACCTGAAAGTAACCCAGGCTTACCTTTACTTCCAGGCAGTCCTACCATTTAAGGGACAGCCGTTGAGAACCCTGTGCTCCCAGCTTTTCCACCTCAACTAAGTCATTGAAAAATAGTCAAGACTCATTGAAGTTGGTTTATATTCATGGCCAGTTGGGTGAACCTGGAAGGGTCTTAGGCCTGCCCCATTGACTCTCCCAAATCTCTCTGCTTGCCAATGCTTGAAATTATGTTCTTAGACAAGGGAACAAGCCTCAAGGTGAATAGGGGTAGTGAGGAAGGGGTGGAAGACCTAAAAAATGGCACCCAACTGGGGATAAAAGTTTCAGCAGAAAAAGGAGGCTGAACCCAGAACACAGATTTCAGAGACTGTGTAAGTCACTCCAGGAGTGCAGTACAGTAGGGAACGTAGACTCTGGAGCCCCACTCCAGGCTCTGTCATGTTCTAGCTGTGTGACCTAAAGCAAATTACCTGACCTCTCTGTGCTCCAGTTCTTTCCTTAGTGAAATGAGGACAGTAATATCTTCTTTATAGGTTTGTTATGAGAAATGAAATAACAAAGGTATGCAAAGTACTTATGAAAGAGCCTGACACAAAATAAGAATTGTGTTAGAGTTAGCTATTAATATTTGGCCCCCACTGTTTACCTTAGCTGTCAGCTCAAGCAGCTGGGTTACACCTTATTTAGGAAGCTTTGGGGGAGTTAATTTTCTCTCTCTCTCTCTCTCTCTCTCTCTCTCTCTCTCTCTCTCATTCTCTCACTCTCCCTTTCTTTCTTTCTATGTTCCCTTTTAAGGACAGAACACCATTCCCATAGGATTTGTAATTAATTACTTCTATAAAACCGTGGCAAAATACCTTCTGAGGCACTTACATTTTTTTTTAAAGATTTTTATTGGGGAATTGGGGGATGGGAACAGTGCTGGGGAATTGGGGGAAGGGGAACAGACAAGTTGCTGTCCTTTTGTTCTTCAGTCTAGTTGTGGAGGATGTTGCTTCTCTGGCCCAATTTGGCACCATCATTGCGCACTTCACGGGAGAGGCAGATCAGTCGCCGGCTTCTGGTCCGACGCTCACTGCGGCTGCTGGCCGCTCACGCTGGCTGCTGGCTACACACGGTAGCCCATGGCAACCCACTGCAGCAGGAGCTGCAGCCTACGCCGTCGCTGGTGACTCACAGCAGCCCAGCTCCAGGTTGAGCTGTTGTTCAGCATCTTAGCTGTAGAGGGCAGTGTCACTGGCCCTCATATGTGGGATCCGAACCGGGACCCTCTGGCGTCCCAAGCCAGCTCTTAACCACTGCGCAACTCGGCCAGCCCTGAGGCACTTACATTTTAACAGATGAAGAAAGCCTGGGTTTCAGGAATGTGATGCTGGGGAATTTTAGACATCCCTCTGTTGATAGTATCTAAGAAGCCACTGGTACTGGAGAGATGCCTGGCGCTGCAATAGCTAAGAAATAGAGGTAAGATTTTGTGAGGCTGAAGTAGCCTGGGAGTTCTTCCGAAGGAAGGAGCTGTGCCACAATCTCGTGCAGTGGTTCTCCAAGTGTGGTCCCTAGAGCAGCAGCATCAGTGTCACCTGGGAACCTGTTAGAAATGTAAATTCTTGGGCCCATCCCAGACCTATTTAATTAGAAACTCTGGAAATGGAGCCCAGCAATCCGTGTTTTAACAAGTCCTCTTGGTGACTCTGATGCTAAAGTTTGAAAACCTCTCTGGTCTATAGGGTAAGTAAAGCCAAGGTTAAAATGACTGAGGTGAAGTCAGAGCCAAGAGATTGGAGGAGGGTAAGATGGACTCTGAGCCAAATCAGAGAATGGAGTTTCTGGGAAATTACTCTGAACACCCGTGGCTATTTTCAGCTAGCCTTTATCTTCTGCAGGTGCAGCCTGTGGGTGGGTTGGGCTAACTTAAAGGGGCAGAAGCAAAGTGGAGAGGTAGAGAAGTATTTGCAGGTGTTTTTACAGGTCATTTTGACCCCTTCGGGAAGACAAGTTTTGGTCTGTCACCTCTTCTGCATTCAAGGAGATTAGGTCTGGTCAGTGCTTTTGTGAGAGAGTTGGCCTGGCTTGAAGATAGTGTTATAGAAACAGAATTTTGCCATCCCATCTGGCCTTACAGGTGAGGCTCTAGCCCTCTTCTCCAACGCAGGAGCCAATTCTGCAGTATTCCTGATAAGAGGTCAGGGGTCATCCTCCAACACTACAGCTGGATGGAATTATTCCCATTTGGAAAATCCTCCCTTTGGATTGTCCAGAGCACCCATCACCTTGCATGTAGTAAGTGCAGACATATTAGTTGAAAGACTAATGCCTTATATTGAACAGATGTCTGATCCATGCAGTTCTCCCCTCTAGTTCTAACACTACTGCCTGCCATCCTCTGATCTGTTTTCTGTCACTATAGTTTTCTCTTATGCACTTTGATTTTTGTTCTTTCGGAATTAAAAAAATACTTTATTTTTTTTAAAGAGCATCTTTTTGTTCACAGCGAAATGGAAGGGAAGGAACAAAGATTTCCCATCTACTCCTTGCCCCAACTCATGCGTACTCTCCCTCATTATCCATGCCACCCACCAGAGTAGAATATTTGTTACAATTGACTAACCTAAATGACACATCATCATAATCATGCAAAATCCCTAGTTTACATTAAGATTCACTTTTGGTGTTGTACATTCTATGGGTTTGGGCAAATGTATAATGATATGTATCCATCTTTGTAGTATCAAACAGCATTTTCACTTTCCTAAAAATTCTCTGCTCTGCCTATTCATTCCTCCACTCCCAAACCCTGGCAACCACTGACCTTTTTACTATCTCTGTAGTTTTGCCTTTCCCAGAATGTTGGAATGTTCCATATAATTGGAATCATATAGTAAGTAGCCTTTGTAGATTCGCTTCTTTTATTTAGTAATATGCATTTAAGGTTCCCGCATGTCATTTCATGGCTTGATAGCTCATTTCTTTTTAGTGGTGCATATTAATCCATTGTCTGGGTGAACCACAGTTTATTCATTTATTCAGCTACTGAAGGACATCTTGGTGGCTTCCGAGTTTTGGCAATTATAAACAAAGACGTTATAAACATCTGTGTGTAGTTTTTTTTGTGTGTAGATATAAGTCTTCAACTCCTTTTGGTAAATACCAAGCTGTGCTATTGCTGGATTGTATGGAACAATATGTTTAATTTTGTAAGAAACCTCCAAACTGTCTTCCAAAGTGGCTGTACCATTTTTCCTTCCTACCAGCAATGTATGAGAGTTCCTGTTGCTCTACATCTTCACCAGCATTTGGTGTTGTCAGTGTTCTGGATTTAGGGCCTTCTAATAGGTGTGTAGTGGTGTATCATTATTTTTAAATTTGCATTTCCCTGATAACATTTGATGTGGAGCATTTTTTCAAATGCTTATTTGCCATCTGTTTATCCTCTTTGGTGAGATGTCTGTTAAGGTCTTTAGCCCATTTGTTAATTGGGTTGTTTGTTTTCTTATTGTTGACTTTTAAAGAGTTCTTCATATATTTTGGATAACGGTCTTTTATCAGATGTGTATTTTGCAAAATTTTCTCCCAGTCTGTGCTTGTCTTCTCATTCTTATGATAGTGTCTTTTGTAGAGCAGAACATTTTAATTTTAACAAATCCAGTTTATTAGTTATTTTTTTCATGGATCATGTCTTTGGTGTTATATCAAATAGTCATCTCCACACTCAATGTCATCTAGATTTTCTCCTATATTATTTTCTAGGTTTTTTATAGTTTGGTGTTTTATGTTTGGGTCTGCAATCCATTTTGAAGTAATTTCATGAAGGGTGTTAAGGTCTGGGTCTAGATTCACTTTTTTTTTTTTTTGCATGTGGATGTTCAGTTGTTCTAGCATCATTTGTTGAAAAGACTACTGTATTATCTTTTCAAAGATCAGCTGACTATATTTATATGGGTCTATTTTGAGGTCTCTGCTCTGTTCCATTGATCCATTAATCTATCCTTTCCCCAATACCATACTGTCTTTTGTTGTTGTTGTTGTTGTTGTTTTTAGCTGAGCCATCCTGCCACCTGTTGGCAGCTCAGTGGCAGCTCAGCTCAGGCCGGGACTCAAACTGCTGTTGCTCAGAGCTCACACTCTTGAGCGAGCTCTTAACCAACTGAGCCACTTGGCTGGCCCAATACCATACTGTTTTGATTGCTGTGGCTTTATAGTAAGTCTTGAAGTTGAGTAGTATCAGTCTTCCAATTTTGTTCTTCCCCTTCAAAATTGTGTTGGCTATTCTGGGTCTTTTGTGTCTCCATATCAACTTTAGAATCAATTTGTCAATATTTATAAAATGACTCCCTTGGATTTTGACTGGGATTGCAGTGACTCTATAGGTCAAGTTGAGAACAACTGATATCTTGACAATATTGAGTCTTCCTTTCAATGAACATGGAATATGTATTCATTTATTTAGCTCTTCTTTGATTTTTGTTCATCAGAGTTTTGTAGTTTTCCTTATATAGATGCTGTACATATTTTGTTAGATTTATACCTAAGTATTTCATTTTGAGGTGACTATGTATGTTAGAGTCTATGGTATTCTGTTTTTAATTTCAAATTCCACTTGTTGATTGCTGGTATATAGGCAAGCAATTTACTTTTGTATATTAACCTGGTATCCTGCAACCTTGCTATACTTCTTAGTTCCAGGAGCTTTTCTGTTGATGCTTTCTGATTTTCTATATAGACAATCATGCCATATGTGAATAAAGGCAGTTTTATTTCTTCCTTTCCAATGTATAGATGCCTTTTATTTTATTTTCTTGTCTTATTGCATTAGCTAAAAATTCCAGTATGGTGTTTAAAAGCAGTGATGAGAGGGGACATCCTTGCCCTCTACCTGATCTGATAGGGTAAGTTTTGATTTTCTCACCATTAAGTATGATTCTTTTGGAATAAAAAAAAATCTCATGCATGTATCATCAATTAAAAAAATAAATTTTGTTATCCATTGTACAAATACTACCTTCTCCCTAAAGCATGCCCTGATTCTCCCAAGCAGATGATTTCTCCTTCCCTTGAAAATCCCATGCCATTAATTTTTATCTTTTATGGCATATATTATATTCTGTCTTGTTTTATAGTTACTTGTGGATATTTTCTAGGTCCTTCCTCCTGGATTTCAAGTTTGAGAGCACAGGCCCTGTCCTACGCATCTTTGTATTCCCAAGTGTGCCTAACACTATGCCTTATACCATGGGGTTCCTAATAAATATTTGATAATTAATTCTAATTGAATCGTTTGACCACATTCTCCTGCAATTTTTATCTTGCTGTTGTTGACTCCCAGCAGTGAGCAAACTCCTCCTATTCCTTTTTAAAACACATTTTCCTAGTGCAGCATCTATCAGAATGCTTTAACATTCTGTAAACCTTGTTCTGAAGGAGTAACAAGCTCAAGAAGGAACTGTTTGCCCATAGCATTTTTCATTCTGGTCTGTTTCACTCTAAAATCTTGGTTCTGTGAAATACATGGTGGAGTTGGCTTCTCAGCTTGAAAGCCCTTACTTAACCATACCTCCTTGGAGAAAGTTCCTTGATTTCTGACACTTGCAATGTGAGGGAAGGAGAATTGAGATCCTCTGAGAATGGATGCTGACAAAGACCTCTTTGTGCTGCTGACAGCGTTCTTTGGTGTCTGGCTTTGGCGTGATGAGGACTGGGACCTGCTCTCACCCGGGCACATGTCTGTTGCAGGAAAATAGCTGTCTGAGATCAGGTCCCAAGTGTGTGATAAAGGGCACAGCCTATCTGGTAGGGACAGCAGCCTGCATGCGACACTTTTACAATTTGGGTTTAGAGAAATTCACTGTGGCTGGTAGATGGAGGAATCTCAATTTGTTGGAGAGTGACCTTTAAATGGCATGATTTCTTTCCCAATTGCTTTTATTTACAGTGTAGACCCTCTGTCCCACTGATTAGTGCATTCCTTAATGATTCCTTGGCTGGGTACTGACTTTCCTGTCACTCTGAGTCGTTTGCAGAGTCGCATTCCAGCATTTAAGGCTCAACCCTGCCTACTTTAAAAAACTTCAATCTTAAGCATAATTCAACGCTTGTCTCCTCTGTCCTCCCATGCTCCCGAGAGAGCCAACTCATAGCTGCTTAGAGAGTAGGAGGGGGTGTGTAGCCTGTTCCTGGGACCCTTCCTCCTTTTCTCTCCCCTAGAAGGGATTGGGGGTCAGGAAGGTGGGGTAGAGGAGGCAGTGACTTCCTTACCTCACCAGCCCCATGTCAATGAGGGGAGGACTTCCAGGCCTGACTTTCTTGGGGGTAATGCTATGCTTTACTCTGTTCTCCTTTGAGGTGAGGAACATCCTTCAGGGGGAGCAGCAGAGTCTCCCTTTGGGTTCACCAGTGGAGCACACCCCACTTCTGGTTTGGTTGTCCTATTATCCAGCTCTGTGGGTACCCCAGAGCTCCTGGTTCCTGTCCCTCTGCAACCACATGCTTTTTCATGCACAACCACAGGAATCCCTGGATTCTCTTTATATCCTCCAGAAGCCATGTAGAACTGGAATAGATTGGAGTACCCTCCTTCCTTTTAGGCACTCTGCTACAGTTCCTTCAAGTCCAGCTGATACTGGTCAGTTCAGTGAGCCTCCCACCTTCAGAAATCTCTGGTCCTGAACAGTCCACAGCAATATTTATTATGGGTAGAATTGTGTCCCCCCAAAAGATATGTTGAATCCTAACCTCTAGTACCTCAGAATGTTACCTTATTTGGAAATAGGGTCATTGCAGATACACTTATTTAAGATGAGGTCATACTGGAGTAGAGTGAACCCCTAATCTGATATGACTGATGTCCTTACAAAAAGATGACCATGTAAAGCAGACACACAGGGAGAATGCCATATGATGACAGAGACAGAGACTGAAGTGCTATAGCTATAAATCAAGGGGTGCTAGCAAACCACTGGAAGCTAAAGAGAGGCAGGGAAGGACTCTCCACCACAGGTTTCAGAGGAAGCATGACCCTTCTGACACATTGATTTCAGACTTCTGATCTCCAGAACTGTGAGGCAGTAAATATCTTGTTTTAAGCCATCCTGTTTGTGGTTCTTTGCTATGGCAGCCCTAGGAAACTCATCCTGTATCTGCTAACAAACATTTCCAAATGTAAAGGAATACATGCCAAGCCTCCATAGGTGGAAAAGGCAGACTAAAATGCCATTGTACCATGCTGCGAGGCTCCCAAAAGGTTCTCTGAAAAATTTCTCATCACCCTGCACTCCAGTGGGTTCTGCAGCTCGGTCATTACCTAGTAGAGGGTTCAGTCCTCTTTCAGGCATCTCTACCTTTACTAGGGGTTCTATTGAAGTCCCACTCACTCCTCTTTCGGGCACAGATAGCACCCTCAAGATCACGACAGTATTCTTAAGACCAGTGACCCTGCTTCTTGTCCTCCTTACATGGGCTGGGCTGGTGGTGGACAGGCTGATTCTGGCTCCTTTTAGCCTGTCCTGTGTAACCTGGTTGGTAACTCTGAAGTCTTAACTGCAGTTTGCTTTTCTTGCCCTCACTTTGGGTCCTGGCCATGGGTAACCAGAAGAGCCCATTCAACAACATCTTGTTTCCTTCTTTAGACCAGATCCTCTGCTTCACCAAAGGAGCTTGAATGGGCTGTAATGTGAGGCAGACTTTTTCTGATTCTCTAAGGAGAGAGAGCAGATGTCAGAAGGTGGCCGGCAGAGCCAGCTTCCTCTTCTAGGTCATACTAGAGTATGGCTAATCCAATTTAACTGATATCCTTATAAGAAGAGAGTGTGAAGACAGAGACAAACTCCCAAGATGTAGGTTGCCTCAGAATGAAGGTAACCCATTCTTCAGGCTGCCTCCAAGGAGGGCTGGGGCTCAGATGATTCTTAAGGGAGAATGGGAATTGCCTCACATTCTTCTCCCCGAATCAACATTTTTACTGGGGAAATCCCACTGCTGTGAACATCCAGGGCAGAGCTGAAAGTGAAAAGGTTCACTGCTCAGCATGAAGCTGGAGACCAGCATGGAGAGGGGGAGAGTCAGTTCTCAGCATTGCCTTGGTTCTAGTGAAAGAGGGAGGGGAATGTTCTGAGTGGAATCAGTGTTCCACCCATGCTTTCCCAGGTTCCTCACAGGTTCCTCACTGAGGGGCTGCTTGTTTTTCATAGAGTATGGCTAATGGTTTGCCGAACCTCAAATAGCTAGCTCTCCTGTCTGGGTCACCTTGAAGCACCATGGGGACAGATACTAACTTCCTGTAGAGGTCAGAGCCGGCCAATTTGGCTGCTCTGATGTTATGGGATGTGGGTGACTTTGCCCGCATGTCTACACCCCATTTCATATCTGGAGGCCTTGTCTGAGAAGCAGTTAAGTAGGGTAAGGTTTGGCTTTCTTGACTCTCTTGTTTGCAAGGAACCAATGCTTCTCAGACTACCTGGAGAACAAAGGGCTTGTGTTGCCTCAGGACTAGAGCTAGAGAGATGCTAGTTGCTAAGGCAGCTTTGGGCTCTGGCTCCCTGCAGAGCTCCCTTGGGCTACGAGGTCTCCCTGTCAGGGCATACTCACTTCTCTCTGTGTCTCATTTCTGACTAGCTTCCCAATCTTCTCTTTTTGTCTATACCACACATGGAGGAAGCTAGTCTGATGGGATGAATTCTGCATTTCAGGCCACCTCAAGGGTTGCCAGCTGGCTATGGGCGGGCTGCCCTTGGGTCAGGCGCCCAGCTCTGGTCCGAGTATAGGCCAACTCAGGGCAAAGAGCAGCTTAGCACCACTTGGGAGCCGAGGCTGTGGGAGGGGCAGAATGAACTAACAGGCTAAGAGGGGCTTGGCAGCTCTGTGACTGACACCTCTAGTTTTAGGGTTTGCTTCACAATAATCCATCTGGCCCTCCCTAATTTTTCCTTCCCTTCCCGAATCAGCCTTCTGGACAGGCTAAGCTTGTAATTTTCCTCAGTGTAAATTCCTGTGGGACAAGATAGGCAACGGGAGGGCAATAGGTGCTGGTGGGAGATGGAATTTTGGTGAAAGTTGGGAGAAAAGATCTTCAGGAAGGGTATGAGAACCTTGTGGTGATAACCTAGTTCTTTTTTTTTTTTTAAAGATTTTATTGAGGAATTGGGGGAGGGGAACAGTGTTGGGGAATCAGGGAAGGGGAACAGTGTTGGGGAATCAGGGAAGGGGAACAGTGTTGGGGAATTGGGGAAGGGGAACAGACAAGTTACTGTCGTTTTGTTCTTCAGTCTAGTTGTGGAGGATGTTGCTTCACTGGCCCATGTTGGTATTATCATTGTGCTCTTCCCGGGTGAGGCAGATCGGTCACTGGCCTCTGGACAGCTGCTCACAGCGGCTCTTGGCAGCTCACACCGGCTGCCAGCCACTCACGCTGGCTGCCAGCCACACATGGTAGCTTATGGCAGCCCACTGCAGCAGGGGCTGCAGCCTACGCCGTCGCTGGTGACTCACAGCAGCCCAGCTCCAGGTCGAGCTGTTGTTCACCATCTTAGTTGTAGAGGGCAGTGTCACTGGCCCCCATGTGGGATCCGATCCCAGGCCCTGCTGCTCAGAGCTGGCGTCCCAAGCCAGGTCTTAACCAACGCGCCACTCGGCTGGCCATACCCTAGTTCTTTTTGTCCTGCCTGGAGGGTGAGACCTCGGGCACTTTAAGGGTGACAAAGTTCCAGAAACCCCCCTTCCACCCATGCCCCATGAGTAACTTAACACTGTGTACCGAAGGTTATGTGTGGAGGCCAGCGCTCCGATCTTTCCCTTCTCCCACCCTTTCGAAAAGAGGTGCTAGGTAGAAAAATCCTGCAATGCCAGATCTGACATGCAGCCTACTCTTAGCCCCATAGACCCCAAGACATTACAGTGCAGTCTGCGGAAAGGGGTTAAGGAGAGCTTCCTGGAAGAAGTCAGTGAATGAGCAATTGTCACTAGGGACTAGGGAGGAGTAAGATTAGTATCAGAAATGCCTGGAGTTTTAAAAACTAACAAAATTTCTATCTCTTCTCTTGACATTCTGATGGTCACTGTCAGGGGGATGGCAAATGTACTTTGAAAAGATTCTCTCTAGGACTTTCTAATTCTCTCACCCACTTGCCACAGATCTCTTGGAGAGCCATTGCTCTACATCTGTTGTCTCTAAACCTTTTAGATCAGGTACCCCATGGATAAAACCTTTAAAATATGTACCCTCAATATTTGGATATTTATTTAAAAGTAACACCCATGTACGTACTCATATAATATAGTCATTTTAAAAAAACACAAAAATAGAAATTAACAGAGGGCAAGCTTAAAAATAAATAGAAATACAACTTCCAATAATTTCTTACTGACCCCTAACTCACCTCCCATTTTGGAGACCACTGCTCTCACCTCGTATTTCTACCCTCATGCCTAGCTCAGGGCCTAGCATGCAGTACATGTTCAATAAACAATTTTGTGGGATAGATGATTAACAAATGAATGAATCAGAGCTAGATCTTGAAGAATATGAATATTTTGAAAATATGTAAGTTGGAAGGGGGAACAAGTGGAGAGCCTCCCTTTTAGATTAACATTATGATTTATTGACCTTTCTTAATAGAAACATTAAAATTAGACCTTTCAGAGGACATTAAGTTTAAGTAATGATTGATTGTTTTGTTAATTAAATGAAATGTATTTATTTATTCCTCATCTCCATTAGCATAAGAGGCCCCCTAGTCCCACCGTCTCCTGGCCAGGCTGAACTACCCTGTGAGATGGGTTCTATCAGCATGACAACCAAGGGGAAGCACCCGGAGAAAGGGATTCAGTGAGGAATCATCTAGGAGAAAGAAGCCCCAAGTCTCAGCTATTAGTTAATTAGGTGCTGTGTAAAAACAGGCTGGAAGGGCCCAGTGAAAGGGATTATTACAGGGTCCTAATGGTTGGAAATTGATTTATTAACAAGGCACCGCATTTGCATTCAGGACAGCAAGTTGGTAATAACCCAGAGTGGGGTTTGGCAGGCAGAGGGATGGAGGGTTCATGGCCACTGGGGTAGCTTCTCCAGGGATTTCTTTGAACTCTTCCTTGCCCACCCACTCCAGGAGCCTTTGTTGGGGGAGCAAAGAGATATCCACTTTCCAAGCAGGAGACCATTCTCAAAGGCTGCCTTTGGAGGGCTACACACTTTATCAACAATGCCAAGACGGTTCTGTCTCCCTCCTTCATTTTGTAGATAATAATAGCAACACTTACATGGTGCTTTCTTTCAGCATATGTGGCAGGCCCTGTTCTCAAAATGCTTTGCACATACATTAACTATTTAATCCTTACAACAACCATGGAGAATGGTGCTAAGAGTTTCCTTCTTTCATAGCTGAGGAAACTGAGGCACACAGTGGTTAAGTAACTTGCTCAAGCTAGTTAGTGGCTAGTAAGTGGCAGCTCTAGGATTCAAACCTTAGTAATCCAGTCTGAATAACTTGCCCTCAAGCACTGTGTCATTGATGAAGGAGCAGAACTTCCCCGACTTAAAATGATTTAGTTTGTCCTTGGCTCAGTTCAGTACTTTCCTTCAGAACCCTGGTACCCTCCGCTTCTGCCTCCCAGATTTTCTAAATTAAGCTGGTCACAGATCCTTCATTTGCACTAAAGTGTAAATGACTGAGAATCTCTTAAAGGGCTACCCCCCTCTGGGAAAACATTTTATCAGGATCTGGAATGTTAAACTAAAGGGATGAAGCTTTAAAGGTGGACTCTGAAGCAATTTCTGGAATATGTGTTGTGGGTTGGTATTTGGGTGTGTTAAGGTCACACTCTGCAGACTGGTGGGCAGGCAAATGCTTTTTCATTTGGGGACAAGGCCTCCAAGAGGCGAGAGGCCTCAGCCTTGCCCCTCTATGGCTGCAGGCCCACATTTCTGGTCTCTTCTTGAGCCATTGACCAGCTTCTGAGAGCATCACAGCTGCCAGCCACCACCAACTCCATTTTAGAAGACCTGGTACAAAGTTTACAGCATGTTTCACAGTTTCAAAAGTACATGTTTGATGTAAATCTTCTCAAAGTACTTGCCCTCATGGGTCAGGTTGTCTTGGTCCTTGTGCCAACCCTGCAGCCATCCTGGTCATGTGAGACTTTGAATGGCAGTCCCTGCAGCTGGGATCAAAGGCAGGGGTGGAGGCCTGCTGGCAACAAGAATGACCACTTGGAAGACCATGGGGAGAGAACAGAGGCCCCACTGAGTAGACAGTAGAGGTCCAGGTCCTCATCAGGTGTCATTATACGTGTGGCCTTATGATGGAGCCCTCGGGGTCCATCATAACAGGGTCCTTATGATGGAGCCCTTGGGGGAACAGAGTTGCAGGCGGGGATCACCAAGACAGCTGAGGTTCCCCCACCAAAAAAAAGCAGGCCCCGCCCTGGCTCTATGACTCGTGTGTGGCCTTTATGGGCCGTGACCAATGGCTCAAGGCCTGGGCTGGCAGCCATAAGCCGTCATCCTGGGCAGGAATTCTAATTAAACTGGGGCTCCTGGGGCTCACTTACAAAGAGCTTAGCACCAGACTCTGCCTTCCAGGCCCCACCCGGCTAGTCATACTCTTGAATGCCACCTGTAGACACACCCAGCTCAGGGAGGCCCTGCTTGCCTTCGTGGTGAACTGCGGAGGCCAGGACCAAATGCTGAGTCTTGTGGCGGGCCCTGAGCTTTGATTCAAACACATTTTTAGAGAAAACACTTGATAGCCTCTTAGGTCATTTTGGAGCTTCTCTTGCCAGACACTGTTCTTGTTATTTGTGCCACTCTTTTGTATTTGTTACGTTCATCCCTTTTCTTCACAACGAATTGGGCTGGTTTAGGTATTCAGGAGTGCAGGAAAATTCAAGGTGAGGTTTCATTTAGCGGTACTCAGCTGAGTACCAGGCGAACCATGAATTCTGAGTATCAGGGTCTCTGGTTTGTGAGAGATGGATGAGAAGTAGAGGGCTTTCCAGGGAAGCTGGACCTGGAGCTGAACCCTGAGGGATTGGTAGCATTTGAGTAGGCAGACAGGAAGCCCAAGGGACAGAGAAGTAGTTGCCTTGCACATTTTAAAGTAAATTGGAGATTTATCTGCATGTTAGAAATCCTTAATTCCCAAATTCATCTCATTCTGTTAATTCCTAAAGCGAAGAGCTGGAGCAACCAAGCTCCCCTTCTATATTCGACATTCACATTGTCCCGTTGCTACTTATTTTCCCCTTTAAATGCTGCCCATTTAATCTGATTTCATCAGTATAAGATGAGAATGTGTGTGGATGTGGCTGATAATGACCATGGTGGGGTTGGGGAGGCAATCTATCCCCAGGGCTTTGCCTGAAGTTGTATCAGCAAACGTATTACCTTGGTCACTCTGCCCTCCCCCAACCCTCCCCAGGGTCTCCTGTCCCCTTCACAACCCCCACCCTTGAACTCAGTCTGGGCCTTTTTCTGTGCACAGAAATGGGAACTCAGTCCCCATTTCTGTGCACTTCCCTAAGTCCTGTTCATTGGTGAACAAAGTGCTCAGTGAAGAAAGGGTGGAAGGTCTGGGGTGATAGAAGATATCCCAGGGGTACCTGGTGCTGCCTTTTGAGAACAGAAGCACCCCAGTCTCTGTGGGTCTGCACAAGCTAAGGCTTGGGTTCCTGGCTGACTTTCCTGCTAGTCCAGAAGACACCCACACACCCAAACCGCCAGGAATGCAGCCTGCTGACCTTGGCAGGAAGGAGGGCTGAGTTGGCCTTTTGCGTAACATAAATACTCAGCACAGCTGCCTCTGACCTGCCCACTTCTTGTCAAATCCAAGAAGGAAGGGACCTACTGGCCAAGTGTTTTACCGGACTGCACCTCAGAACCCAAGGAATTTAGACTCTGCTCAAGTTAGTAAGTTGGAGCTCCCCAGTCTCCAAAACTGGTTGTTGGTGGAAGAAAAACCTGGGTTGAAGGGCAGTAAGCAAATATGAGGGGCTGCTGTTCTAATGGAAAAAAAAAAAGAGGTTTGTTGTCAATAAACTTTTTTGGGAAGCTCTCTATAAACTCCGCTAGGGAAGCTCTGGGCCTGTCTGCCTTGGCTGGTCCAACGGGGAGGAGGAAAGAAAGAACAAAATCATTCCATTTGGCAAAGGAGCTTGTCTTTCCCAGTGCTTTTCTCATCCATCCGTCACATGAGTGCTGGACCCAACCCCATCCCTGGGGTTGACCCTGATGCAGTCCTTTGTTTATAATGTCCTGTCACCACCCCCCACCCTGACCGCTGTTAGCCATGCCTTCCCTCCTCCCCTCTGCTTGTCTAGGTCCCACCCATCCTTCCAGACCAGGTTTGAGTCCCACGGCTTCCTTCCATTAAGCTTTTCCCCACTCACTCTGATTTCCCTCTTCTTGGAACCCTTGTCCTCATCCCAAAGTCAATCCCACACACGTTGTTAGCACATAATTTTTCTCTAATAGTTTCATGAAAATTAGCTGTCTTACCAGTTTCTTGTCATCACCTAGAGAACACAGCCCAGTTACATACTGGGATGGGTTCAGTAGGTACAGGTTGATGGATGGATTCCTGGAAAGATGGCAAGTTCTTCCAGTATTTGAGGATTGGCCACTGTGCCTATTTTCCAGGGCTTACCAAATCACAGGATAAATTGGATGGAGGGTGTTTTGTCCTGAAATTTGGAGATAAGGGTCCAGCAGGAAGGAGAACTGAGCTGCTCAATGTGTGCTTTTTGAATGGAGCCCACATAAATCCCAAGGTACCATTGGTAGCCCTTATGTGACAGCTTGTCAGGGGTTGAGTGGGCAAGACATTGCCTCAGCATTTCAGGGCCACAGTTTTCTTATCTGTATGGATGGTCTGAATAGGTTATTTCCAGTGTTCTACTGCTATGGCTGAATTGTGTGTCTCCCTCCTCCCCGCAGTTCATATGTTGAAGCCTTGAACCCTGATGTGACTGTATTTGGAGATAGGGCTTTGGGGAGGTAATTAAGGTTAACTGAGGTCATAAGAGTGGGGTTTGCAGCCCATCATGGAGGAGGACATTTCTAAGCCTAAGTGCCATAATCCAAAAGGACGGGTGGGCTTATAAGAAGAGAGAGAAAGTAAGAGGGAGAGAGAGATGAGAGAGAGAAAGAGACAGAGAGAGACAGAGACAGACAGAGAGAGAGAGAGAGAGAGACATATTTCCACATGCATGTACCAAGTAAAGGCCATGTGAGGACACAGCGAGAGGCAGCTGTCTGCCGAGCCCTCACCAGAAGTTGAATGCTTCTGGACATTGATATTGATCTTGGACTTTCCAGCTTCCAGAACTATGATAAATTTCTGTTGCTTAAGCCACCTGGTCTACGGTATTTGTTATGGCAGCCCAGGCTGACATACACTTACGTTTTATTCACTTATTGATACAGCCAATATTTACTGAGTGCTTACTGTGTGCCAGGAGCTATTATCTGTACTGCGGTGGTAGTAGTGAATAAATAGAGAAAGAGCCCTCTTCTCATGGAGCTTACATTCTATGTAAGGATTATCTTGTCAACAGATGTGTTTTAGCAGGAGCTGGGAAACATCCAACGGGGATGCACTAGAGGCTAGGCGACTTCCAAAGTCTCTTCTGGCACTAAGGTCTTCCCTGAGGCTATGATTAAAGCCTCTTTACGCTCCTTGACCTTTCTTCAGCCACCACTAGCTACTTTTGTCAAATGTGACCCCACATCATACCCTAGTATAAAAACCAAAACACAGCACAGAGCCAAGTTCTCCTGTAAGGTTCTCAAAGCTTCCCAACTTGATAGTTATTACCATTTGCCTCTTGAGTAGGGAGGTGGTTTGTGTCTCAGGACCTGAGACTTCCAGTCATGGAAGCTTAAATAGGGTAAGATATATATTGGCAAAAAGACCTAGTGAGATGGTAGCTTTGGGGGTAAGGATATATGATTGAATGGAGCAAACAGGTACTGAATCGGAGGACACTTCCCGAGTGATACGGGGCTCACTGCCCCTCATGGGTTCTTGCAGAGCTGCCCAAGCCTCTCTCATCTCTCCATTAAATGCCCACCTGTCTTTCTTTAGAGCTTCACCTGCGTTCTATTCTACTGGACATCTTTATGGATCCACAGAGTCCTAACATTTCTTATCTGGAAGGATTCTTTGAGAATATATAATTCAGTATTTCCCCAAATGTCAGTCTTGCGCATGCCACTTTCAGTTGTTGTCATGTACATATGCCAACTGTTCTATTATTTACTCATAGCTTTATTTACATTGAGACTTTTCAAAAACTTGCATGTTTTTTAATATAAATGGAAAACCAGCTTTACTTGCCATGTAGTTAAGATAACCACGATTCACAGTAACCATTACAATTAAAAGTGTTTACCCATGTACACCCATACTGTGCTTTTGGAAACATGGATTTACTGTAACCTCTTTCTGAACAGATATGGAAACTATGGCCTAGAGTGAGGTTCAGTGACTTGCTCAAGTTTCACAGATGGTGAGTGGCCTGGATTCTTGACTTCCAATCAGAATCTTGATTCCTTCCATCTCATGCCTCTCTAGATGAAGCCGATGGGTGTTAAAGGTATTTACCATCTGTATAGGTTTCCTCGGGCTGCAGTAGCAATGTACCACAAACTGAGTGGCTTAAAACCACAAAAATTTTTTTGCCTTATAGTTCTTGAGGCTAGAAGTCCAAAATCGAGGGGTTGATGGGGCTGTACTCCATCCTAACCCTCCAGGGGGAGGATCCTTCCTTGCCTCTTCCAGCATTTGGTAGCTCCAGATATTCCTTGGTTTGTGGCAGCATAACTCCAATCTCCACCTTCGTCTTTATATGGTGTTCTTCCTGTGCATTTCTGTGTCTTTACATGGCCATCTTATAAAGAGATCAGTCATATTGGATTAAGGGGGCCATCTTACTCCAGCATGACCTCATCTGAAGTAATTACATCTGCAATGACCTTATTTCCAAATAATGTCACATTCTGAGATACAGGGGGTTAGAACATCATGCCTTTTTTGGGGAATACAATTTAACCCATAACACCATCCCAAAGAAACTTGAATTTTGTGAGGGATGTTGAAAGACCCCAGATACATATTAAGTAAAATTAAAATGTTAGAATTATATACATTGATAAAATAATAACTTGCATTGTACACTCTGGCATATAAGCACCAACTCATTTTATAGCTCTCTCACCATAGCTCTCTGAAGTAAACAGGTGTGGTAGGTTGTTACAGTAATGGTTCCCAATGAATCATTCTTCCTGAATCTATGTCTTTGTGTAGCCTTTGTGACAATGATTCTGGGATTGGCATTGTGACTTGCTTTGGTCAATGGAATATTAGTAAATATCATGCAAGCATACAGAGGTATGACAATTAAGTTTGCAAACTCATCCTAGAAAAAGTGCTACATACCTGATTGCTGAATATCACTACAGTCACCTTCGAAGTACTCCCCTTGGGAAGCTATGCACTGATGCCAGTGCCTAGTCCACCCTTCAAGGCAATTGTGGAACTCTTTTTCTGGGCTGGCCATCAGAGCTGCCATCATATTACTCTTGATGTCCTGAATGTCATCAAAATGTCTTTCTTCAATATTTGCTTTATCTTCAGGTAAGATAAAGCATTGGGGGCCAGATAAGGTGAGTAGGGAGGGTGTTCCAATACAGTTATTTGTTTACTGGCTAAAAACTCCCTCACAGACAGTGCCGTGTGAGCTGGTGCATTGTTGTGATGCAAGAGCCATGAATTGTTGGCGAAAAGTTCAGGTTGTCTAGCTTTTTCAATCAGCCTTTTCAGCACTTTCAAATAATAAACTTGGTTAACTGTTTGTCCAGTTGGTACGAAAATTTATGATGAATAATCCCTCTGATATCAAAAAAGGTCAGCAACATCATTGTAGCAAGTTCGCAAACTTAATTGTCAGACCTCGTAGACTTGAAAAGTGCTTGTATATTGGGGTTTTGTCCTCTCTTGTTGCTGGGAACTCTTCTGCTATCATGTAAAGGAGCCTGGACTAACCTACAGAAGATGAGAGTTCATGGAGCAGAGACAGGATGTTCCAATTGAGGCCCCCTAAACCAACCAATCTCCAGCTGATCTGCCAGTAGACTGCAGGTGTATGAGTGACCCCAAGCAAGACCAGCAGAAGAACAGCCAACTGAACCCAACACAAATGGCTGATTCACAGAATAATAAGCAAATAATATGGTTGTTTTACACCACTGAGCTTTGGGGTGGTTTGTTAGCAATATATAATTGGCACAGCAGGTATTGCTGCTATTTTATAGATGAAGAAATGGACTCTCTCAAGACTTTTTTGACTTGCTCATCAGGACAAGGCCTGGAAAGAAAGAGAAAGCCCTGTCCTTCTTTGATGCAGGAACCTAGCAGTTGAATACAGTGCTACAGACATTTCTGATCTTGGCTGATCAATAATACATGATAAAGTTTGTGAAATTCTAATAGAAAAGAATAAAGTATTCTAGGGCTTAAGCCTGGCAAGTACGAGGTCTGACAATTAAGTTCGCGAGCTTTGTTGCACCAATGTTGCTAACCGTTTTTGATATCAGAGGGATTATTCATTATGAATTTGTACCAACTGGACACACAATTAACCAAGTTGACTATTTGGAAGTGTTGAAAGGCTGTGTGAAAAAGCTAGACAACCTGAACTTTTTGCCAACAATTCATGACCCTTGCATCATGACAATGTACCAGCTCACATGGCACTGTCTGTGAGGGAGTTTTTAGCCAGTAAACAAATGCGGTAATAGCTTGGTTTGTGAGCATAATTCATTTCGGAAACAAACTAGTCATATTGCAAGACATCGCTTGTTTACCACATTAAAATGTGTTAGAAATGTTTGCTCGTCTTGTGGAACACTTGCAAACCAAGTTACGCACAATCCAAGGTTTTGCTGTAACTGTATTGGAACACCCTCCCTACTCACCTGACCTGGCCCCTAATGACTTTTTTCTTTACCCAAAGATAAAGGAAATATTGAAAGGAAGACATTTGGATGACATTCAGGACATCAAGGATAATACGATGACGGCTCTGATGGCCATTCCAGAAAAAGAGTTCCACAATTGCCTTGAAGGATGGACTAGGCACTGGCATCGGTGCATAGCTTCCCAAGAGGAGTACTTCAATGGTGACTGTAGTGGTATTCAGCAATCAGGTATGTAGCACTTTTTGTTGGATGAGTTCGTGAACTTAATTGTCAGACCTCGCATAACTATACAGATGATGCCCCTTTGGACTAGAAAGTCAAATAAATGCACATGAGTTAGAAGAAGTAAAGGCTATAAAAACATGGTAGAAAGTTAGACACAGACACGGTTACCAAACCTGAAAAATCACAAAACTGTGGAGCAGGAAGACAGCCTCCAAAGCTTGAAAGAGGCACTTTTGGGACAAATAGAAGGTTGCTTTTCACAGTGGGCATTCAATTAATAGGACTCATTATTTTCACGTGTGGTATATATATGTTTAAAATATAGTTTTATTTATTAATATATACAATTACATTTATTTAAGACCTATTATATGCTAGACACTGTGCTAGGAGAGGGGAATAACACACAGTCAGCTCACTCATATTTCAGCAGGAGAGACAAAAATGGCGATGACTCAGCATCTGCTGATTGAGCACTAGATGTGCCAAGCCCTGTGCTAATGCTGCAAATAGAGTGGTGAAGAAATCAGAAGTCACTCTTGCCCTGCTTGATCTCAGTTTCTTAGAGAAGGCAGATGTTAAAGAAATAACTAAATCATAACAGATGATAATTAGTCACTAGTGAGCATGTGTTGTAAAGGAGAAGTACAGGGACCTTCAGGAATATATTAAAAAAGGAGTAATTATCTAGTCTGGGGAATCATAAAAGACTTCCCTGAGGAATTTAGGCTAACAATAGGAGGTTGAACAGCAGTGAGGTTGGCAAAAGAAAAGGAGGAGGGAAGAACATTCATAGAGAGAACATCATGTGGCAAAGGAAGAAAGAGAGTTTTTTGAGGAACTGAAAGATGTGTGGTATGACTGTGTTGGAAGGAAAAATAGGGGTAGTACTGGGCTAGAGTAGGTGCTTGTCTACTTTTCTCTGCACCCCAAGAGGCTGAACACTAAAAACTGTATCACCTGGGCTCCCTCGACCTCTGGCTTCCAGTTGCGTCTGGGCAATGGAAGCAAGAGCAGATCAGAGTAGGGGAGAGAAGGCATGGCATTTCTCCTGCTTTGTCCCTGCTTGGGTGCTAGGGTTCTGGCAGTGGTTGTGTCCTGTAACAATAGCTCCCGTTGAGTGCCCCATTTTCATGACCCCAGCTTTCCTAGTTCTGATAATACCTGTTGTTCCCTCTGTCCATTAAGGACTAGCAGTCACAGTGACTTCCCACTTTGCTAGTCTCAGAGTGCCTTAATCTCCCTTTTTGTTTCCATTAACCTCTGTAAACAATCTCTTTATTGAACTGTCTTCAAAATCCCAGGTTAGGGTGCATTTTGTTTCTTGTTCAGGAGTCTAGCTGAAGGTCCCACTAAGAATTTTGGACTTTATTTTAAGGCCAATGATAAGATGTTTATGAGATTTTAGCAGGGGAATGACATAATTTGTGCCTTTAAAAATATCCTGGGGTTTCTGCTTCTAGTAATGACAGAGTAAGATCTGACAAGACTGACTCTCCTGTAAAGGAGACAAGGAAACAAGTAGCAAAAAAACAACTACGTGGGAAATTGGCGAGTGAAGAGAAGCTGACAGACTCTTCAGGGATGTATACCATCAGAGGATGGGAGTTTTACCCAAGCGAGTTCTCTTTTTTTTTTTTTTTTAAAGATTTTTATTGGGAAATTGGGGGGATGGGAACAGTGCTGGGGAATTGGGGAAAGGGGAACAGACAAGTTGCTGTCGTTTTGTTCTTCAGTCTAGTTGTGGAGGACGTTGCTTCACTGGCCCAAGTTGGCACCATCATTGCGCTCTTCTCTGGCGAGGCAGATCAGTCGCCAGCTTCTGGACGGCCGCTCACTGCGGCTGCTGGCCGCTCACGCTGGCTGCTGGCCACACACGGTAGCCCATGGCAATCCACTGCCACAGGGACTGCAGCCCACACCGTCGCCGGCGACTCATGGCAGCCCAGCTCCTGGTTGAGCTGTTGTTCAGCATCTTAGCTGTGGAGGGCAGTGTCACTGGCCCTCATATGTGGGATCCGAACCGGGGCCCTCTGGCATCCCAAGCGAGTTCTTAACCATCGCGCCACTCGACCGGCCCGCGAGTTCTCTTTTTTGTTGACTTTTTTTTCCTGGGGCCAAGTGCAGTGATGTGATGCTGGAGGTGGCAGGTTGCTGGTGGAAAAACTGGAATCTTTCTGGGTTGGGAAAACAGAAAACAAGCTAGAGCAATTGTGGCTGCTGAAGGAAGTGAAGGAATCATGGAAGGAAAAGAGCCAAAGACAGGATCCTAGATTCTAACTACCCATATATCTCAGTGATCACTGAACCATATATGTACAGAACAGACTGAAGTGATTCAGTTAAAGAGAGAATATTTGGACACAGGTACTGCCACTCAAGAAACAGAGTTTATAGTTTTCATTAGAGGAGGAAAAACAAACAAACCAGAATCAAGATTTTCCACACTTGGGCCGGCGGAGTGGCGCGATGGTTAAGAGCTGGCTTGGGATGCCAGAGGGCCCCGGTTCGGATCCCACATATGAGGGCCAGTGACACTGCCCTCTACAAAAAACAAAAACAAAAAAACAAAAAAGAAGATTTTCCACACTTAACATTTATAATGACCAGGATGCAACCCAAATTTATCTGACATACAAGGAGCCATAAAAATGGAACACATTCTCAAGAGAAAAGTGATTTGTTTCCAAAGAGTAAAGTATGGAAAGTGGTTGGGGAAATAAGAGGTAACTTTATGGTGGAGAAACCTGACAAACACCACCTCAGTGAAACTATCAAAATTAACGTTGCCATTGATAAACCATCCTGATACATACCCTTGATATGATGTGATGAGAATGGCACTTCACCTTTTTGGTTTTCCTCCCCAAAACCCATAACTCCATGTCTTACCATGAGAAAAGCAAACTAAGAGATAGCCTATACAGTACCTTGCTAGTACTCCACAAAACAGTCAAGGCTGCCAAAAAACAGAGTCTGAGAAACTGTTACAGCCAAGAGGGCATTAAAGACATGATGACTGGGGCCGGCCTAGTGGCTCAGTTGGTTAAGAGCTCGCTCAAGAGTGCGAGCTCTGAGCAACAGCGGTTCGATGCCCCGCCCGAGCTGAGCTGCCACTGAGCTGCCAACAAGTGGCAGGATGGCTCAGCTTAAAGAAAAAAAAAGAGAGACATGATGACTAAACATAATGGAGTATACTGAAAGGGATTCTGGAAAATAGAAAGGACATTAGGGAAAAACTAGTGAAATTTTAAAAATTGGGGAGTTTAGTTAATAGTAATATATTAATGTTGGTACCTTAGGTGTGACATGAACTGTAGCAATGTATAATAAGATGCCCAAAATAGGGGAGGGGTACATGGAAACTCTATTGTCTTTCCAAATTTTTTGTAAATCTAAAAATATTCTAAAATAAAAAGCTTATTTAAAAAATTATGGGATGGACCTAGAGCAGTGCTTAGAGGAAATTTTATAGCTTTAATGCTTATATCAGAAAAGAAGAAAATCAATGACTTGGGTTTACAACTTTAGAAATTAGTAAAGAATAAATTAAACCCAATGTAAATAGAAGGAAGGAAATAATAAAGACCAGAACTCAATGAAATAGCAAATGAACAAACAATGAAGAAAATCAAAACAAAGTAGCTGGTTCTTTGAAATGATTAATACAATTTGTAAGGCTCTCATCAGACTGATCAAGACCGAAAGAGACAAGACACAAGTTAACAATATGAGGAATGAGAGCGAAGACATCACTATAGATCCTACAGACACTGAAAGGATAATAAGGGAATACTGTGGACAAATTTATGCCCATAGATGTGACTGCCTAGATGAAATGGACATATTCCTTGAAGACCAAAATTGCCAAAACCGACTTTAAAAAGAAATAAAAAACTTTAACAGGCCTATATAAAATAAAAAATTGAATTCATAGTTAAAACTCTTTCCACAAAAATAATTTCAGTTACAGATGGCTTCACTAGTGACTTTCATTAAGCATTTAAGAAAAAAACAAACAAAAAAAACAACCCCACAAAAATGTTTTAAGAAAATAGAAGAGGAAACACTTCCCAACTTTTTTTTATGAGGCCAGTATAACCCTGATTCCAAAACCAGATAAAGGCATAGCAAGAAAAGAGAACTACAGAACAATATCCCTCATGAATATAAACATAAAAATTGTTAGCAAATAAAATCCAGTGACATAAAAAAAGATAATACATCATGACCAAGTGGGGCTTTTTTCAGGAATGCAAGATTGGCTTAATGTTTGAAAATCAGCTAGTGTAACTCAACAAATTTATTGAATAAAGGAGGAAAACAATATGATCATTTAATAGATGCAGAAAAGCATTTGTCAAAATTAGATACCCTTTTATGATTAAAAACAAAACAAAACACTCAACAAACTAGGAATAGAAGGGAACTTCCTCAACCTGATTAAGGGCATCTTTTAAAAAAACTACATTTTACTCTAACGTGAAAAGCCCAACGATTTCTCCCTTAGATTAGGAACAAGGCAAAGATATCTGTTCTTACCACTTCTACTCAACATTGTTCAAGGGGTTGTAGATAGGCTAAACATGTCAATAAAAAGAAATAAAATGTATAAGTATTGGACAGGAAAAAATAAAACTGTCTTTATTTGCAGACAAGATTGTGTATGAGGAAAATCTCAAAGATTCTACAAAAGAGCTACTAGAACTAATAAATGAATTTACAAGGTACCAGGATAAAAGGTCAATGTACAGAAATTAATCTTATTTATGTATATACTAGCAATAAGCACTTAGAAAAGAATTTAAAAAAAATCTTCATTTGTAATAGCATAAAAAAATACTTAGGAATAAATTTAACAAAATATATGTAAGATCTGTACATTGAAAACTAGAAAACATTGCAAAGGAAGACCTAATTAAATGTGTTTCAAGTTCATGGATTCCATGTTAATGTATTGGAAGACTCAGTATGATTAAGATGGCAATTCTCCCCAAATTGACCTATAGATTCAATGCAATCCTGTTAAAAACCCTAGTAGGCATCTTTGAAGAAACTGACAAGCTGATGCTAAAATTTATATGAAAAGACAAAATATACAGACTAGCCAAAATAATTTTGAAAAAGAAAAACTAAGTTAGATCACTTACATTACCTGATTTTATTTATTAAAATTTTTTTCTTTACTAGGCTATTTGTTATTTAATTTGCAACAAAGAATCCAAGAGTTACCATTGCATGCTATGTATAGTTTTAAGTAAATATGAGGGTGTGTTGGCCAGCTGGGAGGCTAAGGTCTCTCCTTATCCCCCACCTTTCATACAGCACCCCTTTCCATTGCTTTGCAGCTGGGGAGTCTGACAGAGCAGAATGGGGGAAACCTGGTTTTTTTCCAAGTCACCATAATACAAAGGATTAACTCAGCACTGCTGCTCTGGTCACTATCTCATCTCTGGCTGGTTCCCAAGGATGTGATTGCGTTAACCGAGATCTTGTCTACAAAGCAATCCCACTTCCATGGAGACCAATACCCACTAAGCCCAAGGAGGTTAAGCAGTTCATCCATTGCAACTTGATTTCTGTAGGTCTCTGTTTGCTTGTCTGCAAAGGGAAAGGCTGAACTACATAGCCTCTAAGAACCCTTTGAGCCCTAACAGCTTGTGCTTTTATGTACAATGCAGATTTGATTCGAGTTTTTATTTATAGTATTCATATGTATGCTCCTCAGCAGGAATACCCTGTCTGCCTCAGCACCTGATTGCATCTTATTCACCCTTCACAGGCAAGCTAAAGTCCCCTTCATACTCCATGAAGTCTCTTTTTACTATATTAAGTCCCGCTGACCTGGGCTCCTATTGCAGTTATAGTCCGTACTGAATAATTTAACACTTACAATGTAACGCAAACCACTTTGGGCTAATATATATATATATATATATATATATATATAATATTGGCCTTTTCTCTTCAACCAGTTTGCAAGGGCCTTGAGGAATTTATATTTCTCAGGTTCTCCTTTTCCCCAACCTCCCTGCACCCCCAACCCTCACCCCCCTCCAAACACACTGCTGTGAGTTTTGAGCTTTAGGTACATGCGCAATACAGTCTTGTTAGATTACTGTTGTTCTTATTCTGCTTCTTTAATTCTGCTTTACTTTCTGCCTCCTTGTCCTAACACTGGCCGCTTTTGCTCAGGGATCATGCAGGGGATGTGCAGCTAGTTCTCAGAAACCATTAGGAAGTAGAAATCCTATCTGGCTGCCCAAAATGCCACCCACTGTCCTTATTGTTCCTAAATTTCACTAGAAGTTGACAGTATGTATACTCAGGAATCTTCCCACCGAACAGATGCTTGGCTGGAAATGGGGAAAAGAGGAGATCTAAATGAGAGGCCTTTTTTTGCTATGTTGTCTCAGAGGTAATCATTGGCCCAAGAGTGTAATTTCTTTTAGATATAAGCTGCTTTCTATTTGGCTGTAGGCACATGGATCCCAGACACATGTAGATCAAGGCTTATTTCCAGGGTATTATAGAAATAAAACCAAATTGCCATATGGTGAATGTGTGGTCTTGGAAGTCAGCTAGACTTAGGGTCAAGTCCTGGATCTACCACCTACTAGCTGTGTGACCTTGGTCTAATTACAGAACCTCTGTGCCCGTTTCTGGATCTTTAAAATAAAGCCTGTGAGAGAAACAGAGAAAATGATGCATGTACAGTGCTTAGCACAGGGGCTGGCATATAATCAATTACTCAACAAATGTTATGCTCTTCTTGTCATGCCCAAAATGCAGGGGGCAAAGCAATACTGTTCCCCATTTCCAAAGGGGAGGCCCAGGCTGGTTGTGCCCTGTAGGGGTGGCTTGTGGGACACACGCTGTTATTCCCACCCTGAGCTGCTCTCCAAGGCCCTGCCGGGAAGCACTGCCTGTGGCTGGAGGCTGTGGTATTCTGGGCGGATCCCTTGCAGGCTTCAAAGGCTCAGCCCTTCCTTTTGAAGGGGAGTATTTGCAGCTCATTAGCTCTGTGGCAGAGACCACCAACCAAATTAAATAAGGGTTCTGGTTTAGCCTCCGCAAGATCCCCAAAGACCTCTGCAGCTTTTTTTGGAGAAGAGAAGTTTGCTTCTCCTCCACTTTTAGACTAACACAACAGAGAGGTTGGGCAAAGAACACAATTGTATGAGTATCTAATGAGCAACAGCTCTCAAAGCCGAAGAGAAAGCTTCAGGCACTACAGAGTGACCCAGCTTAACTGGCCTATCACAGTGTCATACACATCTGGACACTTTGAAAGAAATGCCAATTGACGATGATATTGGTGTGATAACCTCGCTCCCTAGATAGAAATCTTGGGTGAGATGCAAATCAAAGTCTAAGACTGATGTTCCCTGGTGTACTAACCAGACACCAGGCGGTGCTGCGGGTTTGATCTGAGCCCTAGAATGAAGGGGTGGGCCTTTTTCCTATTGTTTCCTCGCACTGGTAGAATCCATGGGCTGGGCCTGCTGAGAGCCCCACAGTCACAGGGCTCCCAGGACCTCCAGCCCAGGATTCTGTGTCTGGGCAGGAATATGTCTAGGTTATTCAACTGTAATGAACACACTGAGTTCTGTCTCTCCAGACCCTTGAGGTAGGGGTGAGATTTCAGAAGTGCCCTTGCTCCACACTGGTGACATTTCATAGCCCTTTCTTCTCTCCAGAAGTGAAGACGAGAAGTCTCTTGACTTGGCTTCATGGGACTGGGCTCTAGACTGCTGGCATCAGAGGGAACTGAGCATTCAGCTACCTATACAGTTTCCATCAGGAATAAGGAAAAAGCACATTCCTCTGGTGGGTGTTGCCTGCAGTGATTTTAAATCCTTTAACTCCACAGTTAGGGATGATTGAAAGGCAAATATCTCTAGGTCAGCGGTTTTCAACCTGTGGGTCACGACCCCTTTGGGGGTCAAATGACCCTTTCACAGGGGTCGCCTAAGACTATCGGAAAACAAAAAGATATTTACATTATGATTCATAACAGTAGCAAAATGACAGTTATAGAGTAGCAACGAAAATAATTTTATGGTTGGGGGTCACCACAACATGAGGAACTGTATTAAGGGGTCGCAGCATTAAGACAGTGGAGAACCGCTGCTCTAGGTGAACCTAACACACGTAAGTATAAATGACTGAGCCCAAAGACTTTTCCTAAGGACATGTTTTGCAAGGCAGGCAAGAGATGGTGAGGGTTCTAGGTTTGACAAACCTGATGGGAGTGGGAGTAGAAACCCATACCCACTGAATTGTTCTGTTCAAAGCCTGTACTTAGGGTTGGGGTGAAAGGCTTGTGTGGACCAGAATGGCCCTTCTTTAATGGAAGTCAATAGGGGGTAGAGGTGGATTGATGAGCCGCGTCTGGGTGATGCCATGTGTTGGGTGCTTAATACAGATCCCTTATGTATTCCAGCCTTCAAGGGGCTGACAGTCTAATAAACTTTGAAGGATAGACTTTTTGTCTCCTCTGTTCATTTAAGGTGCCTAGATGTCCTCAAGGATGCCAACACTCTACTTCATTTAATCACAGGAGACTTACGGGGAAGGACTGAAGGAGAGAGAGAGACAGATGCTGTCTGGAGGAAGTGAAGAGTCAGATTTATTCAGGCACTTGCATGTGTCAAACAAGTGAAGTTGGGGTGGAATTTGAGACAGGTGGGGAATTGGGGTGAAGCATGAAGGAAGTAGGAGGGGGAAAGGAAGCACAAGAATGCTTTTATTTATTTCTTTACATGTTGAATGGAAATGCGTGCAAGAAGAAAAAAAGAGAAGGAAATGGGAGATAGGCAAGGGCAATGTAATACAGAGACTTTTCAGACACTCTAAAATGGACTTTTTATTTTCTTTACTCTCCCTGCAGCCAGGAATGAAGATATTTTTCAGGAACATGCTTCCTTGTACAACTATTGAGAGTAGATCCCACATTACTCCCATATCCTGGCCCTTCTTCTGAGACTGAGACTCTTTTATGAGTCTTTTTTTCTTCCTTCTGAGGCTCCCCAGCTAGCCAGAAAATAGTTAAGGCCTTCTCTTCTTCTCCTCCCCACCCCTTCCTCCCCCCTTTCCTCCCCTTCTTTCCCCTCCCCTCCCCTCCACTCCTCTTCTCCCCTCTACGCCCTTCTCTTCCCCTCTCCTCTCCTCTATTCCTTTCTTTCTCCTTCCTTCCCCTTCCCTCCTCTCTCTACCCCTCCTCACCCCAGCACTCTTCCACTCCCACCCCACCTCCCTCTTCTCCTCTCCTGGGCAAGCCTGGTCTTCTGCATTAAAAGGCAGACAGGATTGTGCCTAGCAGCCCACAGCGCTGGCAGGAGTGCTAGAGACAGCTCAGCCAAGTGGCCAAAACTAATGAATTCAAGACCTGCTGGGCTGGCCCAGAGAAAGGGCTCTGGCCTTGCAGGAAAAAGCAGAAAACTACCCCCTTGTCGGGAAGATTTATACCCAGAGGCCCAGCGGGCTATATTGCGTCAGGCAAACAATTACTTGGAAAACTACATTTTGTTGAAACAAAGAACACTCAAAAAAAAAAAAAAGAAAGAAAAAGAAATCATTTAATTCCTTGTTGCTGCTCCCCCAGTGCAGCTTGCCTTCTGAATTGGTGGTGTTCTTCCTCACTGTGTGCCACTCGCCCCAGAGAACCATGATGGGGGCTGCTTTGAAATGAACCGAGCAGCCCAAAACCTTCACCCTGAGGAGAGGCTGCCCCTTTAGGAAGGGGAGTAGGGAGGCAGCAGAAAACCTGCAGCCCAGGGCTTGACTTTTGCTTGAACCCTTCACCCCTCCAGTGAAAGCATTTTGGAATTCCCTCATGCTGGGGCGGGGTGGTGTGTGTGTGGACTCCGAGAGGGAGTTCCCAGCGCTGTAGCCCTGCTACGTGACCAGGAACAACCCAGCTCTGCCTGGCTCCAAAATCCCAACCATTTAGGGGTAGCCACAAAACATAAGCCCCTCCAAAGTGGCCACAGGTCTAGGGAGAACTCTCTGTGGGACTTGATTACTGTTTTCAAATACTTAAAAGGCTATCATTTCGAAGAGAGATTTATTTGGTGTGGAGCCAGAGGTGAAAATTAAGACCAAAGGTAGAAGTTATAAGAAAACAGATTTAGAGCTCAATAAAAAGAAGAAAAGTTTTGCTGCTGTGTCACTGGGCAGTGTAATATGCAACCTTGGGAGGTAGTGAACTCCCCAGCACTGAAAGTGTTCAAACAGAGGGAATTTGGAGAGGGGCTTCTAGTACTCACTGTCTTCCTCATGTCCTTCTGGAAGATAGGTACTCTACATTTTAATGTCTATAGACAGTGCCTGGCATGAACATAACAGATACTCAATGTTTGTTGAATGAATTAATGACTGAAAAGCAGAGGGCAGGAGGTTGTGTTAAGTGATGTCTAAGGTCTTTTCCAACAATGACTCTGAGAGTCTCTGAATGTTTTCTCACTTTTCAGAGGCCAGGAATAGAACAAAGTTTTGAATGGAAAAGATCTAGGTCCACACATGTTGCTCATTGGTGGCTGTGCTAGGAAGTGGAGCTGCAGGGCTCCTTCCTCTGGCCCCAAAAAACCAGGATGGTTTCCAGCAGGATCCAGTGAGCACACAAGGGCTGGAGCAGTAAGCTTGTTCTCTTTTAGCTTCGAACAGAACTTCTCACGTGGCTCTGAGGGAAGCCTGGGGATCTGTGAGCCTCCTCAAACGCCACCAGATGGGAGTGATGGGGGAGGAGGGAGTGCAGATGGAGCAGGGCGTGCATCCCCTCTAGTTCCAGCAGAGACACTTTGCTTTTATCTGTCTTATGTATTGGAGTCCCTTACAATATTTTTTGAAGAAACGGCTACACACTGAAAAGTTGAAAATCACTGGCTTGTGGGATTCATTTATTTATTGAAACTTACTGTGTACAGATTTTGTTTTAGGTACTGTGAATACAGCAGTAAAACAAAAAGACAAACATCCCAAAAGATCATTTTGGCTGCTGTCTGGAGAACAGATTTAGAAAAGGGGGCAAGTATGGAAGTGGGGAGACCTGTTAGCAGGCTACTGCAATAATCCAGGTGACAGATGATGGTGGCTTGGATCATGGATGTCGCAGTAAAGGTGATGGGAAGTGGTCAGAACCTGAATTTATTCTGAAGTAGAGCCAACAGGATTTACTGATGTATTGGATGTGAGATGTGAGAGAAGGAAGAAGTCAAGGATGACTCCAGGTTTTCTGATGGAACAGATGGAAGGATGAAGTTGGCATTAAATGAGATGGAGAAGACTGTGGGAAGATCAGTTTTGGGGGAGAAAATTATAAGATAAGTTTGTGGATATATCAAGTTCTAGAGGCCTAATGGATAGCCAAACGGAGATATAAGTGAACTGTTGGATATACAAGTCAAGAGTTCAGGAGAGAGGTCTGAGCTGGAGGTGTAAATTTGGAAGTCATCAACAAATATATTTCAAGCCATAAGACTGGATGAGATCACAATGGTGTAGTCAGAAAAGTGAAGAGGTTCATCATATGATCCAGCAATTCTACTTCCAGGTATATACCCAAAAGAATTGAGAGCAGGATCTCAGAGAGATATTTGCAAATCCATGTTCATAGTAGCATTAGTCACAATAGCCAAGAGGTGGAAGCAACCCAATTGTCCATTGATGGATGAATGGATAAATAAAATGTGGTCTGTCCATACAATGGAATATTATTCAGCCTTATAAAAGGGAGGAGATCCTGTCACACACTACAACACAGATGAGCTTAGAGGACATTATGCGAAATGAAATAAGCCAGTCACAAAAAGATAAATACTGTATGATTTCACTTATATGAGGCACCTAGAGGAGTCTTATTCATAGAAACAGAAACTAGAAAGGTGGTTGCCAGGGGCTGGGGGAAGGGGAAATGGAGAGCTGTTGTTTAATGGGCATAGAGTTACAGTTTTTCAAGATGAAGAGTTTTGGAGATTGGTTATACCACAATATGAATGTACTTTACACACTGAACTGTACACTTAAAAATGGTTAAGATGGTAAATTTTATGTGGTATATATTTTACCACAGCTAAAAATATTTTTTTAGGTCAAAATAAACACTGGCTTATAAAAAAGTGCAGAGGTCCAAGTCAGAGCCCTGGGGAACTCCACTGGAAGGAGGTCAGGGAGCTGGGGAGGAAGTAGAAAAGGTGATGACAAGGAGCACTGAATGAGGTAGGAGGAAAACCAGGAGAGGGTGGTGTCTGGATGCCAAGTGGAGAAAGTACATTAAAGTGAAGGGGGTGATTGGCTACATTAAATGCTTTTGAGGGTCAAGAAAGGGAAACATGGTGGCAGGTTAGCTCAGTTGGTTAGAGCGCAGTGCATGATCATAACATCAAAAGTTGCCAGTTCGATTCCCACATGGGCCACTGACTGCACCCTCCACAACTAGATTGAAACAACTACTTGACTTCGAGTTGGGGAGACTGGTTAGCTCAGGCGGTTAGTGCGCAGTGCTCATAACACCAAGGTTGCCAGTTTGACCCCCACACGGGCCACTGAGTTGTGCCCTCCACAACTAGATTGAAACATCCACTTGACTTGGAGCTGATGGGTCCTGGAAAAACACATTGTTCTCCAATTAAAAAAAAAAAAAGAAAAAGAAAAAAAGAAACACTGGATTGAACAATGTGGAGGCCGTTGATGACCGTGGCAAGAATGGTCTCAGTGGAGAGGTGGGGACAGAAACCTGAATGAATGGGCGGAGAGAGACTGAGAGAAGAATTGGGGACAGTGAGTATAGCTAACTTTCTGGGAGTCTTGTTCTAAAGGGGAGCAGAGAAGTGGGGTCAAGGAGGTTTATTTGTTTTGTTGTTTTGTTTCAAGATAGGTGAAATAATAGCATGTTTGTATGGTGATAGGAATGATATAGTAAAGGAAAAACGTTAATGATGCAGGAGGGGAAGGAGAAGTTGCTGGAGGGATGTCCTTGAACAGGCAAGAGGGGGTACAATCTAGTGCACAAATGCAGAAAAATACCACTCTACCCTGTGATGCCAAAGCTTCTAGTAATCCTGTACTGCCTTTCCAGATTTGTTCTAACCGCTTCATTTCTCTCACATTTTAGAGACACCATCTCCTCTTCCCTGAATCAGCCACCAACTTACCTGCTTCTGGGCCTTTGCTTATGGTGTTTCCTCCAGTGGGAGTGTCCTTCCCTCACTGTAGCACATCTAACTCATGCCCTCAAAAGTTCTGCTAAGTGCTACCTTTCTCCCAAAGGCTTTCTTCCATCACCACCCCAAGGGAAGAGAGTTCTTCATGGCTTCCTGCTTTCCTTTTCCACCTTGAATTGCTGTCTTATCTCCTTTTCTAGGTGGAAAGTGCCTGAGGGACAGATGCACACCTGCTACTTCATCTTCCCCATCATCGTGCTGGCGCTACTGCGACAAGCACTATGCTAAGTGCACTGTCTCGTTTCACAAGATTGAAGTTCAAGTTTACAAAGGAGCGAACAGAGGCTTGGAATAACTGAGTCACAGAGACAGAAGTGATTCATAGGGGGATCTGTGCGACTGTGGCCGATACTGCCTCTGCACTCATCGCTCATTTCTGCTGCTCTGGACCTGGCTCAGAGTGAAGTTCAATAAGGCTTCCTCCCTCGATATACAGATAGACCTAGAGAAATAAAGCCTGCACCAGGATGGATGGCTCCCCACCCGTAAATTATTCCACCTGTTGTCTGAACCTTACCTTTAAAGCAGGGAAAGAACAAGATACCACAGCCTGGCCTGCTGTAAAAGCCATGGGCCCTGCTGTATGCAAGGTGTGGGTGGCACAAAACGGAAGAGAAGCAGGGACTCTGCCTGGCTCAGCTCTAAATGCTCCCCACGAGGAAGAAAATTGCCAGAGAAATGCTCTCTGTGGAAGAGGAGGGGGCGCAGGAGGAAACGGGGTGGGGAAGAGGGCTAAAGGAAGGAAGAGGAGAATGAGGAAAAAAAGAAGAGAAAAAGAAGAAAAAGGGAAGAGGAGAGAAAGGCTAGGAAAACAAGGGGAAATGGGGTATGGATTGGGGAAGGAGATGGCAAAAGGGGAGCGGGGAGGAAAGACAATTCCTTGGGCCCTCGGCTTGTGTGCTCTGGGTGGGCTGTAATTGTGTTGGGTGGGCTGTAATTGTGTTTACAAGCCTGTGGGTTGCTGACGACGCCAGGCAGTCAGTCAGTCTTACAGGAGTGAGCTCTTCTCTTTCACAAACCCGCTGCCCTGTTCTAAAGTAAAGGAGCATGATGACTTTTCCTGGGAAGTAGAAAGGGCGCCTCTCCATCCTGCCAAGGTCGTGCTGTGTTCAGGCCAGCAAGTTGAATGGAGCCGGGTGGGGGCAGAGCCCGGGCACCCGGCCTGTGGAGAGCAAGTCTTGGGCAAAGATTTCCCTGCCTCACTGAGTCCTGCTTTCACACGGCTTCATCTAGTATGTGCTCAACGTAAGCTTAATAGCCTTCATACCTAGGAGTTATCTTTGAAAATCGTGAAATGATGCCATTTTGGAGAATGCGCTCATGTGGAACAATTGTTTCTCCCTGGCAGCCCACTCCAATGAGGGTCTCTTTTGATAGAAGTACTTTAATACATGGGCTTCTCAAGCTGTCACTGGAGAGCACCTTGGGGCTGGGAAAGAGCTACTAAGGTACCAAACTGTATGTGGGTGTGGGAGGAGTGGTGGGGCAGGGGGGAGTGGGAGAACAGTACAGATTGTGAGGCCAGAAGGAGCAGGAGTTGTGCCAGGAACTACAGCCCAGCTCCAGGACACAAATTGAAAGGCTGCAAGGCCCTCTGGACAGCTTGGGCTGCTCTAGAGACAAGACCTCAGTCAGCATCCTCAGGGTTCAGGTGAGAGGGAGTGGCCTTGGTTCTGGTCCAGGAATACTCTGGGGCCCCCTGGAATGGAGTGGGCCTCCTGAGCCCTTCCTTAGGACTCTGGTCTCTGACATGTGGGGAGTTGAGGTAGCCAAGGCTGTCTAAATTAGGCCCTAGGGGAAAACAACCTGATTCTACTCTACCCTTAGGCCCATAGTCTGAGGCAGTGAAAGGGGTGGGAGTGTCCTAGGGCAGGGCAGCTGCCTTTTACACAGAGGATTTAATTTCAGGTCTGAGCCATTAAGGGAATGCCATGGAGAAAAAAGAGTTTGGCAGGTTTTTAAAGAGCTAATATAATTGGCCATCCATACCAATAGCTCATTAGCTCAAGCCGGATGTTTCAGTGTAGACAGACAGCTTCACACCCTGGGCAGAGGGTGCCCGGATTTCTGCTGCCAGCTGGGAAGGAATGCCTACAGACAGGCTTGCCTTGGCAGCTGGCTTCTCAACCAGCCTAAGAGAAGAAGTAGACAGCCATTCATCAGGACGACAGGCACCTCGGCACTGAAATGCCTCCAGTTTTCACACTCTTAGCTTCCAAGTACCCAGTGGAAAAGCAGAAGAAATAGAAAGGGGAGGCACCCTGGCTGGAGGTTGAGGTCCCTTTCAACAAGAATAAGAGCTTTAGAAAATGACTTTATTCATAGCTGCAGGAGATCTTCATGGGGCCTGCAAAGCCTTGCCATTAGCAAACATGCCTATCAGGTTTATCTGCCTGTCATCCCACCTTCCCATTGTAAAGAACTTGGCATTTAGAATCAGAAGTCCTGTTTTGACCATTTACTAGAAGTGTAACGTTGGGATGGCCAGTTGGCCTTTCTGAATCTCAGCATCTCATTTCTATATAGAGATTGCTGTGATTTTATGAGATCACGTGAGTAAAAGTACATTATAAATAAGGAATCAATAAATGAGGAATTTATAAATTGTGGGTAGAGTTCAAAATTAGTCATGGGGAGGGGCTCATAAAACCTTTAATCAAGTCTGGCCACCAGGACTATTTTATGAGTCAGAAATGGAGAAGACGTCTGGCAAAGAACTCATCTTCATAATAAACAAAGAATTCCTACAACTCAATAAGATAAAGAAAGACACTAATAAAAAAAGAACTTGGCAAATGACCAGTATAGGTACTTCAGAAGAGATAATCTCTAAATAGCCAACGAGCAAGTGAAAAGGTGCGCATAGGTGAGGCTACAGGGTGCAGCTCAGATTCCCTTTCAGGACGAAAGCGCTCCTCCCCCTAGCTCCTGGGAGTGCTGCGCTCAGCTGTGTCTGTCTTTGGGAATTGCCTTTGCTGAGAGCTTTTTTTACCCAAAGTCGTATTTCTCCCCAGGGACAGCTCACATCCAGTGATTGGCCAGTACTGGGAATGAAGGCCTGGCTGACTCCTTGGCCTCAAGGCAGGACAACTCTGAAGAATCATGCAGGCTCCAGAGCTGCCCTAGGGGTCAGCTGAAGTCTATAGCAGTGGGCTGTTAGTCCTGCTGCCTTCACTCTCCCACAGGGCATTCTCTAATAAACTTTCTGCATGTAAATCTCCATCTCAGTTTGTTTCTCAAGGAACCTGACCTGAGACAGAACTCAACTTTTGAATTGGTCATCAGGGAAATGCAAATTCAAACCACCATGTGGCTAAAATGGCTAAAATTAAAATATTGACAATACAAAGTGTTGGTGAGGGTGAGAAGCTGTGGGAGTGTAAATTGATACCAGTACTTTGTTCAACTGGCATTATCTACTAGAGTTAAAAATACAAATACCCTATGGCTCAGAAATTCTGCTCTTGGGTGTATACTCAACTGAAATGTGAGGACATGTTCACCAAAAGACCTATATAAAGAATATTCATAGCAGCAATATTTGCAATAACACCGACATGGAAATAACACAAATGTTCATCAACAGTAGAATGGATAAATGAATTGTGGTGTATTTATACAATGTAATAAAAAAGAACAAATTGCTATAAAATCAGATGAACCTAAGTATCAGAGACAAGAAGTCAGACACAAAAGAGGACGAATGATATGGTTCTGTTTATACAAACTTCAAAGACTGGCTAAATTAATTTGTGATGCTGGGAGTCAGCATAGTGGTAACTTTTAGGGAGAGTGGTAATAACGGGGAGGGGGCCCTCAGGGAAGTAGGGTGCTGGGGTGCTGGTAATTTTCATAATTTATTTGGGTGCTCAGTTTGTAAAAATTCATTTGGCTTTAAATTATATGTGTTATGCTTCAATAAGAAATTAGAGCGATTCAGTGATAAAGAGAAATTAGCTATCAAGCCATGAAAAGACACAAAAGAACCTTGAATGCATATTGCTAAATGGAAGAAGCCAATCTGGAAAGGCTGCACACTGTATGATTCCAATTATATGACATTTTGGGAAAGGCAAAACTATAGAGACATAAAAAATCATTTGTAGTCAGTGGTTGGGGTGGAAGAATAGATGAAACAGGATTTTTAGGGCAGTGGAACTACTATGTATGATGCTGCAATGGTGATACATGTCATTATGCATTCATTAAAACCCACAGAATGCACAATACCAAGAATGAATATATTAATAATAGGGGAACTGGGGTGGTGGATGAAAAGGTATAAGGGAACTGCATTTTCTGCTCAATTTTTCTATAAATGTAAATCAGCTCAAAAATAAATAAAGCTTATTAATTTAAAAGCAAAGCAAAACAAAAACAAAAACAGAGAGAAAGGCCCAAAGAAGTGAAGTAACATACTCAGGTCTCCACAGCTAGGAAAAGGTAGAATTAGGATGTGAATCTAGTCTGTCTTATTCCCATGCTCCGGGTTCTTTCTGCCAGTTGCTGTTGTGGGTGCTCACTCAGGTCTGCCTTCTCTGTACTCTGAACCTCCTTTTAATATGATGATTCTGCACTCAGTTCCATCGTGTGGGTTTTTTTCTCCATATTGAGCGATTATTGGACACCAGCTGGGTGTCCTACAGTACAACTTAATTCTGACACTTCCTAGAGATAGTGTCAGATCCCACAGGTTATGGGCTGAGTCCTACAAGACTGCCCGCAACCCCCAGTTCACAAGACTCCCATCACAAGTCAAGGTTGTCACGTGTTCTTCTGACAGACCACCTATACATTAGAGGTTCCCATGACCCCCTCCTTGGGTTCAATTCATTTACCAGAGTGGCTCACAGAACTCAGGGAAACATTTTACTTACTATTGGGTTGTTGGAAAAGTCATGACGTATTTTTTCTATGTTTTTCGTTGCAAAAATACGTCATGACTTTTTCCGACAAACCAACAGATTACTGGTTTATTATAAAAGGATATAACTCACAGACAGCCATATGTAAGAGATATATACGGCAAGGAATATAGGAAAGGGCATAGAGCTTCCATGCCCTCTCATTCTCCCCACGTCTCCATGTGTTCACCAATGCAGAAGCTCTCTGAACCCTATCCTTTTGGGATTTTATGGAGGCTTCATTACATTACATGGCCATTGGTGATTGAACTCAATCTCCAGCCTCCTCTCCCCTCCCTGAAGGTGTGGGGGGTAGTGGGGGGGGGGTACTGAAAATTCCAACCGCTAATCACCTGGTTGCTTCTTCTGTTGACCAACTCCCATCCTTAGGTGACCTACTGGCAATCCATAAATCGCCTCATTAACATAACAAAAGACACGTTTACCTGCTCTCCCCACTTAAGCAATTAATTCAAGGGTCTAAGAACTCTATGCCAAGAAATGCGGGACAAAGACCAAATATATATTTCTTATTAGAAATCACAACATCACAAATATTTATCCTAAAATTGTTGAAAATTAGAAAGTAATGATAACAGTATATTAATGAAAAGTAATAGCAGTTAAGAATTGTTCCTCTTCAGGGTATTTTCACTTGAGCCCAAAGGAATGAGGCAGGAGGAAGGGACATATTTGTGACAAAGGGAGGAAGCCTACGGCACCCCCACCCCACCCCCAGTCATCTCACTATCCTAGAGCATTACTAGAAGCTGGCAGACCTACACATTTTTAGATATTTAAGTGATCTCTAAATACCAGACCCCCTTCTTCCCTCACCATTGTAGCAAAAGCCTCTCCAGATGGAAGAGAGGAAAGGAAGGAGGCAGTCAGGGTAAGGTGTGCAAAGCTATTTTTGGCCTCAGAATCGCAGGCTCTTGAGGTAGTAGTTATTTGGGATTGATCCCGGTCATAGGAAAGTGCACTCATTTCTGAAGTTTGAAGCACACTCAATTGATAATCAGCCAGGACATAAAGTATCTGACATTGTACCTGGCAAACAAAGAATCCTCAATAAATACCAAATTTCCTTTTCTCACTAGGGTGCAGCACTGTTGAGCATCCTATGGGGAAATATAAAGAAATATAAGGCACTGTCCCAGCCTTTAAATTGCTTAGCGACTTTCCCATATTCAGCTATGAGTCAAACCCACCAGAACGAAGAAAAAAGCACCCAAATCTCTCCATGCTGAGAAATAGCCCCTTTGCAAGTGGAAGTTAGAGGCATCAGTCTCAGCCTGATAAGCCCCCTGCCCCTCTCTTCCCACCGCTAAGTTTAATCTGTTTAATTATTTCTTCATGTGTGCTCTAGAGAGCCTGTTATTTTTATGGGTCTGTGTCTATTAATTTTTCTTCCCCAACCTTCCCTCTTTCAGCACTACCAGAGCAGTGCAGACAGAGGGCTGGAGTCAGGCTCCAGTGAACAGAGATTACATAGATATATAGAGATGAGAGGAAGCAAGCAAGAAAATGCGGTTACCTCTGAGGCTGCAGAGAAGCTGTTAAGTGCTGGAGATTTAAAGCTTCATTCGCCTCTGTGCTAACTTCAAGCTGTTCTAAGCCCAGTCTCCCAGAAGGCAAAACTCAGACCAGCTGCAAGAGAAAGGATATTACTCCCTCTGGAGCCTTGGGTCTGATTTAGAGGGTGCTTAGATGAGGCAAGAGGGAAGGAAAGAGAAGAACAATCAGAGTTTTATCTCGGAGGAAACTTTCTCTGCTGAAGTAAAGGCTAAGGACAGAAAGAAAACAGGCATCAGTCATTTGTCATGGATACAATGGATGAGATGAGAATTGGGGCCTCAATTAGGGCAGGAAAAAGTCAGGTTTAATCTAAGGAAGCACTCCTCACCTACAAGAGTGATTACATAGTAGCAGGACTATAAGAAGATAGGGTAGAATAGTCGTCTCAGTAAAGATCTGGATATTCATCTGTCCAGGAGCAAGAGGCTGGACCTAATGACTGCAGAAGGTAGTTTCCTATTCTTTTTGTTGGTTTTAAGAGCTCGTGGTTGGGGCATCATGGAGCAAAAGCAAATTAGGTCCCCAAATGGGACCGAGTTGGTGGAGGTGGCAGTAAGGATAAGAGCTACAGGGTTGGGGGCATGTACCTGCCTAGCACCCCTATTAGAGCAAGCGGGAATAACTTTGAGGATCTCGTAGGAAAAGCCTGAACCTGGGAAAGGAGAAGCAGAGAAAATGCTTTTTAAAGTGGCAGTAGGGCTGGAGTGTAGAAGCTGAGGAGGAGTAAGGATAAAAAGAATTTCCCTGTGCATTGCAAAACCCAGAGAATTGCAAAGGCCAAACTGAGTAATCTTTCACATGAGGGCAATTGGGGGTGAACTTGGGCCGGACAATGGATCCCAAAGATAAGCTTTGGGAATCTGAATGGCAACAGCTGACTGCTGGTGGTGAGATGGCCGAAGCTTTATGAGGGGTTCTCTGGGACAGCTCTACAACTGGTTAGCACTAAGGCCTAAAGATCTACATGTAGAGGGTTGCCTTTTTTTTTTCCTTCCAAAGGTGTGTGATTGGATAAGAGAGAAAATACTACATTTTCCTCAAAGAAATGTCTGTCCTACAGATCAAGATGAAGCACCCCTTCAAGAATGGAATTGCTATAGGGAGTAACTGCATCCAAGTGGCCTGTGGAGTCACGGGTAAGCCTCATATCCTGAAGCCATTCCATGCCGGTGGCCTGCATGCATCATGGGAATTTCTTCAAAGGGTCCTGCCTTGGCAACAGGGTTGAAACAGGGGAGTTTGAAGCTTGTTTTTAGGGTTCTCCCTTCACCTAAAATCTTTCTAGCCACCTACCCTGTTCTCCATTCTTCTGGGTCTTCTCTATTAACGTGTTGTCTTCCCAACTAAGGGGTGGTTGAGAGGCAATGAAAAAAACATTTATTGAGCTCTATTTGTCCAGCAAACATGAACTGTCCCTCATGTGACTCCTTATGCCTTGGCTGCCAGAAAAGCATAGACCAAATTTGTTGCTAAAATATCAGAAGCAGAACATTCTCGGTACCAGAAATCATCAAGTCCTTCTGATTCCTTCAGATGGACTCCATTTAAAGTGATCCTGAACTATATTCTTCTTGAGGCATCTTGAGTCACATTGGAAGTAAGTTGAGCGAAAGATGAAATCAATTACACATTAAATTTCATGTTCTGGACAATGCTAGGAAAGTGATTGGGACCCCTCACACCAAAAAACCAAACCAAAACAAAACAAAAACCCACAAAATGTGCATCATCCCTTCAGTACACACAAATAAGGAGACAAGATGCACACAACGAAGAGAGCTACATCTCAAGGTGGTTTGGCCCTATGTGGTCAGGGCTGGAATTGAATGAAAGATAGTTCAGGCTTTGCTCTTTTACTGTCCTTCCAGTCAGAGCTTGTCCTTGGGCCTAACCATGTTTTCCTGCTGCGGGTTAGGGTTTCTCTTCTCTTAGTCATTCTACCGAGAAGGAAGCTATGGTCCAGAGAAGAAAGGTGATCTGCCTAAGCTCACAGAGCAAGTCACTGGATAAAATGTGCCAGAGAAATCATGCAGAATACTAGGACTTCAGAAAAGGGAGAGCGTCCTTTGCACGGGATAAGAGGACATGGCACCCACAATCCCATTCAGGCGTCTTTCAAGGCCCCCAAGGAATCTGATGGCAAAATTGAGAGAGAGCAAGTTTTTTTGAGGAAGGAAGGCCTCCCTGGATCCCCTCAGATTGCTTGATGATGTAAGGCTGGCCTGAGTACTTAGCCTGCAGTTCCACTACTTTGTTTCCATGACATGGGACGCTTCGCCTATGGGAGAGCACAGTCCATGGAGGGAGAGTGAGTTTGGAGAGAGGCATTTTGTAGGGAAAGCAAGAGATCCACTTGAGACAGAATGGTTCAGGGAGGGAAGAAAAAGGCATGATGCTTAAATATCCAAGCTCAACAAATGGGAGTGAAGGGACATGAGTTTCCCCCTTGATGCCTCTCTTGATGTCGAGGGAAGTCGTGCTGGAGCGCTTAGTTCCTCTCAGCTAAGACAATGATTGCATAACCTCTCATTTTCCGCCAATTAATGGGCTGCATGAACAGCCTTTTTCTATTAGCTTTTTATGAGAAGATGATATAGTCCTGACTGTTTAGTAGTTAGTCAAATTGTCAAGTTGCTCATAAACCAAGACAAATTAGAAATGAGCGTCCTCTCTCCTGAAGGAGTCAGACATGTCTGGTGATGATTGTTTTTAGAGTGTTCGGACAGGAAGGAGGGTGGCTGTGGATATAGTAGAGGTGAGCAGATTGTTCCCTAGAGCTTATGTGCTTTTAATTCAACAGCTCCAAGGATGGAGAAATTTATTCAGTTCTGGTCTCAGTAGCAAGAGGCCAAAAGCAGAAGCCAGGAGTTATGATTTAATGGAGCTTAATCATCATTTCCATTTGAAGAAGATTTTCTAGGTCATTAATCTGTAATCTTTCTATTGCAACTGATTCCTCTCTGGGAGAAGGGGAGAAAGTTTCGTTTTCCATTTGAATAAGTGAGGCAAAGGGATTTTAGGAATTTAATGCCCCAAGTTCTTTGCTTTGAGGATGTCTTAGAGCTCCATGAATTTAGAACAGACCAGGGCTGGAATTTGGAGTTTAATCAGAAATGATATGCTTATTTGGGCTCAAAAGTGGTTTCTAAATGAATTATATAATGTAAGCACTAACAGCCCTTAGAGATTAATTCATTTACGGATGAAGGTTAGAGAGGGAAACACACCTGCCCACCCACAGAGAAGAGCAGCGAAACCCACTGGAACCCTGGGTCTGCTGACTCCCATTCCCTTCTTATCTTGTACTCTGGTCTTCTTCCCATAGAAGTTAAACATCCTTTTTGGCTGGGAAATCCCACCAGCGAGGCACTTTCTCTTTTGGTAGTTCCCTCCTTCTATTTCCTCCCCTTTATTTCTAGATTCTACTTATCCTTCTACATTCTTATCTATCCCATATAGCAAGGCTAGCGCTGGCTGCTTTGCATCCTTATCAGTGCACAAAGAAGGACAAAACCCAAGAGACGCCATCTATGGCTGGGACATGTAGCCTTTCCCAGCACTTGCTGCAATGGCTTGTCTTGATTTTGAAAATACTGGACAATCACAAGCGCTAAATCCTGCTCCTACTCATGCTTCCTTTCTTACTCTGCTCTTCCTCCATATCATTTATGTATCCATGTTGTTTCAGTGTTGGACAGGTGAAACACTGAGGGATGGAAACTACTGTCTTCAAACTCCAGAACAGTGGTAAAGGAAAGCTGTTCTTATGGAAATCTACCTCATCACAGGAAAGTGACCCCAGCTCTGCCCTTTACCAGGAAGAGGACACTGGCTACAACTCACCCTTTTACAGAGGGAGATTGGATGCATAAAGAATGTAAGTGGCTGTCTAGGGTTATCAAGCAAGTTAGGGGCACTCTTAGGAATAATATTTGATTCCTTGACTTGTAATCTTATTCTTATTCCACTGCATTTCACTTTTTAAAAATCACATATCAATGCACTATAGTAGATAGAATTCCAAATTAATGGAATCTTCAATTGATAGAATTCTTCAAGTATTATCATTATTCATTTACTGGATTTCTACAGCTATCTTTCCAGAAAGTTCAAGACATATTAGACATAGACATTGAGTCTTGTCTTGAAAGGTAAAGTAGAAGACAAAAAAATTATGTGGAAAGAACAGGTGATAAGAAAACACTAATTCATGCTTTTATTTGAAGAGTGTTTATAGATGGCTTGCTCTAGTTCAGCACATAATGCTGCCTGCTGAAAGAGATATAAGAAAAATGTAAACCGGTATTTCCTCTCCATGGGCTTATACTTAATTACAACACACAGAAGTAAAGATCAGGGGAGGCTTGAGTGGTCAGGAAGGACCTCACAGATGAAAATAAACTTGAGGTAGACCTTAAAGTGTTGAAAAGATTTGGATTGGCATGAAGAGAACAAGGAAAGAAAGAGGATTCCAGGCAAAAGACAAATTGTGGTTAGAATAAGCACCATTTATTTCAGCCTTGGGGAAAGAATGGAGATAGAATTGAATAGGTAGGGTAGGGCTAGAGCATTGAATGCTATGAGAAGGAGTTATGAGCGTAAGTGGGGGAAAAGACTAAGCAATGTGTAATTTAAAACTCCCAGCAAACTGAGATCAAAAGGAAAAAGAAAGAACCTTTTTAGCTTAGCCTACCTAAGATCAACGACACATTCTGGCACACAATGATGAACGTGACCTTGCAGCCAGAGTCCTTCTATAGAGACAACCAGGGCGCCTGGGGTGGTAAAGGACCCCTCAGGCTCTCAGTGCCCACGGGCATCACCGAGGGAGGGAGCCAGGGAGGGCGCCATAACTGGGCTGCCATTTTCCTGCATGTGTTTGAAATCTGGACTGACAAGACGAGCGGGATAATTTTGCTTAGTTACGTATTGAATTCTCTTCTCTGTGGTACAGGATCCCCTTGAAGCGTGACAGCTGCAATGACTTCCAGATGTTCGCCTCCTCTCTTCTAGCAGACTAGGGTGGATGTGGTAAACTCCACGATGGAAACCAAAAACCCAGCCAGATGTACCATGTCAGTGTCAGCAACACACACATCTGGCTTCAATACCGGCAGCGATAACCAGAACAAATGGCTGTTATTCCCGCTGTATTCAACTTGTCAGCATTCCCCGTTAAAAGGCGGTGGGGGCGGGGACACGCGGGGCTCGGGGAGCGACGTGGCAAGGCCGGGCCCGGGAGGGGGTGCGCTCCCCAGCCCGGGCCGAGCTCCGCGCCTCCGGGCAGGCGGGACAAATAGTGGCCTTGCCGGCCTTGGACGAGGAGCCCCGGCCTCCGCCGGAAGACGGCGGCCACGGCAGCGTCGTTTTCCCTCCCCTCCAGGAGGGACTGGGGCTGGCGGCCTCCGGGAGGACGGGCCGCGCGGCTCGCCTCTCCGCTTGACGGCGCAGGAGCTGCCCGGCGCGGGGCCTCCCCCTCCGGGGCCGCGACTCGGCCTCCCCCGCCTCGCGAGCCTCCTGGGCCGGAGCGGGGCAGGGCGGGCCCGCAGGCTTCCCGGCTCGCGGCCGCCGGAGGCCCGGGAGGCTCCTTCCTGGAGCAGTTGCCGTGGACTGGGCGGGAGGCCTGACGAGGGCCTGAAGCGAGGTGTTTGGGAGAACGTCCGACGTGAGCCGAGCTGGGCCTGAAGCGGCGGCCTCGTAGGCCCAGCGAGCGGCCAGGCCCAGCGCACCGCTCGGCGCGGCGCCCGCGCAGGAAGCGCCGGTCTCGGTGTTTCGCGGGGCGGAGAGGGCAGGGCCGGCTCTGGGACCCGACAGTGAGCACGGAGCTGGCAGGGATGCGGTGGAGCCCAGGGGCCGCTCCAGGAGGGAAGCTCTGCCCCAGCACAGGAGGTGGTGCGGGTTCCGCCCGCCCGCCAGCCGCAGGGCCTGGCTTTCCTCAGCTTTGTCCCCTCCTCGCCTCCTTTTCCCCTCCTGAATCAATGAACTGAACTCACCACAGTAATGGCGCATGGGTAAATCTTAACTGTTATTATTTCCATGATCGTATTTTCTGGGGAAAAAACAAAATCAAATGGATGTTCTGGTTACAGGACAGAGTTTGAAATGTGGACTTCCTAGGAAGGATGGTAACCATACCGATTTCATGTCCACAAGCAGCCGGGAGGAGCTCAGCGCTCAAGTCTTGAGAGCTGCTGTTTCTGTCTACCCATGCCGCCTTCTATATTCACGACGTGCTGTATATTTGAAAAAGCCCTTAATTTATCACCAAAAGGCTTGAGTTGAGGTCCCGGTTATGACGTCAAGCAACCAAGTGATGTGGAATATATCTTGGGTTCCTCCTCTATACATTTCCTCTGTAAATATCTATCTATCTATCTATCTATCTATCTATCTATCTATCTATCTATTTACTTCATAGAGTTTTCCTGCCTCTAAATTGAGACAATATTTACAAACAAGAGTAAACTAAGTGTGGGACTAGAATTTGGGTTCCACCATTAACTAGCTATGTAATTTTATGTTACTTCATTTCCCTGAGGCTCAGTTTTATTACCTGAAAAACTGGCTTGGGGAAATGGAAAATGAAAAGTGGCTCTGAGAGGTCTACTGTACTACACACATGCAGGATTTGGTATATATCTTTTTTTTTTTTTTTTGCAACAGAAAAAACTGAGACCCAGAGAAATGAAGTGACTTGCCCCAAGGCCACATAGTAGATAGACAAGTAAAGTTTTATTACTTACCTTGGATTGGCTTAGGTTGACACATAATTAGGTTTTAGTCACCTCGGTATGGCTTTGCATCCATCCTTCTGTCTACCTTCAGTTTTAAGGCCAGAGCTGTTTATTTCAGCTGAGGAAGAAGTCTCATGTTAGAGGCTCAGATCAAGACCACTCTGCCAAAAGCCAGTAGAGTGCTCACGCAGTAGCTATCCTGGACTCAACCTACAGGTTTTCCATAAAGTTTATTGCTCCCTTTTTCCATCTCCAGCCCAGGACAGTGTTTCTGCCCTGTCTTATTCAATCTCTTCCCTTCTCATTCTCTCTGGCTCTCTTACTTTCTGCTTGTCATTTCTCCAAGGGTACCATCCTTTTGTTTCCATTTTTCTGGGAAACTTCTTTCTCTTTTTCTATAACTTTCCCAGTTACTCCCTTGCAAAATTTACCCACTAGGGTCTTTTTGACCTTCTCTTCTGGGTCACTCTCTCTCCATTAACTTAGCCAGGCACATTCCTTCTGTCATCTCTCTTTTTAAAAAATTCATGTTGATCAAAGTGATGTTTAAAAGATTTAAAAAGTCAAACATTTTACTGGGTCTATAACAATAACACTCCCCTCCCCCCACCCAGCAATTCCTTGCCCACTCCCAGTTACTCCCTGAACAATCACTTTAAAACTTCTTGGTATGTCCTTATTTATAAATAACACACTTATTCTGTATTTCTAGGTTTGTTGATTTTAGGTATTGTCTTTTGACTTTCTACCACATAAAGTGAGACTATGTTGCGTAGTAACTAAGAACATAGACTCTGGAGAGACATGACCTGGATTTAAGTCCCAGGTTCTATACTTACTAATTGTGTGGACCTATGCAAGTTGCCTAACTGCTATGTTCCTCAGTTTCCTCATGTGTAAGATAGATGATCATAGTATTTAACTCATAGAGTAATTAGGGAGATCAAAAGTTGAATATATATAATAAACTTAGTTTATTAAATATTAGTAATATGTGTGCCATATTACTTATGGCACACAGTTAATATACACAGCTATGTAAATGTTTATCATTATTAAACTGGCCTGCACATACTTTGCCTCCTCTCATTCTCCCCAGATAGTTATATCACCATTTTTTTTCTTTTCTTTTTTTTAGTTTCAGGTGTACAAAACAACATAATGATTAGACATTTACAACCCTTACAAAATAATACCCCCACCCAAGTCTACTACCCTTCTGACATCATACATAGTTATTACCATACCATTGACTATATTCTCTATGTTGTACTTTATATCCCGTGAATATGAATATATATTCATATTCACACAGAGGATGTAAAAAATATATATATGCACACTATAAGAAAGGAAAAAACTATTAAAATTATAATACTTAATATATACCAAAACAAAAGATGAATACAAGTCACGTTTGACTTCTGCAATTACAAGAGGTGCTCAAAGTAGTTACCATCAGCATCCAGACACTTCTGATTATGGCAAACTACTGCTTGAACAACATTGACCAAAGTGTCCACTTGTATACATTTCTTTTGGCATCCCAGTATACAAAATTATAGTTGATGTTATATCACCATTTTTTGTTAAATCACTATTAAGTATTTACATTATATTTACATTATGACTGTGTAAATATTATTCCCAGCTAAGCCACATAGAATCCTATAATTATGTTTCCTTTCTCATTCAACATTTTGTTTTCTCTTGAATTAATACGTTTCTATCTGGGATTTTGTTTTTGTTTTTGTTTTTTTTGGTATTCTGTTTAGTTTTGTATGTACCAATTATTAATTCATCTACAAAATCTCCTGTCAATACATTCAGATACAGGTATTCTCTTGGTTTCATCATTTTCCTTGACAACCCTCCTGGAGCTTTTGCAGCACTTCTGTTCCCATCTGGACTGGTTGTTCTGTGGCCTGATTCACAGCTCTAGTCTGTGAGTGGGGGCGTTCTGGGATGTCCCTTCAACATCATCCTGAAATTCATCTTTGCTGCTCTCCAGTATTAGGTTCCCTGTTGCCCAGATTTTACATGTGGTGGAAACTGCTGGTTATCCTCTCAAATCTGTTCTTTCTTTCTTCTATAGTAGTAGAATTGTAGCTAGTATGTGGCTGCCCAGCTGAAGACTACATTTCCCAACTCGCCTTTGAAGCTAGAGGTTAACACAAGTCTAGGTTTTGCCAAGTGCATGTCAGTGGAAGCAATGTGAATCATATCCCGGCCTTACCAAGAAACTTCCACACTTTTTTCCTCTGGTGAGCTGGAACATTAAAGTGCCTGCAATCAAACTTCAATCGTACAGAAAAGGATACTTCCCTAAAATATTTTTCTCAAACTTTAGCCTGTATCAGAATTACCTGGAAGGCTTGTTAAAACACAAATTTCTGGGTTCTACCCCTAGAGCTTCTGATTTACTGTATCTGATGTTGTGACCTGAGAATTTTCAGTTCTAACAAGTTCTCAAGTGATGCTGATGCTACTGGGTCTGGAGACCACACTTTGAGAATCACTGGTCTAAGGGGTGGCAGAGAAACAAGATAGAAGGAATATGGTTCTTTGAATGACTAAATGAAGCAGAGTTGCTCTGCTGACCTGGGATACTTACCTTAGACTGTTGTGTGAGAAAAAAAAAAAAAAAGCTTTTGTCTTCAGAAAGCCACTAAATTATTTTTGTCTTGAAATTACAGTAGTTAGCTTTCAATGACCATTTCTTCTTCTTCTTTTCTTACTCCCTTTTCTTAGCAAAGCATATCCACCATTAGCTTCCTGAGAAAAGGAAATAAATTTCTTCAGACTTTGAACGTCTGAAACTATGTTTTTATATAAGTACACTTGATTTATAATTTGGCTGGGTATAGAATTCTGGGTTAAAATAATTTCCCTTAGGATTTCTCCACTGTCTTCAATTGCTATTATGATTCTCGGTCTTTTTAAGTGACTTTTTAAAAAATGTTTTTAGAAACTTTATGATCTTTATTCCTGGTGATATGAAATTTCAGAATGATATGCCTTGGTTATGCCTTTTCTCATTCACTATACTGTGTATTACTCTCCTTCAGTTCAGGGGTGGTATCAATTCCTGAATGATTTCTTCATTATCATTTTTCTTGGTTCTCTCTTTCTAGAACCTCTGTCTCAAAATTTCCTATCATTTGCATCTTCTGTAACTTTTTCTTTTTGTTCCAGTTTCTGAGAGATTTCTTTAATTTTATCTTTCAAAAGAAAATTTGATATTTTTTAATTATATTTTTAACTACTCAGAGCATTTTCTAAATTTTTATAGCCTCCTGTTCTTATTTCATGGGTGAAATATCTTTTTATTTTTAGAGATTTTCTTCTGCTTTCTGCCCTGTTTTTTCTGAGTTCCTCTTTTTAGTTAGTTTGTTTTGTTTTGGTGTGTTTCATATTAGGGGCTTTTCTCAAATATCTAGTGATCCTTTTCTGCATGGAGGGGGAGTGTTTATTAGTTATTGAACTTCACCATAGCTTATGCAGAGAACTGACATTTTCTTGGGGGAAACTCCCTGGTCTTTTTTCTTGGATCTATAAATTGCTTGTGGAAGAATTCTCCAATCTCCTGTCTTAGGAGGTAGGGGGAGAGAGGAGAGTGTGTGAGCCTGGTTGCCAGCATTCTGGGAAGGGAGCTAGGGAAGGGAGCTAGGAATTTTACCTTTTAGTAGGTGTGTCAACTTGCACTTAAATACTTTTTAATTAAGATGTCTCATCCTACCCTCAGCAGTGCCTGATGTTCCTGATCCAGAACCTCTCAGGTTTAGCATCTCTAGAGGATAAAACTTCTGTCTTTTTTCAAGGTCAGAGAGGGGCTCTGGAAGCCTAGCTGCTTCTTTTAAAGCCAGTCATGGATTTTTAACTCATGGCATGGATTTTGGTTTCCTCTGATCCACTAAGTCAGTTATCAATCATCTGGTCTGCTTTTTAGCTCTCAAAAATTTGATCTTATCTTTTGGCTCTTGTCATCTCTTCTTCCATTGTATTAAAATTTTTTTATTAAACATAGCTAACATACAATATTATATTAGTTTCAGGCGTACACCATAGTTATTCAACATTTATATATCTAAAGAAGTGATCACAATGATAAGTCCAGCAACCATCTGACACCGTAGTATGCTGTAACAATATTATTATTATTTTTTTTT